>NC_068445.1:31679250-32026750 GCF_023373465.1 Oncorhynchus keta
TTGACACCACAGGGGCTCTGTGTGTCCAGGGCCTCAGAGCTGCGTTTGTGTCTTTGCGTTGCCGCTGTAATGCTGGGGTAGACCACATGGGGCTCTGGTCCCTCCCCCTCCACAGCACCATCAGTTGACCCCTGGACTGGTTCAATGAAGTGTGGTCCCTCAGGCAAGGTCAACAAACCTTTCTGTGGGGGAAACACACATACTGTACTGTATGTGTACACATGTGTGTCTGTGTGTGTGCTGCATTCGTGTGTGTGTGTGTGCGTGTGTGTGTGTGTGTGTGTCAAGCCCTATCTGTGGGATATAGACATAGAACCAATCCATCCATCTCGCAGTATGCAACATATTGTAACTTGCTATGACTAAAATGGAAAATGTGAGTCACAATGGAACACAACTCTGATGTATAATTTCTGAGCCGTGAAAATGTCAATAGGTAGCTAGTGCTGTTTACGTGTTGTGTGAGGTACCTTACTAAAAGCCTGCAGTTAAAGGTCCAATGCAGCTGTTTTTATCTCAATATCAAATCATTTCTGGGTAACAATTAAGTAACTTACTATGATGCAAATAGTCAAAAAGAAACAAAAATAGTTTCCTAACGAAGAGCAATTTCTCAAGCAAGGATTTTGCAAGAACTATCTGGGAGTGGTCGGAGTGTGGAGGGGAAAACGGAAAACTAGCTGTTATTGGTCTATTAATCAATTTATGCCACCAGGCCAGAACTCCATCCCACCAAAACAAGATGACATTTCAGGCGGTCTTTTCAAACAGCTCCTACACTGAAAGGCCATTATCATAATTTTCACAATTTCACAATATTATTCCAACCCCAGTGTGGAAATATACATAAAACAGAAAAATTATGTTTTTTTTACTGCACTGGGCCTTTAAGGTCAGGGCAGAGTAATTTCCTTGAGGAAGGCATGTTTCAGTGCCCTGGGACGCATTCTCTCATGCAGTAGTTCATTTATGGGACAGTGTTTGTCTCTGAAGTATGCCCTACATGTTCCTACCGGTGCAGACACGCCCCCCTCCCCCACTCCCACACACACTCTCTCTCTCTCTCTCTCCCTCTCTCTCTCTCTCTCTCTCTCTCTCTCTCTCCTCTCTCTCTGCAGGGCTATTCGTCTGGGTGATCATTCAGTTATCTGCAGGGAGAGTGCAACGAATGTGTGCAGTGTTTCCGCTACTGCAAAAGTATTATTATTGATTTTTTTAGGGGGGTAAAGCAATTTAAGTGTCAAATTAAACGACTAAAACCGTATGTGGAAAATATAATGGAGCTGTATATTTTTTTTAATAAGATCATCTTTGAGAACTAACATCCACCAAAATAAAAACTAGATTGTAAAATTGCAGAAACGTCATGGCATGGGGCCCCCATTGATTTTGTAATAATGTTCGAGACACTCAGATAGCATAAGTACAAGGCTTACACCATGGCAGGAATTGCAGGAAATGAGCTTTAAAATAAGCAACATTTTGTCTCTACGGCCAAGAGGAGGGCCTTAAAAACCCCTACTGCTGAAAAGAACCCTAGGGGAAACACTGGTATGTCAAGTGTATGTACGACCTAACAAGCCCAAACTGCACCGGGGTGTGCCTCTCTCTCCATCTCTAAACCAACATGCAAAAGAGAAGAAGAGGGAGAGAGAGGAGGGGTATGTTCTCCAAGAATGAGTCAAATAAGCTGAATGTTCTTCCCAGGAGTTCTGCTCTTCGCTGTTCCTGATTCGTTTTGATCCTTTTCTGTTCTAGATAAATTAGTAGCAAATCAAACCAGTGACCATTGGAGGGCAAACATTGCCATTCACTCATCCACTGAAGTTACTGCTGCGCTGTTCTGCTCTAGGGAATCCTGCAGTCTACTGCATATCTCTATCTAGAAAATCTGCTGTTCTCTCCAGGCAAGTTGATGAAGTAGTCTCAGGAGAGTAGGGTTGGGCTTCTAGTTGCTGTGTGCTAAGTGTAAAACATTTAAAGGAAAACTCCATCCAAAAACTATATTTTGGTGTTTCTGTCATTCGTCCATTGCTGTCATAGTCCCAAAATGTTTCGCTTGTCAGAAATCAAGTTCTCAAGATATGCAACTGGGTCAATTAAGGTGCCACCAGTCGCCTGTGCTCCATATCTGTCTGGGTTATGGATTGGAGGCTGTTTCCTCTACATGTTTTCCTCAATCAGTTATGATTTCAGTCCCAAAAGACAAAACCAGGTGGATGATTGCAGATCAGATCCTCCAGTAAGGAATGTAAGAGAGAGGCCCATTCAAACATTCAGCCTGACTCAGCAGTGATCTGCATATAGAATACAGATCCAGAGTCCCTGTGGGGATCAATGCATGTTCCTACCTGTAATCCTTAAACTACCGTCCACAAACTGACAAGGTGTCCTATTACACCAATAACATTCAACGACATAGAACATGAAAGGATGAACAAAAACGTTTGTTCCTCATTCAAAGTGCATTTAATGTACTTTCAGAGAACCTAAGGAAACAAACATGGATATTGAAAACAAACAAACAAAGAGCTCTGCTCAGAACGACCAAAACCAATTAGGACATAATCGGCTCAGATTTTTTCAAAGGCCTTTGTGGTGCATTCTAAATGACCTACATTCTGCCAACAGACCCAGCCTGCCTTCTCTATTTCCTCCTCCTCCTCCTCACCTGTGGGTATCTGAGAGGAAGTGTGTTTGAGTGTGAGGTGCCAGCCAGAGCGAGGGGAGGCTGCGAGGGGAGGCTGTAATAACATAGGTCTCTGTGTGTGTGTGTGTGTGTGTGTGTGTGTGTGTGTGTGTGTGTGTGTGTGTGTGTGTGTGTGTGTGTGTGTGTGTGTGTGTGTGTGTGTGTGTGTGTGTGTGTGTGTGTGTGTGTGTGTGTGTGTGTGTGTGTGTGTGTGTGTGTGTGTGTGTGTGTGTGTGTGTGTGTGTGTGTGTGTTAAATACAGAGGCCATGTGGAACTGCTTTAGCTCTGTTTACTGCTTCTGCTGGACTTTGGATTGCAGGCCAAGAGGGCTTGGGGTAAGTTGCCTCCTGCCTGTTGTAACACAGAGTGAGTCTGTGGCCTTCCACTCCTTACTGGGACACATGGGGAGGGGAGGTGGGGACTGTGTGATGAGTGATCACACAACAGCTCACCCTAATGATTCCAACCACAAACACAACCAGACCAAAAAATAACATTTTAAGAGTACTTTAATGACATCTGCTCTCTTTTGCACACAAGCGGAAGATCACAAGTTGGACTACAGGCAGAGTCATTTTCAAGGTCTTGTCAAATTATTATGTGAGTGGCATCTTTACATGGCTTCAGAGGTATCATTATTTTCAATCAGGACAGCTTAAGGAGATATGCATTTCACAAAAGATAATGTACTGAAATAATGGCACTGAATGTTCAACTACTCATTCCTTGTAGTGCCTTGGGGAAACCAACTCCTCCATTGAAAAAGCATTGTGTTTGGTCTGACTGCAGCGCTTGAAAACAGAAACAAAGAAGAAATGGGAGCACTGTACCATCCAAAAATTACAACGTCCTGTGACATTATTATGGAATACAACTTGAGCATTTTATATGAGAACACCATCAACTGCTAGTCCTTTCACATCCTTGCACACCAAATCCAGCTCACCAGAGATAGAGCTGTACATTATCATGATTGGTAGTATTGTCTTTATCCTTTCTGTTTGGATGAGCCCATTTCACCTTATCTGGTCTTTATTTACTCTCCCAGGAGTGTGCTGGAATCAGAGGTTGCACGGTGTTCACTTGGTAACAGTAACCACGCTGTGGCTTATTGCATTCCAGAGGCATGCCCGCGTGCTGTCGCCTGGGCTTACTCCCACTCCATGGCAAGCTACAGATGTAGCATCTTCATTTGAGCCAGTTTGCTGCAGCACGAAAATAATCCAAAGGCGACAGGAAATGTGAATGAATATGTGGATTATAAATCATGGATATTTTTGTAGGGGTTGATACATTTTTCGTAAGGGAAAATCAAGCCGGAAATGTCCAAATGGAAATTACAAACTCCAGCAGACTTTTTAAACCTCAAATGTACTACAACCGGGTAATCAAATGAAGATCCTACACCTGTACACATCAACACTCAAATCCAGGACAACCAATGAGTGAGAGAAAAAACAGGCCTTGTCCTACTGTCGGTCAAGGCAGGTTTATGGAGATATTTTCTAGGCAGTTGTGTTATGCAAACATAACGTAGGGTGATGTGTTATACCATGATGGAAGTGTTCACTATGACAACCATTGTAACAGCTGTTGGTGGAAGAAGGTGAGGACCAAAGCGCAGCACGTCTTCATGTTTGTTTATTGACACTGAACACTAAATACAAAAATAACAAGTGGAATAACCGAAACAGTCCTGAAAGGTGAAAAACACTAAACAGAAAATAAGTACCCACAAAACCCATGTGGGAAAAAGCTACCTAAGTATGGTTCTCAATCAGAGACAACGATAGACAGCTGCCTCTGATTGAAAACCAAATGGCCAAACAACAAAGAAATACAAAACATAGAAAATGAACATAGAATGCCTACCCTAGTCACACCCTGGCCTAACCAAAATAGAGAATAAAAGCCTCTCTATGGCCAGGGCGTGACAACCATGAAGTAAAAAATGTATACTCTTTAATATGTCTATACCTCACACATCGGCAGATTTTCCTGATAAAACTTTGTTTCATTGTTTTCTGCCTTGAAATCAGGAGAGAAAAAATGTACATTGGAGCAAACGCGAGTTCAATTTTTGGCCCATCATTTCATTTCAGTAGAGTGCCTCTACTGCCTCTGTGTCTCTGGAGTCAGTGATATGGCCTCTCCTGCAGCTTGGATCTGGCAGTGTTTCCCTCCCACAGCTGGCTGCCTGTGGTCTGGTCATTTACGTTCCCTCCCTCCTTACTGAGGAACACTACACTCTTAGAAAAAAGCTGCTATTTAGAACCTAAAAGGGTTCTTCGGCAGCATTTCTCAACTGGTGGGTCGCGACCCAAAAGGTTTTCTGAGGGTGTCTGAGTAAAACAAAAAATTACAATAATTATGTAGAAATACTCCAGTCTGAACTTAAATGGCTTAAACCAGGTAGAACATGTGTAGAAATTATAATGAACATACATTTGTAAAGAATTGAATCTCTGAACAATTTTACTTCAATCACTGTATTTTCAATACAGAGCTATTAGCAGCGCTGTTATGGTACATCTTTTGGTCTCAAACCAGTACATTTATTAACATCCTTCATTAAGAATATGGGCAAAAATGTATTATTGACAATGAAAGAGGTGGGAATGTTATTCCCTTGTCATACAATTGCTACAATTATTATCGAAATAGCATTAAAAATTGTTTTCCAGATTTTATTTTGCTGATTCCTTTTCGTGATGCGAATATTGGGTTGCAGCAGAGACAACCTGGTTCAATTTGGGTCACGAGGCAAAACCATTTGAGAACCACTGCTTTAAATAACCCTTTTTGGTTCTACATGGAACCTAAAAGGGTTCCATCTGAAAGCAAAAAGGGTTATCCTAAGGGGACAGCCGCAGAACCCTTTTGGAACCCTTTCTTCTAGGAGTGTATAGTAGATTGGTCCTATGGTCATACACTGACCTCCTGCCTTACTGGGAGGATTAGTGCAATGGTGGGTTGGGACCGCTCAGTTGTGGCTGAAGACTGGGTGTAGAAAATTATGAAAGTTTCACACACTATATTACTGGTCCAGTCGCGTAAAAAAAAGGTAATAAAATGACATTTATGATCCGTTAGTCTGGACACTGTTAATGTTGTCGTTGTGCACCTTCAGATCATACTCTACTGCTTTGGGTGAAGCTTTTACTGTACAGATGTATGATCTTAATTTGATCACCCTGTTGCAGGAGAACATTCAGAAATGTAAAACTTTTAGTGAGTTTGGGTTTCAAAAGGCTTTCTGAAGATTGTAATTTCCACTTTTTTTTAACTTCATTGTCCTTTACGAATGTAATCAACCACTACAAAAACGTCTATTAATTACAATCCAGATAATAATTCAAATTTCCTCTTATTGCAGGATTATTTTAAGATCCTAGATACAGTACCAGTCCAAAGTTTGGACACACCTACTCATTCAAAGATTTTTCTTTATTTTTACTATTTTCCACATTGCAGAATAATTGTGAAGACCAAAACAAATCATAATATATTTTATAGACTGCACTTGAAGAAACTTTCAAAGTTCTTGAAATTTTCTAGATTGACTGACCTTCATGTCTTAAAGTAATGATGGACTGTCGTTTCTCTTTGCTTATTTGAGCTTTTCTTGACATAATATGGACTTGGTCTTTTACCAAATAGGTCCATCTTCTGTATACCACACCTACCTTTTCACAACACAACTGATTGGTTCAAACACATTAAGAAGGAAAGAAATTCCACAAACTAACTTTTCACAAGCCACACCTGTTAACTGCATTCCAGGTGACTACATGAAGCTGAGTGAGAGAATGCCAAGAGTGTGCAAAGCTGTCGTTAAGGCAAAGGTTGGCTACTTTGAAGAATCTAAAATCTAAAATATATTTTGATTTGTTTAACACTTTTTTGGTTACTACTTGATTCCATATGTATAATTTCATAGTTTTAATGTCTTCACTATTATTCTGAAATATAGAAATTAGTAAAATAACATAAAGAACAACCTTTGAATGAGTAGGTGTGACCAAACTGTTGACTGGTACTGTATGTACATTTTGCTTATAGCTTTTTTGCGTGTGCACCCTGTCGGTCCACCAACAATACTGTCCCGTTGACCATTTTAGGGGGTAAGTAACTGCACCATCGAGAGCGTCCTGACAGGTTGCATCACTGCCTGGTATGGCAACTGCTCAGCCTCCGACTGCAAGGCACTACAGAGGGTAGTGAGTACGGCCCAGTACATCACTTTGGCCAAGCTTCCTGCCATTCAGGACCTACTAGGCGGTGTCAGAGGGAGGCCCTAAAAATGGTCAAAGACTAGTCATAGACTGTTCTCTCTGCTACCTCATTGCAAGCAGTACCGGAGTGCCAAGTCTAGGTCCAAGAGGCTTCTAAACAGCTTTTACCCCCAAGACTCCTGAACATCTAATCAAATGGCTACCCAGACTATTTGCATTGCCCCCCCCTCTTTTACGCTGCTGCAACTGTCTGTTATCATCTATGCATAGTCAATTTAATAACTCTACCTCTACGTTAGCTCGGACCTTAGCTCGGACAACACTTCCCAGTCTTGCACAGCGCGATATCAACCCAGACCATATCGGACTGCTTCTCTCTACCATATCACCGGATTCCTGCAAACCGCCACACCCAATGTGGTACGGATCTGTTATTTTTATTCCTTACAACTGGAACTTCCATCAGGAGCTAGCCAGCTAACTAGCTCCTAGTTCTTGTTAGCCACGGCTAGCGGTCCTCGCCTTTTTTCCCTGAAATCAGCCAGCCTTAGCGCTGACAATCACCTGCCAGTCTGCACAGCACGATTTCAACCAAGAGCATATCGGACTACTTCTCTCTACCATACCACTCTGGATCATTACACCGGATCATTACTCCGGATCATCGCAGCTAGCTAGCTGCAAATGAGTGGCTACTGTTAGCTAATGCCTCTGTCCCGAAGCAAGCACCAGCTAGCCTTGAGCTAGCCTCGAGCTAGGCCCATATATCAGCTAATTCTAGGGCTACAATACCTCCTTTGCCAATTGGTCTGGACCCTTTATTGTCGACACGGAGCCCCGCCGATCCATCACTGGACTGCAAACGTGATGTGGTCTCAACAGGCTATTCTGTTATGATATCGCCACAGAACCATCTAGTAGCCCCGGCCCACTAGCTTTTTCTGAAGACTGTGTCCCCTACTCACCTAGTGTAGTAGTGACTCCCGAACAGCATCCTGACTCACCTATTGCTACTCTTTTGACCCTATGATCACCCGGCTACACAGCTGATGCCCCCTGGACTGTTTCAATAACACAGTACCTCATTTTGTTAACTTGTCGGCCCCAGCCTCTAACTCAGGTCCTGTATGGACCTAACTGATCCGCTCTGCCAATTTATCGCCATTTACCCGTTGTTGTCTTAACTCTCCTGATCAACACCTGTGATTGCTATGCCTCTCTCTAATGTCACTGTAGAGCCCTCAGTCCTGCTCAAATTGTCTTAGATGGCTCTTTCGTCCCACCCCACACACCTGCGGAGACCTCACCTATGTTAATTGATGCCTCCAGAGATGAAACCTCTCTCATCGTCACACAATGCATAGATTTATCTCCACTGTACTCACATCCTACCATACAAGTGTCTGTACGTTATGCCTTGAATCTATTCTACCACACCCAGAAATCTGTTCCTTATATTCACTGTCCCAAACACACTAGACGACCAGGTCTTATAGCCTTTAGCCGTACCCTTATCCTACTCCTCCTCTGTTCCTCTGGTGATGTAGAGGTTAACCCAGGCCCTGTAGCCCCAAGTTCCACTCCTATTCCCCAGACGCTATCATATGTTGACTTCTGTAACCGTAAAAGCCTTGGTTTCATGCATGTTAACATCAGAAGTTTTTCCCCCCACTGCAATAGCACACTCTATGTCCTAGCCATGTCTGAATCCTGGCTTAGGAAGGACACCAAAAATTCTGAAATTTCCTTTCCCAACTACAACATTTTCAGTCAAGATAGAACTGCCAAAGGGGGTGGAGTTGCAATCTACCGCAGAGACAGCCTGCAGAATTCTGTCATGCTATCCAGGTCTGTGCCCAAACAGTTCGAGCTTATACTTTTAAAGATCCACCTCTACAAAAATAAGGCTCTCACTGTTGCCACTGGTTGATAGACCCACCTCAGACCCCAGCTGTGCCCTGGACACCACATTTGAATTAATTGCCACCCATCTATCTTCAGAGTTTGTACTGTTAGGTGACCTAAACTGGGATATGCTTAATACCCCGGCCGTCCTACAATCTAAACTAGATGCCCTCAATCTCACCCAAATTATCATGGAACCTACCAGGTACAACGCCAAATCCGTATATACGGATATACATAGATATCATCCAGACCAACCTGCCCTCTAAATACACCTCTGCTGTCTTCAACCAGGATCTCAGTGATCACTGCCTCATTGCCTGCATCGGTAATGGGTCAGCGATCAAATGACCACCCCTCATCACTGTCAAACGCTCCCTAAAACACTTCAGCGAGCAGGCCTTTCTAATCGACCTGGCCCGGGTATCCTGGAAGGATATTGACCTCATCCCGTCAGTAGAGGATGCCTGGTTATTCTTTAAAATTGTTTTCCTCACCATCTTAAATAAGCATGCCCCAAAATGTAGAACCAGGAACAGATATAGCTCTTGGTTCACTCCAGACCGGACTGCCCTTGACCAGCACAAAAACATCCTGTGGAGTACTGCATTAGCATCGAATAGCCCCCGCGATATGTAACTTTTCAGGGAAGTTAGGAACCAATATACAAAGGCAGTTAGGAAAGCAAATGATAGCTTTTTCAAACAGATATTTGCATCCTGAGCACAAACTCCAAAAAGTTATGGGACACTGTAAAGTCCAAGGAGAATAAGAGCACCTCCTCCCAGCTGCCCACTGCACTGAAGCTAGGAAACACGGTCACCACCGATAAATCCATGATAAGTTAGAACTTCAATAAGCTTTTTTTTTTGCCAATGCTTTCCACCTGGCTACCCCAACCCCGGTCAACAGCACTGCACCCCACACAGCAACTTGCCCAAGCCTCCCCATTCTCCTTCACCCAAATCCAGATAGCTGATGATCTGTCAGAGCTGCAAAAGCTGGACCCCTACAAATCAACTGGGCCAGACAATCTGGACCTTCTCTTTCTAAAATTATCTGCCGCAATTGTTGCAACTCCTATTACTGGCCTGTTCAATCTCTCTTTCGTATCGTCTGATATCCCCAAAGATTGGAAAGCTGCCACGGTCATCCCCCACCTCAAAGGGGGAGACACTCTAGATCCAAACGGTTACAGGCCTATATCTATCATACCCTGCCTTTCTAAGGTCTTCGAAAGCCAAATTAACAAACAGATCACCAACCATTTCGAATCCCACCGTACCTTCTCCGCTATGCAATCTGGTTTCCGAGCTGGTCTCGCTCCTCAAGCCACGGTCAAGGTCCTAAACGATATCATAACCACCATCGATAAGAGACAATACTGTGCAGCCGTATTCATCGACCTGGCCAAGGCTTTCGACTGTCTATCACCGCATTCTTATCGGCAGACTCAACAGCCTTGTTTTCTCAAATGATTGCCTTGCCTGGTTCACCAACTACTTCTCTGATAGAGAAGTGTGTCAAATCGGAGGGCCTGTTGTCCGGACCTCTGGCAGTCTCTATGGGGGTGCCACAGAGTTCAATGCTCGGGCCGACTCTTTTCTCTGTATACATCAATGATGTCGCTCTTGCTGCTGGTGATTCTCTGATCCACCTCTACGCAGACGACACCATTCTGTGTAGCTCTGGCCCTTCTTTGGACACTGTGTTAAAAAACCTCCCGACGAGCTTTAATGCCATACAACTCCCCTTTCGTGGCCTCCAACTGCTCTTAAATGCAAGTACAACTAAATGCATGCTCTTCAACCGATCGCTGCCTGCACCTGCCCGCCCGTCCAGCATCACTACTCTGGACGGCTCTGACTTAGAATACGTGGACAACAACAAATATCTAGGTGTCTGGTTAGACTGTAAACTCTCCTTCCAGACCCACATCAAACATCTCCAATCCAAAGTTAAATCTAGAATCGGCTTCCTATTTAGCAACAAAGCATCCTTCACTCATGCTGCCAAACATAACCACGTAAAACTGACCATCCTACCGATCCTTAGGCGATGTCATTTACAAAATAGCCTCCAACACTCTACCCCTTAAAAATTGGATGCAGTCTATCACAGTGCCATCCATTTTGTCACCAAAGTCCCATAAACTACCCAACACTGCGACCTGTATGCTCTCTTTGGCTGGCCCTCGCTTCATATTTGTCACCAAACCCACTGGCTCCAGGTCATCTATAAGTCTTTGCTAGGTAAAACCCTGTCTTATCTCAGCTCACTGGTCACCATAGTAGCACCCACTCATAGCATGCGCTCCAGCAGGTATATTTCACTGGTCACCCTCAAAGCCAATTCCTCCTTTGGCCGCCTTCCCTTCCAGTTCTCTGCTGCCAATGACTGGAACAAACTGCAAAAATCACTAAAGCAGGGGATTCATGTCTCCCTCACTAACTTTAAGCATCAATTGTCAGAGCAGCTTACAGATCATTGCACCTGTACACAGCCCATCTGTAAATAGCCCATCCAACTACCTCATTCCCATATTGTTTCTTTTCTTTTCTTTCTCCTTTGCACCCCAGTATCTCTACTTGCACATCGACATCCGCACATCTATCACTCCAGTGTTTAATTGCTAAATTGTAATTATTTCGCCACTACGGCCTATTTATTCCCTTACCTCCCTAATCTTACCTCATTTGCACACACTGTATACAGACATTTATATTGTGTTATTGACTGTACATTTGTTTATTCCATGTGTAACTCTGTGTTGTTGTTTGTGTCGCACTGCTTTGCTTTATCTTGGCCAGGTCTCAGTTGTAAATGAGAACGTAAGTTTGAGATGGGTAGGTCACAGTCCAAGAAACATTTAGGAACCATTAGATAACAAATGCATGGAGGTCTTTGCACACTCAATGTCTCTTTGCCCTATCCGAAACGCATGCACTATCACAACAGCTGCTTACCCTCAAGGCCATGAATTTACACAGTTTGTCTCATTACAAATGACTGCAAACCAAACATGATTGACTGAAAGTGAGACAAGACCTTGCAGGAAAGACATTCCTGATGTGACAGGAGAAAGGCCTGACTCTTCCGGTCATTTTACAGAACAAAGTTAATCCTCTTACAAATCCTCTTGATAGTTCTACCAAAGTAAATCATCAGGTACAGAATGGAACTCTCTCCTTTGTCTCTTTCACTGTTGTCCAGCTATATTACTTTGTCTCTCTCCACTGTCCAGCTGGTTTCCATTGACTCGCTCTCTGCTGTCCAGCAGTTTTCCACTGTATCTCTCCCTGCTGACCAGCTGATTTCCTTTGTCTCTCCCTGCTGTCCAGCTGTTTGCTTTTCTCTCTTTCTGCTGTCTAGCTGTTTTCCTTTGTCTATCCCTGCTGTCCAGCTGTTTGCTTTTCTCTCTTTCTGCTGTCTAGCTGTTTTCCTTTGTCTCTCCCTGCTGTCCAGCTGTTTGCTTTTCTCTCTTTCTGCTGTCTAGCTGTTTTCCTTTGTCTATCCCTGGTGTCCAGCTGTTTTCCTTTGTCTATCCCTGGTGTCCAGCTGTTTGCTTTTCTCTCTCTCTGCTGTCCAGCTGTTTTCCTATGTCTATCCCTGGTGTCCAGCTGTTTTCCTTTGTCTATCCCTGGTGTCCAGCTGTTTTCCTTTGTCTCTATCTCTGCTGTGCAGCTCTTTTCCTTTGTCTATCCCTGGTGTCCAGCTGTTTTCCTTTGTCTCTATCTCTGCTGTGCAGCTGTTTTCCTTTGTCTATCCCTGGTGTCCAGCTGTTTTCCTTTGTCTATCCCTGGTGTCCAGCTGTTTTCCTTTGTCTCTATCTCTGCTGTGCAGCTGTTTTCCTTTGTCTATCCCTGGTGTCCAGCTGTTTTCCTTTGTCTATCCCTGGTGTCCAGCTGTTTTCCTTTGTCTCTATCTCTGCTGTGCAGCTGTTTTCCTTTGTCTATCCCTGGTGTCCAGCTGTTTTCCTTTGTCTATCCCTGGTGTCCAGCTGTTTTCCTTTGTCTCTATCTCTGCTGTGCAGCTGTTTTCCTTTGTCTCTCTCTGGTGTCCAGCTGTTTTCCTTTGTCTCTATCTCTGCTGTGCAGCTGTTTTCCTTTGTCTATCCCTGGTGTCCAGCTGTTTTCCTTTGTCTATCCCTGGTGTCCAGCTGTTTTCCTTTGTCTCTATCTCTGCTGTGCAGCTGTTTTCCTTTGTCTATCCCTGGTGTCCAGCTGTTTTCCTTTGTCTCTATCTCTGCTGTGCAGCTGTTTTCCTTTGTCTATCCCTGGTGTCCAGCTGTTTTCCTTTGTCTCTATCTCTGCTGTGCAGCTGTTTTCCTTTGTCTATCCCTGGTGTCCAGCTGTTTTCCTTTGTCTCTATCTCTGCTGTGCAGCTGTTTTCCTTTGTCTATCCCTGGTGTCCAGCTGTTTTCCTTTGTCTCTATCTCTGCTGTGCAGCTGTTTTCCTTTGTCTATCCCTGGTGTCCAGCTGTTTTCCTTTGTCTCTATCTCTGCTGTGCAGCTGTTTTCCTTTGTCTATCCCTGGTGTCCAGCTGTTTTCCTTTGTCTCTATCTCTGCTGTGCAGCTGTTTTCCTTTGTCTATCCCTGGTGTCCAGCTGTTTTCCTTTTCTCTCTCTCTGCAGTCCAGCTGTTTTCCTTTGTCTCTCTCTCTGCTGTCCAGCTGTTTTCCTTTGTCTCTCTCTATCTGCTGTCCAGATGTTTTTCTTGCCTCTCTCTCTGCTGTCCAGCTGTTTTCCTTAGTCTCTCTATGTGCTGTCCAGCTGTTTGCCTTTGTCTCTCTCTGCTGTCCAGCTATTTTCCTTTGTCTCTCTGTGTGCTGTCCAGCTGTTATCCTTCGTCTCTCTCTCTCTGCAGTCCAGCTGTTTTCCTTTGTCTCCCTCTCTCTGCTGTCCAGATATTTTGATTTGTCTCTCTGCTGTCCAGCTGTTTTCCTTTTCCCTCTCTGCTGTCCAGCTGTTTTCCTTTGTCTCTCTCTCTGATATCCATCTGTTATCCTTCGTCTCTCTCTTTCTGCTGTCAAGCTGTTTTCCTTTGTCTCTCTCTCTGATATCCATCTGTTATCCTTTGTCTCCCTCTCTCTGCTGTCCAGCTGTTTTCCTTTGTCTCTCTCTCTGCTGTCCAGCTGTTTTCCTTTGTCTCTCTCTATCTGCTGTCCAGATGTTTTTCTTGCCTCTCTCTCTGCTGTCCAGCTGTTTTCCTTTGTCTCTCTATGTGCTGTCCAGCTGTTTGCCTTTGTCTCTCTCTGCTGTCCAGCTATTTTCCTTTGTCTCTCTCTGCTGTCCAGCTGTTATCCTTCGTCTCTCTCTCTCTGCAGTCCAGCTGTTTTCCTTTGTCTCACTCTCTCTGCTGTCCAGATATTTTGATTTGTCTCTCTGCTGTCCAGCTGTTTTCCTTTGTCTCCCTCTCTCTGCTGTCCAGATATTTTGATTTGTCTCTCTGCTGTCCAGCTGTTTTCCTTTGTCTCCCTCTCTCTGCTGTCCAGCTGTTTTCCTTTGTCTCTCTCTCTGATATCCATATGTTATCCTTCGTCTCTCTCTTTCTGCTGTCAAGCTGTTTTCCTTTGTCTCTCTCTCTGATATCCATCTGTTATCCTTTGTCTCCCTCTCTCTGCTGTCCAGCTGTTTTCCTTTGTCTCTCTCTCTGATATCCATCTGTTATCCTTTGTCTCTCTCTTTCTGCTGTCAAGCTGTTTTCCTTTGTCTCTCTCTCTGATATCCATCTGTTTTCCTTTGTCTCTCCCTCTCTGCTGTCCAGCTGTTTTTATTTGTCTCTCTCTGCTTTCCAGCTGTTTTCCTTTGTCGCTCTCTCTCTGCTGTCCAGCTGTTTTCCTTTGTCTCTCTCTGCTGTCCATCTGTTTTCCGTTGTCTCTCTCTCTCTCTCTGCTGTCCAGCTGTTTTCCTTTTCTCTCTCTGCTGTCCAGCTGTTTTCATATGTCTCTCTCTCTCTGCTGTCCAGCTGTTTTCCTTTGTCTCTCTCTCTCTCTGCTGTCCAGCTGTTTTCCTTTGTCTCTCTCTCTCTGATATCCATCTGTTATCCTTTGTCTCTCTCTCTCTCTGCTGTCCAGCTGTTTTCCTTTGTCTCTCTCTCTGCTGTCCAGCTGTTTTCCTTTGTCTCTCTCTCTCTCTGCTGTCCAGCTGTTTTCATTTGTCTCTCTCTCTCTCTGCTGTCCAGCTGTTTTCCTTTGTCTCTCTCTCTGCTGTCCAGCTGTTTTCCTTTGTCTCTCTCTCTCTCTGATATCCATCTGTTATCCTTTGTCTCTCTCTCTGCTGTCCAGCTATTTTCCTTTGTCTCTCTCTGCTGTCCAGCTGTTATCCTTCGTCTCTCTCTCTCTGCAGTCCAGCTGTTTTCCTTTGTCTCACTCTCTCTGCTGTCCAGATATTTTGATTTGTCTCTCTGCTGTCCAGCTGTTTTCCTTTGTCTCCCTCTCTCTGCTGTCCAGATATTTTGATTTGTCTCTCTGCTGTCCAGCTGTTTTCCTTTGTCTCCCTCTCTCTGCTGTCCAGCTGTTTTCCTTTGTCTCTCTCTCTGATATCCATATGTTATCCTTCGTCTCTCTCTTTCTGTTGTCAAGCTGTTTTCCTTTGTCTCTCTCTCTGATATCCATCTGTTATCCTTTGTCTCCCTCTCTCTGCTGTCCAGCTGTTTTCCTTTGTCTCTCTCTCTGATATCCATCTGTTATCCTTTGTCTCTCTCTTTCTGCTGTCAAGCTGTTTTCCCTTGTCTCTCTCTCTGATATCCATCTGTTTTCCTTTGTCTCTCCCTCTCTGCTGTCCAGCTGTTTTTATTTGTCTCTCTCTGCTTTCCAGCTGTTTTCCTTTGTCGCTCT
This sequence comes from Oncorhynchus keta, assembly GCF_023373465.1. NCBI lineage: Eukaryota > Metazoa > Chordata > Actinopteri > Salmoniformes > Salmonidae > Oncorhynchus > Oncorhynchus keta. The sequence continues at coordinate 31,694,919 of NC_068445.1, forward strand.
CTCTCTGCTGTCCAGCTGTTTTCCTTTGTCTCTCTCTGCTGTCCATCTGTTTTCCGTTGTCTCTCTCTCTCTCTCTGCTGTCCAGCTGTTTTCCTTTTCTCTCTCTGCTGTCCAGCTGTTTTCATATGTCTCTCTCTCTCTGCTGTCCAGCTGTTTACCTTTGTCTCTCTCTCTCTCTGCTGTCCAGCTGTTTTCCTTTGTCTCTCTCTCTCTGATATCCATCTGTTATCCTTTGTCTCTCTCTCTCTCTGCTGTCCAGCTGTTTTCCTTTGTCTCTCTCTCTGCTGTCCAGCTCTTTTCCTTTGTCTCTCTCTCTCTCTGCTGTCCAGCTGTTTTCATTTGTCTCTCTCTCTCTCTGCTGTCCAGCTGTTTTCCTTTGTCTCTCTCTCTGCTGTCCAGCTGTTTTCCTTTGTCTCTCTCTCTCTCTGATATCCATCTGTTATCCTTTGTCTCTCTCTCTGCTGTCCAGCTGTTTTCCTTTGTCTCTCTCTCTCTCTCTGATATCCATCTGTTATCCTTTGTCTCTCTCTTTCTGCTGTCAAGCTGTTTTCCTTTGTCTCTCTCTCTGATATCCATCTGTTTTCTTTTGTCTCTCTCTCTCTGCTGTCCAGCTGTTTTCATTTGTCTCTCTCTGCTTTCCAGCTGTTTTCCTTTGTCTCTCTCTCTCTGCTCTCCAGCTGTTATCCTTCGTCTATCTCTCTCTGCTGTCCAGCTGTTTTCCTTTGTCTCTCTCTCTCTCTGCTGTCCAGCTGTTTTCCTTTGTCTCTCTCTGCTGTCCAACTATTTTAATTTGTCTCTCTCTGCTGTCCAGCTGTTATCCTTCATCTCTCTCTCTCTGCTGTCCAAATGTTTTCCTTTGTCTCTCTCTGCTGTCCATCTGTTTTCCTTTGTCTCTCTCTCTCTCTCTCTCTGCTGTCCAGCTGTTTTCCTTTGTCTCTCTCTGCTGTCCAGCTGTTTGCCTTTGTCTCTCTCTGCAGTTCAGCTGTTTTCCTTTTTCTCTCTCTGCTGTCCAGATATTTTCATTTGTCTCTCTGCTGTCCAGCTGTTGTCCTTTGTCTCCCTCTCTCTGTTGTCCAGCTGTTTTCCTTTGTCTCTCTCTCTCTGATACCCATCTGTTATCCTTTGTCTCTCTCTCTCTGCTGTCCAGCTGTTTTCCTTTGTTTCTCTCTGCTGTTCATCTGTTATCCTTCGTCACTCTCTCTCTGCTGTCCAGCTGTTTTCCTTTGTCTCTCTCTGCTGTCCAGCTGTTTGCCTTTGTCTCTCTCTGCTGTCCAGCTGTTTTCCTTTGTCTCTCTCTCTCTGCTGTCCAGCTGTTTTCCTTTGTCTCTCTCTCTGCTGTTCAGCTGTTTTCCTTTGACTCTCTCTCTACTGTCCAGCTGTTTTCCTTTGTCTCTCTCTCTACTGTCCAGCTGTTTTCCTTTGTCTCTCTCTCTACTGTCCAGCTGTTTTCCTTTGTCTCTCTCTCTCTGCTGTCCAGCTGTTTTCCTTTGTCTCTCTCTCTCTGCTGTCCAGCTGTTATCCTTCGTCTCTCTCTCTCTGCTGTCCAGCTGTTTTCCTTTGTCTCTCTCTCTCTCTGCTGTCCAGCTGTTTTCCTTTGTCTCTCTCTCTGCTGTCCAGCTGTTTTCCTTTGTCTCTCTCTCTCTGCTGTCCAGCTGTTTTCCTTTGTTTCTCTCTGCTGTTCATCTGTTATCCTTCGTCTCTCTCTCTCTGCTGTCCAGCTGTTTTCCTTTGTCTCTCTCTGCTGTCCAGCTGTTTGCCTTTGTCTCTCTCTGCTGTCCAGCTGTTTTCCTTTGTCTCTCTCTCTCTGCTGTCCAGCTGTTTTCCTTTGTCTCTCTCTCTGCTGTTCAGCTGTTTTCCTTTGACTCTCTCTCTACTGTCCAGCTGTTTTCCTTTGTCTCTCTCTCTACTGTCCAGCTGTTTTCCTTTGTCTCTCTCTCTACTGTCCAGCTGTTTTCCTTTGTCTCTCTCTCTCTGCTGTCCAGCTGTTTTCCTTTGTCTCTATCTCTGCTGTGCAGCTGTTTTCCTTTGTCTATCCCTGGTGTCCAGCTGTTTTCCTTTGTCTCTATCTCTGCTGTGCAGCTGTTTTCCTTTGTCTATCCCTGGTGTCCAGCTGTTTTCCTTTGTCTCTATCTCTGCTGTGCAGCTGTTTTCCTTTGTCTATCCCTGGTGTCCAGCTGTTTTCCTTTGTCTCTATCTCTGCTGTGCAGCTGTTTTCCTTTGTCTATCCCTGGTGTCCAGCTGTTTTCCTTTGTCTCTATCTCTGCTGTGCAGCTGTTTTCCTTTGTCTATCCCTGGTGTCCAGCTGTTTTCCTTTGTCTCTATCTCTGCTGTGCAGCTGTTTTCCTTTGTCTATCCCTGGTGTCCAGCTGTTTTCCTTTGTCTCTATCTCTGCTGTGCAGCTGTTTTCCTTTGTCTATCCCTGGTGTCCAGCTGTTTTCCTTTTCTCTCTCTCTGCAGTCCAGCTGTTTTCCTTTGTCTCTCTCTCTGCTGTCCAGCTGTTTTCCTTTGTCTCTCTCTATCTGCTGTCCAGATGTTTTTCTTGCCTCTCTCTCTGCTGTCCAGCTGTTTTCCTTAGTCTCTCTATGTGCTGTCCAGCTGTTTGCCTTTGTCTCTCTCTGCTGTCCAGCTATTTTCCTTTGTCTCTCTGTGTGCTGTCCAGCTGTTATCCTTCGTCTCTCTCTCTCTGCAGTCCAGCTGTTTTCCTTTGTCTCCCTCTCTCTGCTGTCCAGATATTTTGATTTGTCTCTCTGCTGTCCAGCTGTTTTCCTTTTCCCTCTCTGCTGTCCAGCTGTTTTCCTTTGTCTCTCTCTCTGATATCCATCTGTTATCCTTCGTCTCTCTCTTTCTGCTGTCAAGCTGTTTTCCTTTGTCTCTCTCTCTGATATCCATCTGTTATCCTTTGTCTCCCTCTCTCTGCTGTCCAGCTGTTTTCCTTTGTCTCTCTCTCTGCTGTCCAGCTGTTTTCCTTTGTCTCTCTCTATCTGCTGTCCAGATGTTTTTCTTGCCTCTCTCTCTGCTGTCCAGCTGTTTTCCTTTGTCTCTCTATGTGCTGTCCAGCTGTTTGCCTTTGTCTCTCTCTGCTGTCCAGCTATTTTCCTTTGTCTCTCTCTGCTGTCCAGCTGTTATCCTTCGTCTCTCTCTCTCTGCAGTCCAGCTGTTTTCCTTTGTCTCACTCTCTCTGCTGTCCAGATATTTTGATTTGTCTCTCTGCTGTCCAGCTGTTTTCCTTTGTCTCCCTCTCTCTGCTGTCCAGATATTTTGATTTGTCTCTCTGCTGTCCAGCTGTTTTCCTTTGTCTCCCTCTCTCTGCTGTCCAGCTGTTTTCCTTTGTCTCTCTCTCTGATATCCATATGTTATCCTTCGTCTCTCTCTTTCTGCTGTCAAGCTGTTTTCCTTTGTCTCTCTCTCTGATATCCATCTGTTATCCTTTGTCTCCCTCTCTCTGCTGTCCAGCTGTTTTCCTTTGTCTCTCTCTCTGATATCCATCTGTTATCCTTTGTCTCTCTCTTTCTGCTGTCAAGCTGTTTTCCTTTGTCTCTCTCTCTGATATCCATCTGTTTTCCTTTGTCTCTCCCTCTCTGCTGTCCAGCTGTTTTTATTTGTCTCTCTCTGCTTTCCAGCTGTTTTCCTTTGTCGCTCTCTCTCTGCTGTCCAGCTGTTTTCCTTTGTCTCTCTCTGCTGTCCATCTGTTTTCCGTTGTCTCTCTCTCTCTCTCTGCTGTCCAGCTGTTTTCCTTTTCTCTCTCTGCTGTCCAGCTGTTTTCATATGTCTCTCTCTCTCTGCTGTCCAGCTGTTTTCCTTTGTCTCTCTCTCTCTCTGCTGTCCAGCTGTTTTCCTTTGTCTCTCTCTCTCTGATATCCATCTGTTATCCTTTGTCTCTCTCTCTCTCTGCTGTCCAGCTGTTTTCCTTTGTCTCTCTCTCTGCTGTCCAGCTGTTTTCCTTTGTCTCTCTCTCTCTCTGCTGTCCAGCTGTTTTCATTTGTCTCTCTCTCTCTCTGCTGTCCAGCTGTTTTCCTTTGTCTCTCTCTCTGCTGTCCAGCTGTTTTCCTTTGTCTCTCTCTCTCTCTGATATCCATCTGTTATCCTTTGTCTCTCTCTCTGCTGTCCAGCTATTTTCCTTTGTCTCTCTCTGCTGTCCAGCTGTTATCCTTCGTCTCTCTCTTTCTGCTGTCAAGCTGTTTTCCTTTGTCTCTCTCTCTGATATCCATCTGTTTTCTTTTGTCTCTCTCTCTCTGCTGTCCAGCTGTTTTCATTTGTCTCTCTCTGCTTTCCAGCTGTTTTCCTTTGTCTCTCTCTCTCTGCTCTCCAGCTGTTATCCTTCGTCTATCTCTCTCTGCTGTCCAGCTGTTTTCCTTTGTCTCTCTCTCTCTCTGCTGTCCAGCTGTTTTCCTTTGTCTCTCTCTGCTGTCCAACTATTTTAATTTGTCTCTCTCTGCTGTCCAGCTGTTATCCTTCATCTCTCTCTCTCTGCTGTCCAAATGTTTTCCTTTGTCTCTCTCTGCTGTCCATCTGTTTTCCTTTGTCTCTCTCTCTGCTGTCCAGCTGTTTTCCTTTGTCTCTCTCTGCTGTCCAGCTGTTTGCCTTTGTCTCTCTCTGCAGTTCAGCTGTTTTCCTTTTTCTCTCTCTGCTGTCCAGATATTTTCATTTGTCTCTCTGCTGTCCAGCTGTTGTCCTTTGTCTCCCTCTCTCTGCTGTCCAGCTGTTTTCCTTTGTCTCTCTCTCTCTGATACCCATCTGTTATCCTTTGTCTCTCTCTCTCTGCTGTCCAGCTGTTTTCCTTTGTTTCTCTCTGCTGTTCATCTGTTATCCTTCGTCTCTCTCTCTCTGCTGTCCAGCTGTTTTCCTTTGTCTCTCTCTGCTGTCCAGCTGTTTGCCTTTGTCTCTCTCTGCTGTCCAGCTGTTTTCCTTTGTCTCTCTCTCTCTGCTGTCCAGCTGTTTTCCTTTGTCTCTCTCTCTGCTGTTCAGCTGTTTTCCTTTGACTCTCTCTCTACTGTCCAGCTGTTTTCCTTTGTCTCTCTCTCTACTGTCCAGCTGTTTTCCTTTGTCTCTCTCTCTACTGTCCAGCTGTTTTCCTTTGTCTCTCTCTCTCTGCTGTCCAGCTGTTTTCCTTTGTCTCTCTCTCTCTGCTGTCCAGCTGTTATCCTTCGTCTCTCTCTCTCTGCTGTCCAGCTGTTTTCCTTTGTCTCTCTCTCTCTCTGCTGTCCAGCTGTTTTCCTTTGTCTCTCTCTCTGCTGTCCAGCTGTTTTCCTTTGTCTCTCTCTCTCTGCTGTCCAGCTGTTTTCCTTTGTTTCTCTCTGCTGTTCATCTGTTATCCTTCGTCTCTCTCTCTCTGCTGTCCAGCTGTTTTCCTTTGTCTCTCTCTGCTGTCCAGCTGTTTGCCTTTGTCTCTCTCTGCTGTCCAGCTGTTTTCCTTTGTCTCTCTCTCTCTGCTGTCCAGCTGTTTTCCTTTGTCTCTCTCTCTGCTGTTCAGCTGTTTTCCTTTGACTCTCTCTCGACTGTCCAGCTGTTTTCCTTTGTCTCTCTCTCTACTGTCCAGCTGTTTTCCTTTGTCTCTCTCTCTACTGTCCAGCTGTTTTCCTTTGTCTCTCTCTCTCTGCTGTCCAGCTGTTTTCCTTTGTCTCTCTCTCTCTGCTGTCCAGCTGTTATCCTTCGTCTCTCTCTCTCTGCTGTCCAGCTGTTTTCCTTTGTCTCTCTCTCTCTCTGCTGTCCAGCTGTTTTCCTTTGTCTCTCTCTCTCTCTGCTGTCCAGCTGTTTTCCTTTGTCTCTCTCTCTCTCTGCTGTCCATTTGTTATCCTTCGTCTCTCTCTCTCTACTGTCCAGCTGTTTTCCTTTGTCTCTCTCTCTGCTTTCCAGCTGTTTTCCTTTGTCTCTCTTTGCTGTCCAGCTGTTTTCCTTTGTCTCTCTCTCTGCCCTCCATCTGTTATCTTTCGTCTCTCTCTCTCTGCAGTTCAGCTGTTTTCCTTTTTCTCTCTCTGCTGTCCAGATATTTTTTATTTGTCTCTCTCTGCTGTCCAGCAGTTTTCTGGTCAGCAGACAGAGAGCAAAGCTCAAAATTATCATTGTGATGAAAGTCAAAGTATTAATTTCCTTTGTTCTTATAGGAAACATTCAAGAATTCTAAAAAGTACAGATGTGTCGTTTGTGTGTGTGACTCAAGTCTTATTTCAGTCTCTTTCTAAACAGTAGCCATAGAAGCCACATTCTCACTTACTGTCTGTGGTCAAACAAGGAGAAACATAACACTGTACAGAGAAACAGACAGAGAGACAGAGAGAGACAGAGAAAGAGAGGGAGAGAGAGAGAGAGAGAGAGAGAGAGGGAGAGAGAGAGAGAGAGAGAGAGAGAGAGAGAGAGAGAGAGAAAGAAAGAAAGAAAGAAAGAAAGAAAGAAAGAAAGAAAGAAAGAAAGAAAGAAAGAAAGAAAGAAAGAAAGAAAGAAAGAAAGAAAGAAAGAAAGAAAGAAAGAAAGAAAGAAAAAGAAAGAAAGAGAGAGAGAGAGAGAAAGAGAGAGACAGAGAAAGAAAGAAAAAGAAAGAGAGGGAGAGAGAGAGAGAGAAAGAGAGAGACAGGGAGAAAAAGAATGAGAGCTGAGAGAGGGAGACAGAGAGTGGTAGAAGTAGGGTGAGCGGGGAGAGAGAGGGAAAGATTGTGCAAGGGAGACAGAGTCTCCCAGTATAGGCTGAGAGGAGGCAGCCGCAGTCATTTGTGGGCCATGGAGCTAAAGTATTGCTGCTAACTGTCTCAGGAAATCTTTGAAGGCTGGACCAACAGACGGGGTACTGTCAGTCTAAAGGAGGGTTTGCTCAGCAGCCTGTGACCAGCCATACCATATATCAATTCCTCTTATGCTTCTCTTCTGTATATTTTAGTACTGGTATGATGCCTCTCTCCTGTACATTTCAACGAAAGTTCTCCTGACTTTGAGGATGGTGTGGCTTCTAGGTGAATTGGAAATAGGGCAAGACATTACACAAACTAAATGCCCTATCTCAGCTAAATCAATGAAGCTAAATCAATGGAGCTAAATAAATATTTAATTCCTATTTTAGTTATCTGTACCTGCTTCTCAATGTGGTGGATTTGCCTTATAGTGAAGTCTTATTGTGGAGCCTTATTGTGAAGCCTTATTGTGAAGCCTTATTGTGAAGCCTTATATTGAAGCCTTATTGTGAAGCCTTATAGTGAAGCCTTATTGTAAAGCCTTATTGTGAAGCCTTATATTGAAGCCTTATTGTGAAGCCTTATAGTGAAGCCTTATTGTAAAGCCTTATTGTGAAGCCTTATAGTGGAGCCTTATTGTGAAACCTTATTGTGAAGCCTTATATTGAAGCCTTATTGTGAAGCCTTATAGTGAAGCCTTATAGTAAAGCCTTATTGTGAAGCCTTATAGTAAAGCCTTATTGTGAAGCCTTATAGTGAAGCCTTATTGTGAAACCTTATTGTGAAACCTTATTGTGAAGCCTTATAGTGGAGCCTTATTGTGAAGCCTTATTGTGAAGCCTTATTATGAAGCCTTATAGCAAAGCCTTATTGTGAAGCCTTATAGTGAAGCCTTGTTATGAAGCCTTTTTGTGAAGCCTTATTGTGAAGCCTTATAGTGAAGCCTTATAGTGAAGCCTTATTGTGAAGCCTTATAGTGAAGCCTTGTTATGAAGCCTTATAGCAAAGCCTTATTGTGAAGCCTTATAGTGAAGCCTTGTTATGAAGCCTTATTGTGAAGCCTTATCGTGAAGCCTTATTGTGAAGCCTTATTGTGAAACCTTATTGTGAAGCCTTATAGTGGAGCCTTATTGTGAAGCCTTATTGTGAAGCCTTATTATGAAGCCTTATAGCAAAGCCTTATTCTGAAGCCTTATAGTGAAGTCTTGTTATGAAGCCTTATTGTGAAGCCTTATTGTGAAGCCTTATAGTGAAGCATTATAGTGAAGCCTTATTGTGAAGCCTTATAGTGAAGCCTTGTTATGAAGCCTTATTGTGAAGCCTTATAGTGAAGCCTTATAGTGAAGCCTTGTTTCAACTGTTCTGCCTTGTTATTATTCGACCATGCTGGTCATTTATGAACATTTGAACATTTTGGCCATGTTCTGTTATAATCTCCACCCGGCACAGCCAGAAGAGGACTGGCCACCCCACATAGCCTGGTTCCTCTCTAGGTTTCTTCCTACGTTTTGGCCTTTCTAGGGAGTTTTTCCTAGCCACCGTGCTTCTACACCTGCATTGCTTGCTGTTTGGGGTTTTAGGCTGGGTTTCTGTACAGCACTTTGAGATATCAGCTGATGTACGAAGGGCTATATAAATAAATTTGATTTGATTTGTTATGAAGCCTTATTGTGAAGCCTTATAGTGAAGCCTTATAGTGAAGCCTTATTGTGAAGCCTTATAGTGAAGCCTTATTGTGAAGCCTTATAGTGAAGCCTTATTGTGAAGCCTTATAGTGAAGCCTTATAGTGAAGCCTTATTGTGAAGCCTTATAGTGAAGCCTTATTGTGAAACCTTATTGTGAAGCCTTATAGTGGAGCCTTATTGTGAAGCCTTATAGTGAAGCCTTATAGTGAAGCCTTATTGTGAAGCCTTATAGTGAAGCCTTATTGTGAAGCCTTATAGTGAAGCCTTATTGTGAAGCCTTATAGTGAAGCCTTATTGTGAAACCTTATTGTGAAGCCTTATAGTGGAGCCTTATTGTGAAGCCTTATAGTGAAGCCTTATAGTGAAGCCTTATTGTGAAGCCTTATAGTGAAGCCTTGTTATGAAGCCTTATAGCAAAGCCTTATTGTGAAGCCTTATAGTGAAGCCTTGTTATGAAGCCTTATTGTGAAGCCTTATAGTAAAGCCTTATTGTGAAGCCTTATCGTGAAGCCTTATAGTGAAACCTTATTGTGAAGCCTTATTGTGAAACCTTATTGTGAAGCCTTATAGTGGAGCCTTATTGTGAAGCCTTATTGTGAAGCCTTATTGTGAAGCCTTATCGTGAAGCCTTATAGTGAAACCTTATAGTGAAGCCTTATTGTGAAACCTTATTGTGAAGCCTTATAGTGGAGCCTTATTGTGAAGCCTTATCGTGAAGCCTTATTGTGAAACCTTATTGTGAAGCCTTATAGTGGAGCCTTATTGTGAAGCCTTATTGTGAAGCCTTATTATGAAGGCTTATAGCAAAGCCTTATTCTGAAGCCTTATAGTGAAGCCTTGTTATGAAGCCTTATTGTGAAGCCTCATAGTGAAGCCTTATAGTGAAGCCTTGTTATGAAGCCTTATTGTGAAGCCTTATAGTGAAGCCTTATTGTGAAGCCTTATTGTGAAGCCTTATTATGAAGACTTATAGTGAAGCCTTATCGTGAAGCCTTATAGTGAAGCCTTATAGTGGAGCCTTATTGTGAAGCCTTATTGTGAAGCCTTATTATGAAGCCTTATAGCAAAGCCTTATTCTGAAGCCTTATAGTGAAGCCTTGTTATGAAGCCTTATTGTGAAGCCTTATAGTGAAGCCTTATTGTGAAGCCTTATAGTGAAGCCTTATAGTGAAGCCTTGTTATGAAGCCTTATTGTGAAGCCTTATAGTGAAGCCTTATAGTGAAGCCTTATTGTGAAGCCTTATGGTGAAGCCTTATAGTGGAGCCTTATTGTGAAACCTTATTGTGAAACCTTATTGTGAAACCTTATTGTGAAGCCTTATTGTGAAACCTTATTGTGAAACCTTATTGTGAAACCTTATTGTGAATCCTTATTGTGAAACCTTATTGTGAAACCTTATTGTGAAACCTTATTGTGAAACCTTATAGTGAAGCCTTATTGTGAAGCCTTATAGTGAAGCCTTATAGTGAAGCCTTGTTATGAAGCCTTATTGTGAAGCCTTATAGTGAAGCCTTATAGTGAAGCCTTATTGTGAAGCCTTATGGTGAAGCCTTATAGTGGAGCCTTATTGTGAAACCTTATTGTGAAACCTTATTGTGAAACCTTATTGTGAAGCCTTATTGTGAAACCTTATTGTGAAACCTTATTGTGAAACCTTATTGTGAATCCTTATTGTGAAACCTTATTGTGAAACCTTATTGTGAAACCTTATAGTGAATCCTTATTGTGAAACCTTATTGTGAAACCTTATTGTGAAACCTTATAGTGGAGCCTTATTGTGAAGCCTTATAGTGAAGCGTTATAGTGAAGCCTTATTGTGAAACCTTATTGTGAAGCCTTATAGTGGAGCCTTATTGTGAAACCTTATTGTGAAGCCTTATTGTGAAGCCTTATAGTGAAGCCTTATAGTGAAGCCTTATTGTGAAGCCTTATAGTGAAGCCTTGTTATGAAGCCTTATTGTGAAGCCTTATAGTGAAGCGTTATAGTGAAGCCTTGTTATGAAGCCTTATTGTGAAGCCTTATAGTGAAGCCTTATAGTGAAGCCTTATTGTGAAGCCTTATAGTGAAGCCTTATTATGAAGACTTATAGTGGAGCCTTATTGTGAAACCTTATTATGAAACATTATTGTGAAACCTTATTGTGAAACCTTATTGTGAAACCTTATTGTGAAGCCTTATATTGATCACTGACTCCAAAAAGCATAAAGATGGAGAAGGATTTCAGTGTCTACCTCACTTTGTGTTAAAATCAGAGTACATAATGAGCGATGACAGGGATTTCTGTCACATGCATGAATTACATTTTAAATAAGGTCAGCATCCTGATTTCTTACCAAGCCTTCACAGGTGCTGATGGCGGCCGTCCCGCGCGCATTAGTAGAATCCGTCACCGTGCCGATCAGGTGGCACGCGTTCTCACCTGTGGTACGGTGCTCAGTCCGGTTCACACTCCCATTTCGCCTCTCCAGAATATAATCGTTCGACACCAAATATTTGTTGACTGTTAAATTGAAAACCAAATCACGACCCTTGAAGTTCACCTTATAATAAACGCGTTCCTCCAGAAGCCCCAAGTCTCGTCTATGCCGCCCATGCTTAAAGCGGTGTACCAGAGAGTGGGAGAGAAACTGTCCATCTCTGAAAATTTTGACTGGATGGACCACGGACACATCTGACTGGGACTGGAGAAAGCGACCTGAGGATAAAATTGAAAAGGAAGTTCAGTGGAATTATCAATAGCCTACAAGATCATTTCAAGATAATTCAATTAATAAAGATAATTTATACAAAACTGACGACCAGCGCAAATTCATGCACTAAGCTTGCAATGGCTATAAAGAACTTTGTATGAAATTGCAACAATAAAATCGCAACATTGTTGCAGTTATTATAGCCAAATTGTAACAACTGAGACATACTGACCTGATTCTGCATCGGGAGAGAGGAGGCTGCCAGGCAGCGAGAACTCGGCATGGCTTGCTGCCAAAAACAAAACAGAATGTAGCAGAGAAAGAACCTGGCTCACCCGCGGACATTGCATATTTCATCTAACCAAAATCAAGAGATTTAAAAATATTCACAGGCATTGAAGTCCCAATTGTGCTTTATAGGTGGTCTAGCGACCTCTTCGTTCCATCAACGGCCAGCGTCATGGATGAGGAGGAAAACTTTAGTCTGGTTACAGAAAATATTAAAAGTGTGAGAAAGGGAGAAAGCTGCAACTTTGCATGGGAGGGGAGGAGTAATAGGCTAGCAGTGTCTCGTTTCTTGCCAGGGGCGAGAGGGGAGCGGTGTGGTGTGCAGCTGCAACGCAGTGGGAGATAACTCAAATGCTCGCTCGCTCACTCACCACCGTGTGCTTTTAGAGCAAACCAATGCAAACGCTATACTCTAAACCGTTTATTCAATATTCCAAACCAATTCGATGCCTAAGTAGGCCTAGAATTTGTAGGATAACCCTGTAAAATAGCTTCCTTTTTCATTTTCAGTATACCTTGCGGTCAAGTCTCTGCAGGGTTGAATTTGAGGGCTACTCCTACTACTTTTCAAGAGCCAAAGTGGTGTTTCATATGCACATTGAGTGGTGTGAGTAAAGAACGTGTCCCCTCAAGACCATTAAAAAAGATGGACTAGAAATTGAAGATATGACTTGATTTGCCTGGAAATGACTTTTTGTCTTGACTTTTTGGTGATATAAGATACATTGTGAATGAATTAAACCTATTTACCTATCCATCTATTGAAGTGATTGTTTTATGAATGAAAACCGCATGTCTCTCAGTCCTAACATGACCTACTGTTGGAGCCAGGGTCTGGTATTAAAAAAAAAAAAAACTTTTATTTAAATAGGCAAGTCAGTTAATTAATAAGAAATTAAATGGCATATATTATTATTATTATTATTATTATTATATTATTATATTATTATTATTATTATTATTATATTATTATTATTTACAATGACGACATACAGCGGCCAAACCTGGACAACTTGTTGGCCACTCTATGGGACTCCCAATCACAACCAGTTGTGATACAGCCTGGACTTGAACCAAGGTGTCTATAGTGACACCTCAAGCACTGAGATTCAGTGCCTTAGACCACTGCACCACTCTGGAGACCACACCACTCAGATCAGACCCAGGCACAGGCACAGATCAGACATAGATCAGACACAGATCAGACATAGATCAGACACAGATCAGACCCAGACACAGATCAGACCTAGGCCTATAGCCATACCCAGGCCTAGACCCAGACCTAGACCTAGACCTAGACCCAGACCCAGACCCAGACCCAGATCAGACCCAGACCCAGACCCAGACCCAGACCCAGACCCAGACCCAGGCACAGACCCAGACCCAGGCACAGACCCAGACCCAGGCACAGATCAGACCCAGACTCAGACCCAGACACAGACCCAGGCTCAGACCCAGACCCAAACCCAGGCACAGATCAGACCCAGGCACAGATCAGACCCAGACCCAGGCCTAGACCCAGACCCGGACCCAGACCCAGGCACAGATCAGACCCAGACCCAGACCCAGACCCAGGCCTAGACCCAGACTCAGACCCAGCATACTCATCTGTCTGGGGGGCCACATACAGAGATGAGAGTGAGGAGCCTTGTTTCATGTTAAATAACTGAGGTCTGGAGGACCTACACACACAGACACACACACAGATGCACACACAGACGCACACACAGACGCGCGCACACACACAAACACACACACACACACAATAAAAATTCTCAGTGAACCAGCAGGGTTTTGGGAGGCAGTGGGGGACAGAGTGAATGATGGGATGAGGGAGGGAGAGAGAGAGGGGGAGAGAGGTAGAGGGAGGATAGGGAGGTATGGACTGAATGATTGATTGAATAAATTAGGAATGATTGATTTAATATTTGAGAGGGTGAGAGAGAGAGAGACAAACAGAAAGAGAGAGAGAGTGAGAGAGTGGGGGGGGAGAGGGAGTTGATAGACGGATTAATTAGATAAAAGATGAATGGAGTTTTACATAGATTTTCTATAGAACGTGGATCATGTTATAGCCCTCTGGACACACACACACTTCTCAGTAAACCTGTGTGACAGCATAACAGCATAGTAAACCAATTTTATTGAGACATTTATGTCATAAGAGCAACCCCTAGCTATTTCAAAGCTGAGCAATAGAGATGGCTTTATCTGATATGACTGGTTATAAACTGAGATGGGGCAGGGGGCAGGGGGCCGAGTTTGTGAATTTGTTGGTTCGATATGTTGCTTAAACTTCAAACGAAATAGCCTATGACAAATGACTTGTCTAAACACAATATTCTCATGTGTTTAGCTACTCTTAATGAAAACCGTTCATTTTTTGTATGTCCAATACAAGATACATGGCAGCCATTCTGTTGGAACATGATCCTCTGCCAAGGCACCAGATTCTGTTTTTTCCCAGAGACAGATATCTAAATATCCCAAAAGGCTTTTCAACTCAGAATCATGTTCACAGTATTTTTTTAAAATCAGTTCTTATCCCAAAGCAATAAATCTAAATACAGTGTATTCAGAAAGTGTTCAGACCCCTTGACTTTTTACACATTTTGTTACGTTACAGCCTTATTCTAAGATGGATTAAATATTTTTTTCCCCTCATCAATCTACACACAATACCCCATAATGACAAAGAAAAAATAGGTTTAATAATTTAGCAAATTTATAAAAAAATATAAAACAGAAATATCACTGTTACATAAGTATTCAGACCCTTTACTCAGTACTTTGTTGAAGCACCTTTGGCAGTGATTACAGTCTCAAGTCTTCTTAGGTATGAATCTACAAGCTTGACACACTTGTATTTGGGGAGTTTCTCCCATTCTTCTCTGCAGATCCTCTCAAGCTCTGTCAGGTTGGATGGGGAGTGTCGCTGCACAGCTATTTTCAGGTCTCTCCAGAGATGTTTGATTGGGTTCAAGGCCAGGCCACTCAAGGACATTCAGAGATTTGTCTTGAAAACACGCCTGTCTTGGCTGAGTGCTTAGGGCCATCAAACTTTTGACCCATTCTGAGGTCCTGAGCGCTCCGGAGCAGGTTTTCATCAAGGATCTCTCTGTACTTTGCTCTGTTCATCTTTCCCTCGATTCTGACTGGTCTCCCAGTCCCTGAAGCTGAGAAAAGTCCCCACAGCATGATGCTGCCACCACCATGCTTCACCGTAGGGATGGTGCCAGGTTTCCTCCAGACGTGATGCTTGGCATTCAGGCCAAAGAGTTCAATCTTGGTTTCATCAGACCAGAGAATCTTGTTTCTCATGGTTTGAGTCCTTTAGGTGCCTTTCGGCGAACTCCAAGCGGGCTGTCATGTGCCTTTAACCAAGGAGTGGCTTCCGTCTGGCTACTCTACCATAAAGGCCTGATTGGTGGAGTACTGCAGAGATGGTTGTCCTTCTGGAAGATTATTCCATCTCCACAGAGGAACTCTGGAGCTCTGTCAGAGTGACAGGCCCTTCTCCCCCGATTGCTCAGGCGGCCAACACTAGGAAGAGTCTTGGTGGTTCCAAACTTCTTCCATTTAAGAATGATGGAAGCCACTGTGTTCTTGTAGACCTTCAATGCTGCAGAAAAGTTTTGGTACCCTTCCCCAGATGTGTACCTCTACAAAATCCTGTCTTGGAGCTCTACGGACAATTCCTTTGACCTCAAGGCTTGTTTTTTTCTCTGACATGCACTGTCAACTGTGGGACCTTATATAGACAGGTGTGTACCTTTCCAAATCATGTCCAATCAATTGAATTTACTACAGGTGGACTCCAATCAAGTTGTAGAAACAGGATGCACATGAACTCAATATCGAGTCTCAATGCAAAGGGTCTGAATACTTATGTAAATAAGGTTTATGTTCTTTATCTTTAATACATTTGGAAACATTTGTTTAAACTGTTTTTGGTTTGTCATTGTGTGGTACTGTGTGTAGATTGATGAGGGGGAAAAAACAATTTAATCAATTTTAAAATAAGGATATAATGTAAAATGTTTGGGAAAAAGTCAAGGGGTCTGAGTACTTTCTGAATGCACTGTATATTGCTCTGGCTTATCCCAAAAGGCTTTCCAAGTCAGAATCAACAGTGTTTTTTTAATCAGTCCCAGAGATGACCTAAATAAATCGAGTGTGTGTGTGCGCACATGTCTGTGTGTGTGTTATTGTGTGTTTGTTTGCTTGTGTGTGTGTGTGTGTGTGTGTGTGTGTGTGTGTGTGTGTGTGTGTGTGTGTGTGTGTGTGTGTGTGTGTGTGTGTGTGTGTGTGTGTGTGTGTGTGTGTGTGTGTGTGTGTGTACTATGGTCCTGGACCACCAGCTATGTGTTTAGATCTTGGTTTAATATCAGACTCACAATAGGGACTTACTCACCTGAGTCTGCAGGTTAAGGAAAATTCACACACTACCAAGAAGGAAGGTACGGAGCGTAATGTAGTGTTGTCTATGTCGTTTTATAGGTTATTCATAATTTTGCATTGATAGGTGTATGTACACCTGTCTGACTTTCTTTCTCTGTCCATTGGATGGCGCTGTTCTACCTGACATGGTGAACTTTGGTCCAGACTCTTTTAGTACAGTGGTGGCTTGCCCTCTCAACCGCTCACAGATAGTAACTGTGTAAAGAAAGCCACACTAAGGACTAGCCACACTAGTGGAATTTGCTGTTTGCCTTCAAAATAAAAGTTCCCCATTGAAACATCCAAACGGATACAAATAGTGGAATATTGCCCTTTTTGGACTAGATAATGGTAAACAAGATTGGAATGTTGTTACATAACTTGAAAATGAATACAATAATGAATTAATTTGACAATAAACATTTTAAAAAACACTGTGGACTTATTAGACTGCATTATTGCCCTTTAGGGTATGCTACAGTGCATTCCATTCGGAAAGCATTCAGGCCCCTTCACTTTCCACATTTTGTTACATTACAGCCTTATTCTAGAATGGATTAAATAAAATTGTTCCTCGTCAATCTACAAACAATACCCCATAATGACAAAGCAAAAACAGGCTTTCAGACTTTTTTGGCAAATTTATAAAAAATAAAAAAACACTTAAATATTTTTATTTTATTTTTTATTTTTACCTTTATTTAACCAGGCAAGTCAGTTAAGAACATATTCTTATTTTCAATGACGGCCTGGGAACAGTGGGTTAACTGCCTGTTCAGGGGCAGAACGACAGATTTGTACTTTGTCAGCTCTTACACTTAAATAAGTATTCAGACCCTTTACTCAGTACTTTGTTGAAGCACATTTGACAGCGATTACAGCCTTGATTCTTCTTGGGTATGATGCTACAAGCTTGGCACAACTGTATTTGGGTAGTTTCTCTCATTCTTCTCTGCAGATCCTCTCAAGCTCTGTCAGGTTGGATGGGGAGCGTCGCTGCAATGCTATTTTCAGGTCTCTCAAGAGATGTTCGATCGGGTTCAAGTCCAGGCTCTGGCTGGGCCACTCAAGAACAGGTCTTTCCTTGCTCATCTCTCCCTCCAGCTCAAACTGTTAGTGTCCCACAAACATTTAAAGAATGACCCCCTAAAAAAACAAGCAATGTTTTATAAAATGGCCTATATGGCATTGATATGAGTCAGAAACATTTATTCTTGTCAATATTGATTACAAAGTGTAAATAGGATAATTGTGTCATAAAGTCTCATGTCAAACTGAGTTTGGAACCTGAGTGAGTCACCAGTAAATGAAGGTTGGGTTTTCATTACAATTATGTCAACAATTCATGCCCCCTTTGCCAAGCTCCACTTGCAAATCGTCCCTCCGCCCACTTCGCTTCCCTTTGTGGGTCTTTATTGTTTCATTGCCCCCATCACGTTCAAAAGATTATGGCCATTTGAGACTGAAAAGCCCTATGCGCAGTGGTGGAAAAAGTACCCAATTGTCATACTTGAGTAAAAGTAAAGATACCTTAATGGAAAATAACTCAAATAAAAGTAGAATTCAGTCAAATTCTACTTGAGTAAAAGTCTAAAAAGTATTTGGTTTAAAATATACTTAAGTATCAAAAGTATAAATCATTAAGCAAACCAGATGGCACCATTTTCTTGTTTTTTTAATTTATGGAAAGCCAGGGGCACACTCCAACACTTTTGGGTGTCAAGGAAAATGTATGGAGTAAAAAGTACAATATTTTCTTAAGGAATGTAGTGAAGTAAAAGTAGTCAAAAATATAAATAGTAAAGTAAAGTACAGATACCCCAAAAACTACTTAAGTAGTACTTTCTTATTTTAATGCATTACAACCTGTCACTAAAATGGATTTTTATTTGGATTTCATGTAATGGACATACACAAAATAGTCCAAAAATAAAAAACTGAAAAGTGGGGCGTGCATATGTATTCACCCCCTTTGCTATGAAGCCCCTTAATAAGATGTGGTGCAACCAATTACCTTCAGAAGTCACATAATTAGTTAAATAAAGTCCACCTGCGTGCAATCTAAGTGTCACATGATCTCAGTATATATATATACACCTGTTCTGAAAGGTCCCAGAGTCTGCAACATCACTATGCAAGTGGCACCATGACCAAGGTGCTTGCCAAACAGGTCAGGGACAAAGTTGTGGAGAAGTAGAGATCAGGGTTGAGTTATAAAAATGAAAAAATCTGAAACGTTGAACATCCCACAGAGCACCATTAAATCCATTATTAAAAAATGGAAAGAATATGGCACCACAACAAACCTGCCAGGAGAGGGCCGCCCACCAAAACTCAGACCAGGCAAGGAGGGCATTAATCAGAGAGGCAACAAAGAGACCAAAGATAACCCTGAAGGAGCTGCAAAGCTCCACAGCGGAGATTGAAGTATCTAGGACCACTTTAAGCCTCACACGCCACAGAGCTGGGCTTTACAGAAGAGTGGCCAGAAAAAAGCCATTGCTTAAAGAAAAAAACAAGTAAACACGTTTGGTGTTTGCCAAAATGCATGTGGGAGACTCCCCAAACATATGGAAGAAGATACTCTGGTCAGATTAGACTAAAATTGAGCAAAGATCCCAGTGGCTAGATGTGCCAAGCTTGTAGACATACCCCAAGAGACTTGCAGCTGTAAGTGCTGGAAAAGGTGGGTCTTTAAAGTTTTGACTTTGGGTGGATGAATAGTTATGCACACTCAAGCATTTTTGTGTTTTTTCTTGTTTGTTTCACAAAATAAAATATTTTGCATCTTCAAAGTGGTAGACGTTGTGTAAATCAAATGATACAACCCCCCCCAAAAAAAAAATTATATTTAATTCCAGGTTGTAAGGCAACACAATAGGAAAAATGCCAAGGGGGGTGAATACTTTCTCAAGCCAATGTACATAAGATCGATCTGGTCGGTCACATATAAATTTGGTCATTTGTTTATCAAGTATAGTTAGATACATGCAGCTTCTCTTCTATCATAAATTGTTGCCCTACAAGACTAAATAAAGTAGTGCTCACCAGAATAATGTCTAACGTCGATATAATGAACACATTAGTAATCTAGGTAACACCAGTAAAGGTGTTAAGCCCCTATTTCAAAGCGATACGGAGCACAATTAAAAAGTGAACGCGCGGATTATATAATGGACTATTCGAGAAAATGTAAGCAGTAGGCTACTTTTCAATGCGTGAAATAAGGTGTGGCGTGAGAAGAGGGTCAATTTGTTGTGTCTCACGGACAATGCGTGAGAGTTCACAGCTCTGGACTAATCTTTTGAATACATTTAGTAAAAAATACATTACAGCAACAATATATAACATTAGATAGATAAGGTTAGCTAGCTAGATAATGTTAACAGCATGCTAGCTAGCTACACTGACAACTATCAGTGCCCTATTTGTTGATGTTAATTAAACCCACATGGAAATTCCCACACCCAATTCGTGCCGAGTCAAAACAACTCGGAACTCTTATTTTCCCCTCCAGTTGTTTTGAACGCGGAATCAAATGCACCAAGTAGCCTTCGTCATTCTTCAGAGGTGGAGCCTAAAAGTGCATTTCCTCATGTTGAAATAACTTGACGCTAATAAGACTTATGACGCTCATATTTGTGTAAATTCTTTTAGATTGTAAACTGTGGTTGTCACTGAGTAGGCTACCCATTTCATGGGTGCACACTCCATATTAATGTTCAATACGCACAATTTTTTCAATACGCACAATAGATGAGCTAATGTGGCTCATTTCACATTGTTTGCAGTCCTTCAATAAGAGTTATAAGAGGTATGACGCTCATATTGGTGCAAACTACGTAGTTCTGTTCTGTGGGTGTACTGATAGGTAAACTGATAGCCCACTCCATGGGTGCACACTCCATAGATAAGGCTTTACAGTCCGATATGAATGTTCAATGAATGTTCAATAGGCACAATAGCAAAAGTTGCCAGTCACATTCTGTTAAAGGTCCCCAAAGCACATACATCCCTGGGTCACTCCTCTTTTCAGTTCACTGCGGCTAGCAACTGGAATGACCTGCAACAAACACAAAAACTGGACAGTTTTATCTCAATCTCTTCATTCAAAGACTCAGTCATGGACACTCTTACTGACACTTGTGGCTGCTTTGTGTGATGTATTGTTGTGTCTCTACCTTCTTGCCCTTTGCGCGGTGCCCAATTATGTTTGTACCATGTTTTTTGCTGCTACCATGTTGTGTTGCTACCATGTTGTTATTGTGATGCTACCATGCTGTGCTGTCATGTGTTGCTGCCTTGCTATGTTGTTGTCTTAGGTCTCTCTTTATGTAGTGTTGAGTTATCTCTCTTGTCGTGATGTTTTGTCCTATATTTATATATTTAAACATTTTACATGTTTAATCCCAGCCCCCGTCCCCGCAGAAGGCCTTTTGGTAGGCTGTCATTGTAAATAAGAATTTGTTCTTAAAGTGACTTGCCTAGTTAAATAAAGGTTAAATACAAAATGTAATTAAAATAAAATAGCTTAATAACTGGTGAGCTATGGCTCATTTCACAGTGGTTTCAGAGTCGTGCAATAAGAGCTATGATGATAATATTTGCGTAAACTCTACATAGTTGTGTGCTGTGGGTGTCACTGAGTAGGCAAGGTACCCCATTTCATGGGTGCACACTCTATAGCAGTGAAGGCTGGTGGGAGGAGCTATAGGAGGAAATAAGCAAACAGGAAACCACTCACCCAGAGGTGGCGCTCCTAGTGGCCGGAGACTTTAATGCAGGGAAACTTAAATTGGTTCTACCAAATCTCTATCAATATGTTAAATGTGCAACCAGAGGGAAAAAAATTCTAGATCACCTGTACTCCACACACAGAGATGCGTACAGAGCTCTCCCTCGCCCTCCATTTGGTAAATCTGAGCACAACTCTATCCTCCCGATTCCTGCTTATAAGCGAAAATGAAAGCAGGACGCACCAGTGACTCAGTCTATAAGAAAATGGTCAGATGAAGCAGATGCTTAACTACAGGACTGTTTTGCTAGCACAGACTGGAACATGTTCCAGGATTCTTCCGATGGCATTGAGGAGTGCACCACACCAGTCACTGGCTTTATCAATAAGTGCATTGAGGAAGTCGTCCCCACAGTGACTGTACGTACATACCCCAACCAGAAGCCATGGATTACAGGCAACATTCGCACTGAGCTAAAGGGTAGAGCTGCCCCTTACAAGAAATCCTGCTATGCCCTGTGACGAACCATCAAACAAGCAAAGCATAAATACAGGGCTAAGATTGAATCCTACTACACCGGCTCTGACGCTCTTTGGATGTGGCAGGGCTTGAAAACTATTACAGACTACAAAGGGAAGCACAGCCGTGAGCTGCCCAGTGACACGAGCCTACCAGATGAGCTAAATCACTTCTATGCTTGCTTCGAGGCAAGCAACACTGAGGCATGCACGAGAGCATCAGCTGTTCCGGACGACTGTGTGATCACACTCTCCGTAGCCGACATTCACATGGCTGCGGGGCCAGATGGATTACATTTACATTTACATTTAAGTCATTTAGCAGACTACCAGGACGTGTGCTCCGGGCATGTGCTGACCAACTGGCAGGTGTCTTCACTGACATTTTTAACATGTCCCTGATTGAGTCTGTAAGACCAACATGCTTCAAGCAGACCACCATAGTCCCTGTGCCCAATAACACAAAGGCAACCTGCCTAAATGACTACAGACCTGTGGCACCCAAGTCCATAGCCATGAAGTGCTTTGAAAGGCTGGTAATGGCTCACATCAACACCATTATCCCAGAAACCCTAGACCCACTCCAATTTGCATATCGCCCAAACACATCCACAGATGATGCAATCCCTATTGCACTCCACACTGCCCTTTCCCACCTGGACAAAAGGAACACTTATGTGAGAATGCTATTCATTGACTACAGCTCAGCATTCAACACCATAGTATCCTCAAAGCTCATCACTAAGCTAAGGGACCTGGGACTAAACACCTCCCTCTGCAACTGGATCCTGGACTTCCTGACGGGCCGCCCCCAGGTGGTGAGGGTAGGTAGCAACACATCTGCCACGCTGATCCTCAACACTGGAGCTCCCCAGGGGTGTGTGCTCATTCCCTCCTCTACTCCCTGTTCACCCACGACTGCATGGCCAGGCACGACTCCAACACCATCATTAAATTTGCTGACGACACAACAGTGGTAGGCCCAATCACCCACAACGACAAGACAGCCTATAGGGAGGAGGTCAGAGACCTGGCCGGGTGGTGTCATAATAACAACCTATCCCTCAACGTAACCAAGACTAAGGAGATGATTGTGGACTACAGGAAAAGGACCACCGAGCACGTCCTCATTCTCATTGACGGGGCTGTAGTGGAGCAGGTTGAGAGCTTCAAATTCCTTGGTGTCCACATCAACAACAAACTAGAACGGGTCAAACACACCAAGACAGTCGTGAAGAGAACACGACAAAGCCTCTTCCCCCTCAGGAAACTAAATATATTTGGCATGGGTCCTGAGATCCTCAAAAGGTTCTACAGCTGCAACATCGAGAGCATCCTGACCGGTTGCCTGGTACGGAAATTGCTCATTCTCCGACCGCAAGGCAATTCAGAGGGTAGTGCGTTCGGCCCAGTACATCACTGGCGCTAAGCTGCCTGCCATCCAGGGCCTCTACACCAGGCGATGTCAGAGGAAGGCCCTGAAAATTGTCAAAGACCCCAGCCACCCCAGTCATAGACTGTTCTCTCTACTACCGCATGGCAAACGGTACTGGAGTGCCAAGTCTAGGACAAAAAGGCTTCTCAACAGTTTTTACCCCCAAGCCATAAGACTCCTGAACAGGTAACCAAATGGTTACCCGGACAATTTGCATTGTGTTGCTCCCCCTATCCCTCTTCTACGCTGCTACTCTGTTTATCATATATGCATAGCCACTTTAACTATACATTCATGTACATACTACCTCAATTGGCCCGACCAACCAGTGCTCCCGCACATTGGCTAACCGGGCTATCTGCATTGTGTCCCTCCCACCACCCGCCAACCCCTCTTTTTACGCTACTGCTACTCTGTTGATCATGTATGCATAGTCACTTTAACCAACCCACATGTACATAGTACCTCAATAAGCCTGACTAACAGGTATATAGCCTTGCTACTCTTATTTTCAAATGTCTTTTTACTGTTTTATTTCTTGACTTACCCACACACACACACACACACACACACACACACACACACACACACACACACACACACACACACACACACACACACACACACTTTCTCTCCGCACTATTGGTTAGAGCAGTAAGTAAGCGTTTCACTGTTCACTGTCGGCAAGCATTTCACTGTCGGCATACATGACAAATAAACTTTGATTTGATGATGGGCTCGTTGTTATGGCTGGAATGGAATTAATGAGTTGAGTAAAATGTGATGTCCATGTGTTTGATGTGTTTGATACCATTCCATTAATTTCACTGCAGCCATTACAATGAGCCCGTCCTCCTATAGCTCCTCCCACCAACCACCACTGCTCTCTATAGTTAAGGCTGTACAATGTATATGCCCCAATGCAAGTATGCAGTCTATTCCAGCCACAGTGGGATCTGAACAGTTTGTTTACTGTTTATTGTCAAATAAATACATTATTGTATTTATTATTAAGTTATGTAACAACATTTCAACCTTGCTTAGCATTATCTAACCCAAATGTGGAATTATTCCCCTATTTGTTGCCGTTTGGATCAGTTTCAATTATGGACTTTTATTTTGAAAGCGATCCGCAAATTCCACTATTGTGGATAATCCCTATTGTGGTTAGCTTCACACATAGTCGTATGAGTTCTACAATAGGGAAGGGCATGGTAACATGGACTGGAGTTTGACAGGTAAGATCCACCACGCCGGGCTGAATATCGGGAACCAAACTTTGTAATTGTGCGGCCAAGTCTGGACAATTTGCTGACAGTTTTTTGTCAAGCGATTTGGTTTAGCTGTATAGCTAAACCAATAGCCTACTCTGTTTATAATTGGCTATTGACGTTGAAATGAATTGAGCGTCTCCGGTTGAGGATTTTCGTGACGAGCGTATATGTTGCGCAATCTAAAGTTGGTGAAGTTTATTTTAAATTTAGTTTCCAATCGTCAACCTAGATAGATTTGTATTAGCCTATAATCAAATGCTGGGCTTCTTTCTGTCGCGTTTGAACTTGTCATTTCAGGCATGCGCCTGGGATTTGTTGATATTAGGCCTACGTTAGCCCATTATTATACTGATAAAAATATAAACGCAACATGTAACAATTAACGATTTTACTGTTACAGGTCATATAAGGAAATCAGTCAATTTAAATAAATGTATTAGGCCCTAATCTATAGATTTCACATGACTGGGCAGGTGCGCAGCCATGGATGGGCCAAGGAGGGCATAGGACCACCCACTGGGGAACCAGGTCCAGCCAATCAGAATTAGCTTTTCCCCACAAAAGGGCTTTATTACAGACAGAAATACTTCTGTTTCATCAGCTGTCCGGGTGGCTGGTCTCCGGCGATCCCGCAGGTGAAGAAGCCGGATGTGGAGTTCCTGGGCTGGCATGGTTACACGTGGTTGTGAGCCGGTTGGATGTGCTGCCAAATTCTTTTAAATGAGGTTGGCGGTAGTTTATGGTAGAGAAATTAACATTTAATTAACTGGCAACGGCTCTGGGGGACATTCCTGCAGTCAGCATGCCAATTGCACACTCCATCAAAACTTGAGACATCTGTTGCATTGTTGTGACAACTGCACATTTTAGAGTGTCCTTTTATTGTCCCCATCACAAGGTGCACCCGTGTAATGATCATGCTATTTAATCTGCTTCTTGATATGCCACACCTGTCAAATGGATGGATTATCTTGGCAAAGGAGAAATGCTCACTGTGCGCAACGTTTGTGAGAAGTTTTTTGTGCGTTTGGAACATTCTTGGAATCTTTGATTTCACTTCAAGAAACATGGGACCAACACTTTACATGTCACGTTTATATTTTAGTAAAGTATAGTAGGCCTATTTCAGCTCCCCTTGTGTTTTTTGATCTAATAGATTGCACATTCTATGTTATTCATGTACATTTGTTTCATTCTGCTTTACATAGTCACACACATACCTGATGTGTAGCCATGTTCAGTGTTTGTCCTGAAATCTGAGTGGTATCATTTCCCACCCTCTCTAGCCTATAGTTAAAGGGATAGTTCACCCAAAGAACAAAATTATCAAAATGTTTTCCTTACCTTGTAAGCAGTCTATGAAAATGGTATGACAGAGATCTATGTTTTGGTTTTGTTTACCTGGCCACTGTCTCCAAAACCTACATTTTTTTTCTTTAAGGAATTTGTGGAACAAATCCAATGCAAGTCAATATCACCGATATTAGCATATTTCACATGAGAGTTCTGGGGTGAAAGCATCAAAGCATGGATTTAATTTGCTGTCTCACCTTGTCCATAGACTGCTTACAAGGTAAGGAAACCAATATGTCATTTGGGTGAATTATATCTTGAACTGTAGCAATTGAGGTAGTACTGTTGGATAAGAGCGTCTGCTAAATGACTTAAATGTAAATGTAATATTCAACCAACAACACCCTGCGCTTACACACAGAGAGGTTATTCTGACACCCTTCAATGTTGGTTCAATGTGTGTGTTTATGTCCCTATCTCCCATAGCCTACACATAAGCTTTCTATGCTATTACTGCTATCAATCACCTGTTGTTGTTTCTGCAGGGTGACATACTGAAGAGAGGTCTGTAGCGATGGAGGATTTCTGGGTGGTGGTCCTGGCAGGGCTGAAGGTGTGGGTCTACCTCATTGTGGCTCTTCTCATGGTGCCTGCCATGTTTGGCTTCTCCCTGGGCATCTCTGAGACATACATGAAGATCCTGGTCAAAACCCTTGAGGTAAACTGCCTCTGTTCAGAAGTAGTGGGGGTACAACAAAATGGGAAAGAGGAAATGTAATACTTACACACTCTGTCAAATCTGGTAAACTGCATCACTCAGACAACGTCAGGGGCACAGCTTCATGTGTCTATAATTGTCTTAAATGTTATGTATTCATCATGTCCTAAATATAAGATATATTGTGGCCTTAATGTATGTATTTATACCACAGCATTAGTGAGGGAGAAACAAATCGATACAGTTTCATATCGCAATATTACTTTGAGCAGGTGGGCTGTACCTGCATCAAAACTCCAGTCATTTCCCTTCATAGCATGTTCTCATCTTCTTAAATATGGAGCCAATTTGTTTTCAGCACTTTTATTTCCATGACTGATCAAAACTCGTTTTCTCATGGCTCTTGTCCCTCTGCAGCAGACATATGGTGAGCAATATGTTTGGAACTTTGAATCGCAATAAATGTATAGAACTGACATGATTTCTGACAGAAAAGCACATGTTCTCTGCACTTTTCCATCTGAACATCCTGTAACCTTGTGGCCTCCTGGGGAAAAAAAACTTTCAAACCCTGTCCAGGGGCTTATCTGGGGTGAGAGTTCAGGGGTGAATATGTGTATGTCCTTTCTCCTGTCCTGCTGTGGGTCATGGGGTGAGATGTCAAAGGCTAAAGATGTTTCTCATATTCTCCAGTGGGCCACGTTGAGGATCCAGACAGTCAACAAAGAGCAGCATATAATCGAATCCTCCTCATCCAACGGTGAGCCAATGAGCAGAGCTCGATATATAGGATGGATGAATGGATAGAGATTTATTTACTCATTGGTCTCTGATAAGGAAATGATTGTGGGCATTGCATGGTTGATCATTTAGGCGTACAAGTCTGGCCAATGTGGAAAGAGAAACCTCAATGTTTTCAGTCACTCCCTTTACTCACACTCCCATTGCCATTGAGAAACTCATAAAGAAACATATACAGTATGTTTCTATTCAGTCTGTTTCTCCTCTCTCTCAACAACACTGGTTCCCAAAGACACTGTTTATCTGCTGTGTTCAGAAGCTAATTTACATGTAAAGTGCCTTAGAACAAATCCTGGTTGTTAGTGTACCATAGTAGTTAAACAGGTTTTCCTCTGTGGAGTGCATTGAAAATACAGTGCATTGCGAAAGTATTTGGCCCCCTTGAACTTTGCGAACTTTTGCCACATTTCAGGTTTCAAACAAAGATATAAAACTGTATTTTTTTGTGAAGAATCAACAACAAGTGGGACACAATCATGAAGTGCAAAATTATTCAGCCCCCTTAAGTTAATAATTTGTAGCGCCACCTTTTGCTGCGATTACAGCTGTAAGTCGCTTGGGGTATGTCTCTATCAGTTTTGCACATCGAGAGACTGAAATTTTTTCCCATTCCTCCTTGCAAAACAGCTCGAGCTCAGTGAGGTTGGATGGAGAGCATTTGTGAACAGCAGTTTTCAGTTCTTTCCACAGATTTTCGATTGGATTCAGGTCTGGACTTTGACTTGGCCATTCTAACACCTGGATATGTTTATTTTTTAACCATTCCATTGTAGATTTTGCTTTATGTTTTGGATCATTGTCTTGTTGGAAGACAAATCTCCGTCCCAGTCTCAGGTCTTTTGCAGACTCCATCAGGTTTTCTTCCAGAATGGTTCTGTATTTGGCTCCATCCATCTTCCCATCAATTTTAACCATCTTCCCTGTCCCTGATGAAGAAAAGCAGGCCCAAACCATGATGCTGCCACCACCATGTTTGACAGTGGGGATGGTGTATTCAGGGTGAGGAGCTGTGTTGCTTTTACGCCAAACATAACGTTTTGCATTGTTGCCAAAAAGTTCAATTTTGGTTTCATCTGACCAGAGCACCTTCTTCCACATGTTTGGTGTGTCTCCCAGGTGGCTTGTGGCAAACTTTAAACGACACTTTTTATGGATATTTTTAAAAACTGGCTTTCTTCTTGCCACTCTTCCATAAAGGCCAGATTTGTGCAATATACGACTGATTGTTGTCCTATCGACAGAGTCTCCCACCTCAGCTGTAGATCTCTGCAGTTCATCCAAAGTGATCATGGGCCTCTTGGCTGCATCTCTGATCAGTCTTCTCCTTGTATGAGCTGAAAGTTTAGAGGGACAGCCAGGTCTTGGTAGATTTGCAGTGGTCTGATACTCCTTCCTTTTCAATATTATCGCTTGCACAGTGCTCCTTGGGATGTTTAAAGCTTGGGAAATCTTGTTTTATCCAAATCCGGCTTTAAACTTCTTCACAACAGTATCTCGGACCTGCCTGGTGTGTTCCTTGTTCTTCATGATGCTCTCTGCGCTTTTAACGGACCTCTGAGACTATCACAGTGCAGGTGCATTTATACAGAGACTTGATTACACACAGGTGGATTGTATTTATCATCATTAGTCATTTAGGTCAACATTGGATCATTCAGAGATCCTCACTGAACTTCTGGAGAGAGTTTGCTGCACTGAAAGTAAGGGGGCTGAATAATTTTGCACGCCCAATTTTTCAGTTTTTGATTTGTTAAAAAAGTTTGAAATATCCAATAAATGTCGTTCCACTTCATGATTGTGTCCCACTTGTTGTTGATTTTCTTCACAAAAAAATACAGTTTTATATCTTTATGTTTGAAGCCTGAAATGTGGCAAAAGGTCGCAAAGTTCAAGGGGGCCGAATACTTTCGCAAGGCACTGTATCATGTCAGGATTGATTTCAGTCAGCTGTCAATGGTTGAAATAGGTTGCATTTATAATATATATATTTTCAATGTGCTCAAGGCACGTTAGGTGGGATGGGGTAACCTATATGAAATTATAAACTGGATGGTTCAAGCCCTGAATGATGATTGGCTGACAGTATGACAATACTTACATTTTTACTGCATAATTACATTGGTAAGCACTTTATAAAAGCAATAAGGCACCTCTGGGGTTTATGGTATATGACCAATATATCACGACTAAGGGCTGTATCCAGGCACTCCGCATTGCATCACGCATAAGAACAGCCCTTAGTCGTGGTATATTGCCAGGACCGCCACCCCCTTGGGCCTTATTGCTTAATTATACCACTGAGAACCTAGAGACGGTGTAAACCTGATTTTATTTATTTATTTTTACAGTGCTTGCAGTGGAAGGCTTGGAACAGTCTCTGTTAATTAGCAGGCTGTGATCGTGAGAATTTACAATGTTCTGTGCTGAATGATGTGGCTCTGTGCTGGCTGCCTATCTATCCACTGACGCAATCACTTCACAATTAGTAGTCTTATAGGTTTGTCAGGGGGCAATTCAAGCAAACTCACAGCTCTGTGTTCACTAGCTAGCACAGCACATCAAGATAATCTTTTAATTTGTTATATATAAACTCACAGGATGGTTTCTGTATTGTTTCTCACTGTAGATGCTGGTTGTAGTTTTCAAAGAAAACAAATGGGTCCAGCATAAACATTGCTTTAGCAGGATTGATTGAATTCAGCATAAAGTCAGTCACTGTCTCTCTCTCCTGAACTTTGCCTTGTGCGTCTTCAGATTGAGTCTCCTCAGCTGATTTCACTGCCTTCAGACCTCTAGGAGGAAGGGATACACTGTGGTGGGGTAATCTGATCCTAGACCTGTGATTACCTCGAGATGACAGACACACAAAGGGTCGTTTACTATGTTTGACGTCCTGCCATTTCTTATGGATTCTGTAGGAACATGATATTGGTGATTTAACCTGTTTAGGATCAGGACTAGGGTTGTGGTTAGTGATTCTTCCACTCAGCTATCAGCCCAAGATTTCTCAATATGGAGCAACAGTGTGAGTTAGTTGGTGACACTCTCTTAAATGTGTTGCAGTTCTGTGACTCATTTCCTTCCTCGACAGCTCCTCACATGCCCATGGTCGTTTGACATATTTGTCATTCAAAATAAATAAACTTATTGGACTTTGAAGCTCTTTGTTTGTGACTCTGTGAATGTTGTCTGTATTGATGGTAAAATATAAAACTAATTAATCTTTATCAACTACAGATAGCAATATGATACAATATGATCACATCTGAAAATGATATAGAGTTGACTAGGTGATATCTTTGTGTGTGGATTTCCAGGCCTCATCCAGAGGGATGATGGTTCTATGGAGGAGGCGCTTGGGGAGTTGAGGCGCAGTCGCCCTAAACCACCAGTAGGAGGGGACTTCACACTCAGCGACTGTTTCTACTTCTACAGACGAGGCATCGAGGACATCGTAGAGGATGAGGTGAGATCACAACTAGAATAAGATTGATGCCTAATTCCAAATGTACCCCTAATGCTAGATATTCCATGATGGCCCCTGATAGATCTGAGCTATACAGTAATGCTTAACTCTCTGGTAGGCTAAGATGAGTTTCCTAGTTATTGCCTTTACTGCACACGTCCAGTCCTTTCATATCAACGAAGGGGCATCAGGAAGTGTTTAGGGCCAGGGGTTGATTCAGGATTGGGAAAAACGGTACAACGTCTATTCAAAGTCCAGACTTTCTTTCTGTACAGGTAGGCCTACATTATTTGTAATGCTGTTCTTCTGATTTCAAGGTGACCCAGCGGTTTTCGTCAGAGGAGCTGGTGTCGTGGAACCTGCTAACTCGCACCAACATCGACTTCCAGTACATCAGCCTCAAACTGACTATGGTCTGGGGCCTGGGCGTGTTCATACGCTACTGCATCCTGGCTCCACTCAGGTAACACCTGGGAGTGTGAAATCATTCAGAATCACTGTTCCCCTATAGCAAGGTCTCAGTTCTCCTACAGTTCACATCCCTGAACCAAACATGCATGCCATGCACCAGTAATATTAAATGCAGTGCTTACCACAAATAATCCAGCTTGTGGCTGAAAAGACAGGATGCACAACCACAGGTCTCAATAAAGTGTGGAGCACAGGTGGGTGCTGAGGGGAGAACGGCTCATAATAATGCCTGGAACGGCGCGAATGGCATCAAACACCTGGAGGCCATGTGTTTGGTGTATTAGTTACCATTCCACTGATTCCACTCCAGTCATTACTATGAGCCTGTCCTCCCCAATTAAGGTGCCACCAACCTCCTATGGTGTGGAGTGTTGGCTCATGACCAGCATAATGTGTTGTCGTGTAATGTATGTTCCTGAGTGAGAATGTTTTCTTTCAGGATCACGCTGGCATCTATAGGCCTGACCTGGCTGGTGATAGGAACCACTGCTGTAGGATTCCTCCCTAACTGGAGGTACACTTACACAGCTTTCAATCTACAAGTTCACACAGGATTGTTTTTTAAAGACTGAGACATTCCTCTCGTCATTGTATTTTAGTCATCTTTAAGGTAGCGTCTGTGTGTTCTGTAGGCTGAAGTCCTGGCTGAGCGATTGGGTCCATGTGATGTGCTACAGGATCTGTGCCCGAGGCCTCTCCTGCACCATCCACTACTATAACAAGTCAGTTAAGTGACCTCTCCTCTCGCACATCTCTACTCAGCAAGCTATTACACACCATCCTGTCCCCAAGTGACCCTACTGTTGGTACTGTGTGCAGAGATTTTTTTTAGTTTACTTTAGAGTGTGTGTGTGGTCTCCATCTTGTTTTACAGAGAAAACAGACCCAGAAAAGGAGGAATCTGTGTGGCCAATCACACCTCCCCGATTGATATCGTAATTCTCTGCAACGATGGGTGTTACGCCATGGTACGTGAAATAAAGCTGACATTAAGCCTCGCTTGAAATGGTGTGTGAAATTTGTTGATTGATGCTCAATTGACTGCTTTCTCTCTGTGTAGCCTATTTTTATTGTGTACACCATTTTATACATGTTTGTGTACCTTACATTTATCTGGCAATTTACTACTTTATACTTCTTTAATCCTAATCGGATGAATTGTCTGTGAAAGGAATTCTGAGGGCTTTATTTGGGATTTGATCTGATGTGTTTTAGGTGGGCCAGTCACATGGTGGTCTGATGGGAGTGCTGCAGAGGGCCATGGCCAGGTCCTGTCCTCACATCTGGTTTGAGAGAGCTGATATGAAAGATCGCCACCTGGTGGCCAAGAGGTGAGCTTACCTGTTTACTGTTATTCCCATCTCTACCTACAATGTTCAGACAAGCAATGACATGCCCATTGAAAATGGCTACAGACAAATAATCAGTCATATCTAATCATATTTCCTCATCCTGATAATGTACTCCTGCCAGACAGCTTACTTTACAGTATGTTCTCTGCTTTATAGGTGCTTGTCAGTAAAACCAAACTCTAGCACATTCATGCACAAATGTATTAGTCACAAGTCATTGCCATTGACAATTAGGGATATAATTTAACACTGACATTTTCTGATATGGACATGCATCATAGTTCCAGTTGGAGCTATGTTCATACTCCTCCCAGATATAAAGGTAGGTTGTCTAACTGTTATTAATGTTTATAGGTTGACGGATCATGTGAATGACAACACAAAGCTTCCTATATTGATCTTTCCAGAAGGTGGGTTCTATTGAATTTGGATAGTCAGTCCATCTGTAGATGCTCTACAATCTACTAAGCCTAACTCTAACCTTAACCCCAAGCTTAACCCTCACCCTTATTCTACTCCTAACCCTAGCAAGCAGTTGCTTATCAACAGAGTTTGTTGTTAGCATGACCATCTGTAGAGCATCTACAGATGGAAAATCCGGACTATCCGAATCGGTAAGTGCTACATTGGCCAAATGGATTAGCATGAAGTTGCCCTTAGACACTGATTTAAGCCAGTGCCTTGGTTAGTTAGGGTAAGCTGATCCTACACCTACAAATATACATATGCTTTATACCAGGTATTCCCAAACTGAAATAATTTTCTTCACATTTTCAAACAGTACATTTTGTATTTTCCAACGGGGCTATACATTTGGGTGAGTTTTTTTCTTTCTTGCCTGAGGAGCCTAGTTTGACTGCCAAAAGTTAATTTAAACCATCTAGTGGTCAGCGAAATAACAACACAATGTCAAATACAGGTAGTCTTGTCAAATAATTAACATCCAATCACGTTCGCCGTTACTCTCACGGGAAACATTCTCTCTTGCGCAGACATTTAGAAACGAAACATGACCATTTGAAAAATAAGCCACAGGATTTTTTAAATAAAAAAGAAAGACGTTTGAGTAGTAAGACATGTATAAAAGAAACAGATACCATTAGTAAGACGGGGCTAGAAGCGTCTTATATGGTGAGCTACCTAGTGGCTAGGACAGGCAAGACCCATGCTATTGTGGAGGACTTCATTCTTCCTGCTGCCTTCGATATGGCAGAGACAATGTTGGGAGAAAAGGCCAAAAAAACTATACAGACAATGTCTCAATGAAACAACACTGTTTCACGATGCATCAGTGACATGGCAGGAGATGTTTTGAAACAATTACTATGCGTTTCAGCTGGATGAGTCAACAGACGTGGTGGGCCTGGCACATCTCCTGGTATATGTCAGTTACGTTTATGGGGGGTCAATTAAGGAAGACATCCTCTTCTGGAAACCAGGAAAACATGAGGATATTTTTAAAGTACTGGACAGCTTTTTGACATCAAATTGAATTTGGTGGTCAAGATGTTGGTATCTGTACTGATGGTGCAACATCCATGACAGGAAGACATAGTGGAGTGGTAACGCACATTTCTTTTTAAATTGAGAGATGAGTTTAAAGTTTTCTTTACTGACCATAATTTTCACTTGTCTGACCTCTTGCATGATGACGAATTTCTCATACGACTGGTCTATCTGGGTGATGTCTTTTCTCGCCTGAATGATCTGAATCTAGGATTACATGGACTCTCTGCAACTATATTCAATGTGCGGGACAACATTGAGGCTATGATTAAGAAGTTGGAGCTCTTCTCTGTCTGCATTAACAAGGACAACACGCAGGTCTTTCCATCATTGTATGATTATTTTGAGTGCAAATGAATTCAAGCTTACGGACAATGTCAAATGTGATATATCGAAGCACCTGATTAAGCTGGGTACGCAGATACTTTCCTGAAACAGACGAAACATGCCACTGGATTCCTCTATACCTTTCATGCCCTGCCTCTAGTCCACTTACCGATATCTGAAAAAAAGAGCCTGTGAAAATTAAATTTAATCAGAAGCCACTGCCAGATTTCTGGATACTACGCTCAGAGTTTCTTGCCTTGGCAAATTGCGCTGTTAAGACATGTACATATGTGAGAGTGGATTCTCAGATCTCACTAGCATGAAAACTAAATACAGGCACAGACTGTGTAGAAAATGATTTAAGACTGAGACTCCAATACAACTCAACATTGCAGAGTTATGAGCATCTTTTCAAGCACACCCTTCTCATTAACCTGTGGTGAGTTATTCACAATTTTTGGATGAACAAATACAGTTTTATGTGTAAGATGGCTAAATAAAGAGCAAAATGATTGATTATTGTTATTATTTGTGCCCTGGTCCTATAAGAGCTCTTTGAAACTTCCCACAAGCTGGGTTACGACGACAACTCGCACTCATGCTTATGTTTAATAAATGTATAGTGTGTGTGGCAGGCTTATAATGATGGCAAAAAACAACATTTGAGAGTGCGCTGACCCTGGTGCGAGAGGGGGTACGCAGCTGGAGGTTGAATATTTTGAAGGAGTACGGGACTTTAACAAGTTTGGGAACCACTGCTGTATACAGTATATGCAAGTCACGTGTGTTGTGTGTAATATATATATATATTACACACATCTCTATCTCACATGCAGGGCCTTGCAGTTTTCACCCTTTTCTGTCATTTTGGAGAGCATTGTTATCATCTTAGGATCTGTATACTGTATGTTTGTGGTGGTTGTGGCTTATCTACAGTGCATATTTCTGGTGTCCTCAGGGACCTGTATCAACAACACATCTGTCATGATGTTCAAAAAGGGAAGTTTTGAGATTGGAGGAACAATATACCCAGTAGCCATAAAGGTGAGGCATCAATGTCACTGCTTCTGTTCAGTAGTTGACTTCTCCCTAAATCACGCAAAGATGGCATTGGGAAAGTTGCAAGAAAATGTCAGCACGTCTTTGAAGAGGTGTTCTGTCAACTGTGGGACCATCTCCCTCCCGCAGTATGACCCTCAGTTTGGGGATGCGTTCTGGAACAGTACCAAGTACAACATGGTGAGCTACCTGCTGAGGATGATGACCAGCTGGGCTATAGTCTGCAATGTCTGGTACCTGCCAGCCATGAACCAACAGGTGTGTGTATACAACACACACACACACAACCTGCCAGCCATGACCCCACAGGTGTGTGTATACAACACACAGACACACACGACCTGCCAGCCATGACACAACAGGTGTGTGTATACAACACACAGACACACACAACCTGCCAGCCATGACACAACAGGTGTGTGTATACAACACACAGACACACACAACCTGCCAGCCATGACACAACAGGTGTGTGTATACAACACACAGACACACACAACCTGCCAGCCATGACCCAACAGGTGTGTGTGTATACAACACACAGACACACACAACCTGCCAGCCATGACCCAACAGGTGTGTGTATACAACACACAGACACACACAACCTGCCAGCCATGACCCAAGTGCCACTGATCTATTTCCTCTTTTCACAGGCAGGGGAGGATGCTGTCCAGTTTGCCAACAGAGTCAAGTCTGCCATCGCACATCGGGGTGGACTAGTGGACTTGTCCTGGTAAGAATATCCTTCCGTCCTTCTATAAGGATTTTCTGATAATTCACTTGCACTAGAGCCTAGGCATAAACATTTGACAGCCTAACTGCCTCGTACTGGACTGTCTTTGACCTAGGCAGTGAAGGCATTGGGGACCTCTTTGCTGAGGAATGGGATTGTTTCACTTGAGTTTGATTTGTCATCTTGTAAATGTGTATTATGTTTTATTTGTAAATTGTGTATAGTCTCCTGAGTGGCGCAGCGGTCTAAGCCACTGCATCTCAGTGCTTGAGGCGTCACTACAGATTGGTTCGAATCCAGGCCGCGATTGGGAATCTCATAGGGCAGAGCACAATTGGCCCAGCATCGTCCTGGTTTGGCCAATGTAGGCCGTCATTGTAAATAAGAATTTATTCTTAACTGACTTGCCTAGTTAAATAAATATGCAGGGCTCCCCAGTAAAAGAGACATTGGTCTCAATGGGTCTCCTTGTTCAAATAAAGGGGAAACAAAAAAAAGGCACATAGAATTGCTGTAGTTTCGCTTGAGCACAGATACGTTTGTTTCTTAAAAAACATACATTCGTAAAGAACATTGGTCCCATGGGGCTCCGTTGGTAGAGTATGGCGCTTGCAACGCCAGAGTTGTGGGTTCAATTCCCACAGGGAACCAGTTTGGGAAAAGTACAAAATGTATAAGTGTGTCTGCTAAATTACAAACGTAAATGTTTCTTACGCGTGTTTGTTCCTGTGTAGGGATGGGGGCCTGAAGAGAGCCAAGGTGAAGGATGTGTTTAAAGAGGAGCAGCAGAAGATGTACAGCAGCATGGTGGTTGGGAGTGAGGAGGACAACAGCAGTCACAGCGACTGACACCCTCCACTACCACATCCCTGCCTGATGACTGACTAATACCGATGACCACAGACTAGACTGCCATCGTGTGGATGGACCATTCAGTGACGTAACATTGACCGTGTCTTGCAGACTGTATGATAACTGATAAGCCAATTCACATTACATTGGAAAGACTGTGTCAACACTAGTGCAATGGAACTGTAAAGGAGATGGGGTGGCAGGTCCGATTGGAATAGCTCTTTATTGTGCTGCTGTAAAAAATGGTTCTGCTAGGAAATGACTATGAAATCCTGTTTGGCCTTCGAATGAATGAATAACCTTGTGACTGTATAACTTTTTGTTGTTTTATCCCAGAGTTCTGAATGTCAGAGTTTTGTTATGCATATACGATGACTGTTTATTTTTTTGTGAATGTTTCCCCTCCCCCCCTGTATGTTGAGCCCAGTAGATCAATCAATGCTGCTAATTGTTTGAAAATAAACATTAGTCTTCAGCTGTTCCCTCTTTTAGGGGTGTGTTTATTAACAAGCTCAGCTACTAGAACAAGGTAGTCAGAATCAGTAAAACTGATTGTGAATTGATGATTTTAAATGTTTTATAAACAGTGCTGTGACTAGTTTTGCATGGTGTGCCGGTACCACGATTTGATATCACGGCAGTGGCGATTTTTAGCATGTAAATCTTGGTGGGGCAAAAAATATGAACGGAATGCAAAGCCACTACACGAAACAATACATTAATTGCACTCAAACGGTGCCCACAAACCTACATAAAGCTGTCCCGACATCTTACCACTGCCTACAACTGGCTATCAGCGGAGCCTTTTCTGGAAGTGAAACAGTTCATTCAGTCTCTTTTACTGCCTTTTAAAAAAACATAGCTGACTTGCTTAAACAAATGTGGTTTCTAATGACAATTGAGATGTACAAACTGGCATAAGGGAACGCCAAGCGGATAGGAGGCAATCCGTCATTTCAATAAAGACAATGCGCGAGCTAGGACAGATGTAACGTTAGTCAATACAACTATTTGTTTAGCACTTAACATACAGCGACAGAATTCAGAACATGGGCTGTTCTTACAGTGCTCTCTCTGTACACCCAGTTAGAACCGTCGGCTAAATAATACAATATTCAATGATTCATTTCTCTAAAACAGGTTATAGGCTACAGTAGAACAGTCAAGTAGGCAAAGTTAAGAGAGGTGTGTATATAGTCCAAGTTATTAGGGTGAGGCACATGGCTACAAACATCTTACTACACAACATGCTTAGTATTACTTTCTTAGTGTTAGGGGTGTGTATTGGAGTCGAAGTCAGGTGCAGGAGAGCAGAGTGTAGTGAACAGGCTCACTTTTTATTCCGGTCAAAATGACAGCACAAAATAACATAAAATGTGCCCAAAACACAGAACATAGACAAAAAATAATGAGCGTAACAATATCCACAATATCAAAATACACTTAACACAAACAATCCTACATGATGGGGAACAGAGGAATAAATACATATGAATTGATTGGGGAATGAAAACCAGGTGTGCAGGGAACAAGACAAAACAAATGGATACATGAAAAATGCCGGTAACGAAAGCCGGTAACGCCGAACGCCGCCCGAACAAGGAAAGGAGACGACTTCGGCGGAAGTCGTGACACTTAGCTACAGTACATATCTCCCTGGCATATTACATAATTTATGAAGCAGCATACAAAACATTTTTGGACTCACATTGTTGTGCTCGGCTCACTTGAACAGGAAGGTGGCGCGGAGGTCCTCCAAGTTAAGTTGTTTTGAGCGCTGCACAAATCTTGCTTCATTGACAGCATGGCCAATGTTGAATTTTATAATTTGAAACGTAGAAAAGTGCCCCTTAATCCTAGATTTGGGACCACACAGCCACTGTCACTGATTCCTTCCAAACCACTCGTTGAATTTGCAATTTACAACTTGTGTTGGATGGCCAATGAGCACCGATACGTTTTATCTATAATATATTTTCATTATTTCTCTTCCTATGACAAGGATTAAAAATTATTTGCCAGTAGATTGTCCACTTGATTCATGATGATGACTGCTAGCTAAGATTGTGAAAGTATGATGTTGACATGATCATTCCAATCAAAGCTACTGTACATATAACGTGATTTGAAGTAATTTTATCTGTGGCCAATGACCTTGAGCCTTCTTGGATGGGCACTTCTAATGTAACTCTATGGCAGCACCCCAAGGGCCTAGAATTTTCGAAGTCTACGCTTAGACTTGGCGGTGACGTAGTACCCCATGAGTGACGGAACACTGAGCCAATCACGGTGCAATATTTTCTGTTGGCTTGCCCCACCACAGAAAGCACTGAGCTAGGCTGAAACACCTACATTTTGGAGCTGCCTTACTCAAGAAAACAAAAAAGAGACCACGTTTATATGCGGCCTTGTTAACTCAACGATATATATTATTTTTACATAATTTTCAAACTGATATGTGACACGTATTAATACCAAAATAAAATGCAAAACAGGCAAGCTCCCCCAAAAAGTATTTTTAATATATTATTTTTTTTGCAAAAAATGTGGGGCTCAAAACCCCACCTGCCCTGAATGACGGGTCGCACTGTATCGTGCTACCAAAACATACATTTATACCAACATTTTAGAATACCTGAGTACCTTCACATGATACTACCGAGTTGTTCATCCCTACCGTTCTAAAGAACCTGGTAGAGCCTGTTATAAAATGTTTATAACGTCTGTTTTTATCAATTAAATTTAATTTAAGCAACAGCCACTAGTCTCTTGCATGAGCATGTCATATCACGTGTGGCAGCTGTCATCAACCAGCTCTTCGAGTCTATTCCTCCGTCAGTATAGATATAAAAAAAATATTTAGCGGGGATGCAGACCCAGACTCTAATGAGTCTTCTGTTAGATTTGTACATTTGTTACAATGGAGCAGCTCGCTGCTAAGCGAGCAATCGCCTGTTATAACCAAGACCACAGATCAGTCTGAGTAGACTGCCAGTAAACTGGCAGTTCACTGTCATGCAGCCTCTGAGTGTCAGAGAGGGAAAATGGCAGTTTTACAGCACATAAAGCGTATCGTCTCTAGCCTAAACGGTTAAAACAATATGACCCATGTTACCGGATGTGCCTTTTTTTAAATTTCTATCGCGATTCGCATTTTATATAATTTCACAAACCATGTCGCGGGCCGTTTTATACCTATCCCAGATCGCTAATTATTGGTTTGATAACAAACAACGATGCACTTCAAAATGTATGATTTATATAGGGGTAATGTCAGCCAAAACTATGTCAAACGTCTTATTTCTGGTGCCTAACGTTTTAAAAGTTGTGTATGAGGGAGACTGAGAGAATGTGTGTGTTAAGGTTTCACGCAGTGTTTTCCCTTTACTGCCATAACGACATGCAGATATCACAGGAGGTTGTTGGCACCTTAACTGGGGAGTACGGGTTCGTGGTAATGTCTGGAGCGGAGTCAGTGGGATGGAATCAAACATGGTTTCTATGTGCCATTCCAGCCATTATTATGAGCCTTCCTCCCTTCAGCAGCCTCCACTGATGTACAGGTTATTCCTTCCTCCCACTCCTCCAGCCAAATCACAGGTAGTCCAGATGAAAACAGTTGTTTGTTTTGTACAAGTAACGTTTTGCTTGACACATCAACAAAAACATGCTTTTGATGGAAAACATCCATAGATGCTGTTAGAATGAAATAGCCTAAAATGGTGTGAGGCATGGTTTTATTAAATAGTTGTAATATTGTTAAATGTTAATTGACCATTTTAGCAGAGAGAACTTGATGCATTGCAAAAATCGCCACACATGGACATGAATCCAAAAATATGTTTTGCTTCATCAGGATGCAACATTTGTTTTAAACAAGATGTCTCCTTTAATTCAACAGAGAGTAAAGATAATTTCACCCACCTTCTCAGATAGGAATCATAGTTCTTGACAGGTTTTACCTCTTTCTTCACACCATCTGGTGCCCATGCTATGGATGTATCTAACCCCACATCTACTCTGCCTGCAGCTCCAGAACATATAGGCATCTCTGCTTCTTCTACAACGACTACATCTCACACTGCAAAAACTAAAACATCGTACAAACACCTAAGTCTAGGGACTTAGAAGAGTATAGCTGGTATCCTAAGCCTTGTGTACAAATTTGTCGGTCCAGTTCTGCATCTTTTTTGACCAGGAGAATGTGGTGGCTGTCTGGCAGTGGAGTTTACAAAAGGGTTTGTTGTTGTATCCACGACAACCAAAGTCTAAATGACTGGAACCAGATTCACATATAAATATATGGCTCTGACTGGAACTACACAGCCTCATAGAAGTGTGGCTCTTTCTCCTGAATGTGCCTAAAAACAGTCCCATTTGGGGTATTAACCTAAATCTGGCACGCTTTGAGGTGGATATGGATGTGGGAGGGGACTAAGGGGACTAAATATGTTGAATTGAGAAGGTTTTGCTTTATTTTATAGTGTTCAGGTGTATTTTGTGAGTTTTGTTTCCGGTTCCGTGTCAGTCAGCTGTCAGAAACAAGAGTTTGTACAACTATAAAGATGACAACGCTTTCATTGAACTGCAACATATAAATGTGACCTGGACAGTCGTGAAGAGGGCATGACAAAACCTTTTCCCTCTCAGGAGACTGAAAAATTCGACATGGGTCCCTCAAAAAGATCTACAGCTGCACCATCGAGAGCATCCTGACCTGTTGCATCACCACCTGGTATGGCAACTGCTCAGCATCTGTCACACCCTGACCATAGTTTGCTTTGTATGTTTCTATGTTTTGTTTGGTCAGGGTGTGAGCTGGGTGTCTGTTTCTGTGTTTGGGCCTGATATGGTTCTCAATCAGAGGCAGGTGTTAGTCATTGTCTCTGATTGGGAGCCATATTTAGGTAGCCTGCTTTGTGTTGGGTTTTGTGGGTGGTTGTCTCCTGTGTCAGTATTTGTACCACACGGGACTGTTTCGGGTTTTCACGTTTCTTGTTTTGTAGTTTATTCATGTATAGTTTCATTATTAAAGAACCATGAATTATAACCACGCTGCAGTTTGGTCCGCCTCTCCTTCCCAGGAAGAATCCCGTAACAGCATCTGCTCAGTAAGGTGCTACATAGGGTAGTGCGTATAGCCCAGTACATCACTGGGGCCAAGCTTTCTGCCATCCAGGACCTCTATACCATGCAGTGTCTGAGGAAAGCCCATAAAATTGTCAGAGACTCTAGTTACCCAAGTCATTGACTGTTTTCTCTGCTACCGCACAGCAAGCTGTACCGGAGCGCCAAGTCTAGGACCAATAGGATCCTTAACAGCTTCTAACCCCAAGCCATAAGACCGCTGAACAATTCATCAAATGGCCACCGGACTATTTACATTGCCCCCCCCCCGCCCATTTGTTTTGTACACTGCTGCTACTCGCTGTTCATTATCTGTGTATAGTCACTTCACCCCCACCTACATGTACAAATTACCTCAACTAAATGGTACCCCCGCACACTGACTCGGTACCGGTACCCCTG
This sequence comes from Oncorhynchus keta, assembly GCF_023373465.1. NCBI lineage: Eukaryota > Metazoa > Chordata > Actinopteri > Salmoniformes > Salmonidae > Oncorhynchus > Oncorhynchus keta. Next base: position 31,736,757 of record NC_068445.1, read on the forward strand.
TATATAGGCTCGTTATTGTTATTTTATTGTGTTACTTTTTATAACTTTTTATAATTTTTTACTTTAGTTCATTTGGTAAATATTTTCTTAACTCTTCTTGAACTGCACTGTTGGTTTAGGGCGTGTAAGTAAGCATTTCACGGTAATACACTTGTTGTATTCGGCCAATGTGACAAATAAAGTTTGATTTAATTTGAAACAAGCCTAAACATTTCACAGACAGGTGTTGATTTTTTACATTTTCTTTAATGTATTGGCAAAAGACGAGCACAGAGGAGATTCCAGGACTGCCCTATCAGGTGTCAGAAGGTCTTTAGGACTCCTCCTTCTCGTCTCCGTGCGTGATGATGTAACACAGTGACTTGTAGTCGATGTTGCCGGCCACGTCAATTGGAGCCACAGAGAAGGCCTGGTCCACCTGAGGATTTCATCAGGAGAGGACAGTGGGGTTAGGCAACTCATTGGGAACGGATCCAAATAAATGTGAACAGATTTTGATTCTACTGTCCATGTAGGACTGTACTACTGATTGAATGATTGATCCCTCTCTCTCTCTAGTAATTTGTCAACTGTGTGATTTAAAAAAAAATGTATTCTTGTTAAGGAGGTAAGGAGTTATACATTACCAACCTCATCTGCTGTGAATTTATCAGCCTGGTTCATCAGTAATCGTCTAAACCTAAAAAAAAAGAAAACATTTTTGAAAAGACAGAACAAATCGAATAAACTAACATTATACTCTACGTCATTGTACAGTTTGGCAAACTAGGAAGAGATTCAAATGATACTGACTCATCCTTGTTGACGAAGCCTGTGCCGTTTGGGTCAAAGAGCTTGAAGGCAGCGAGGATGGTGTCCTCGGGGTCTGTGCCTGTAGGGGGAGAGTCACGGTATATTCCATAGTTCAGCTAGCACGGACACACACACACACACACACACACACACACACACACACACACACACACACACACACACACACACACACACACAATCCATCCTAATAACCAACAGTGTAACCCACATTATATGACATAACATCATAACATTGATATCAGGACATTCATACAGAGGAAACACTGATGAATGACTGTCCCTATGGCAAGATTAAAAGAGACTCAGCCTTCTAATTGTGAAGTAGATTGTGTGAGATGCCGAGGGATCTCACCATTGAGTTTCTCCCCAAACAAAGAGAGGAAAACGGTGAAGTTGATGGGACCCTTCCCCTCGTTCAACATTTCATCCAGCTCCTCATCCTTTACGTTCAACTTTCCTGGGAAACAAAAAAACTAATGAATATACCAACATATGCACATGAACGCATGCACACAGACATTTGTAAAGAGACTGAATACCTAGCTGTCCATAGGTTTCCCTCAGATCCTGTTTTTTGATGACACCATCTCTGTCTTGGTCAATACAGCCGAAAGCCTGGAGACAGACACAGTACAACCATAAGTTAGTAACAGTGGTGTAAGGTAACTAGTACAAACACTTTGAAGTGCTACTTAAGTACTTTACTAGTAATATTTTTGAGAACTTTTACTTTTACTTCTATACATGATCCCTGACATCCAAAAGTACTTGTTACATTTCGATAGCAATATAATCCAATTCACGCACCTATCAATATAACAAGTTATGTTGCACAATATTGAATCATTCCAATATGGTATCCTTCCACACAGCCGCATACATTCCATGTAAGGAATGCAGATTATTCCTGTGTACCTGGTAGTGCTGAGGCTGACCCTCTTAAATAGCTGTCGCCGCACTACTTCCTCCTCTTCCTATTTTTCGGCTCATTCCAGAGTGGATTCGCTTGGTAAGAGCTCTATGTTAGAGTATATGGGGGCAGAAGTATACCCACAGCTATTCAATAGCTTGGAGCAGCTAGCTAGCTAGCTAGCCTCTCCATCTGGGTGCTCTGCTGTGTATGTTTTGCACCAGCGGACTTGCAGTTCTCACATGATAGTGAGCTAGGTGTCGTGAGGCACCACGTTTTCATCTCTCTCAAGGCGCAGCTAAACACCTTCTTCACTCACTTTGAGGATAACACAGTGCCGCTGACACTGGCCGCTCCAGAGGACTGTTAGCCCTCGTTCTCCGTGGCCGACGTGAGTAAGACATTTAAGAGTGTTAAGCCAGCCCTGACGGCATCCCTAGCCGCGTCCTTAGAGCATGCACAGACCAGCTGGCTGAAGTGTTTGTGGACATATTCGATCTCTCCCTATCCCAGTCTGCTGTCCCCACTTGCTTTAAGATGTCCACCATTGTTCCTCTACCCAAGAAAGCTAAGGTAACTGAACTAAATGACTATCGCTCCGTAGCACTCACTTCTGTCATCATGAAGTGCTTTGAGAGGTTAGTTATGGGTCATATCACCTCCACCTTACCCGACACCCTAGACCCACTGCAATTTGCATACTGCCCCAATAGATTCATGGATGATGCAATTGCCATCGTACTGCACACTGCCCTGTCCCGTCTGCACAGGAGGTATATCTATGTAAGAAAGCTGTTCATGAACTACAGCTGAGCCTTCAACACCATAGTACCACCCAAGTTCATCATTAAGCTTGGGGCCCTGGGTCTGAACCCCACCCTGTGCAACTGGGTCCTTTACATCCTGATGGACCGCCACAAGGCGGTGAAGGTAGGCAACAACACCTTCACTATGCTGGTCCTCAAAACTGGGGCCTCACAAGGGTGCATGCTCGGCACCCTCCTGTACTCCCTGTTCGCCCATGACTCCGTGGCCACGCACACCTCCAACTCAATCATAAAATTTGCAGAGGACACAAAAGTGATAGGCCTGATTACCAACAATGATGAGACAGCCTGCAGGGAGGAGGTGAGGGCCCTGGCAGAGTGGTGGCAGGAAAATAACCTCCCCCTCAACAAAAAAATGAGCTAATCATGGACTTCAGGAGACCGCAGAGGGAGCACGCCCCCATCCACATTGACTAGCCCGCTACCACCCAGTTACCCAGTTACTCAACCATACATCTTAGAGGCTGCTACCCTATGTACAGACATGAAACACTGGTCACTTTAATAATGTTTACATACTGTTTAACCCATTTAAAATGTATATACTGTATTCTAGTCAAGTCCGTCCTTATCAACTATTGCTGTACATATACTATCCTATCCATGTATTATTCATATATACTATATAGTCTATCCACATACTATCCATCATTTCTATACATCCCAACCGCTCATGGTAAGGCTCCCCAAATACAGGTGTGCCAAGCTTGTAGCGTCATGTCCAAGAAGTCTCAAGGCTGTAAATGCTGACAAGGGTGCTTCAACAAAGTACTGAGCAAAGGGTCTGAGTACTTTTGTAAATGTGTTATTTCAGGTTTTTTTTTATTTTTATATAAATTTGCAAAAAAATATTGAATCAATTTTAGAATAAGGCTGTGATGTAATAAAATGTGGGAAAAGTCAAGGGGTCTGAAGATTTTCTGAATGCTCTGTATGTATAGAGACGTGCTTGTGTTCCTAGCTCCAACAGTGCAGTAATAGATAACAATACGCACAAATCTAAAAGTGAAAGAATGGAATTCAGAAATAGAGAAATATTAGGACGAGCAATGTCGGTGTCCAGAGTATGTATATATTTAGATGCACCTGTACAGGTGGACCTGTTTTCAACTCAGGAAAACACTCATTTCCCCAGCTGGTTCTCGATGTCGGACCCTACAGGACCTCTGGGTCTGGACACCCTCGCTCACGATTGGCTTTACGTGTTCCCACCATTTCCCCTGATCCCAGCTATGCTAGACAGGGTCATTTTGATGGGCCACCAGCTGCACTTGATAGCTCCATGCTGGCCGAGACCACCATGGTTCAGCCTCCTGTTGTCCCTCTTGTCGGGGACTCCATGGCAGCTGCCCCTGAGGCCCAACCTGCTCTTTCAGACACTGTGGCATCCGGACCCACACCGCCTCCAGCTTTGGGCTCGGCCTCTGAAAGGCGTTAGTGGACCAGTCTATCCGTGCTCACATACGTAACCTTTGTTGTCATCCCTAGCGCCTCTTAACTGGCGTACTCAATAAACACAAATAGAGCATTTGTAAATTATGTTTTGAGTTTTGAAGTGTGTCCCTGACTGTCCCGAAAATAAATCTTGTCTTTTCATTTGCTTCATATAAGGAATTTGATGTGTAGAATGTACTTGTACTTTTACTCAAGAATGACAATTAAATATTTTTTCCACCACTGTACTTAAGTCCATTTAAAACAGATACTTTTAGACTTTTACTCAAGTAGAATTTTACTGTGTGACTTTCACTTTTACCTGAGTAATTTTCTATGAAGGTATCTTTGCTTTTACTCAAGTTTGATAATTGAGTACTTTTTTCACCAGTGGTTATTTTGCTTTTGTTTGGTTTTTACCTTCATCATAAAATAAATAATTATTATCCAAATGTATTTATCACTTATATTTAAAGCAGTTTCCTCTGATGTCTAATGTCTATGAACCAGCAATCCAAACTACCAATATAGCACTTTTATGAATTAGACAGTGAAAGTGTAACTATACCTCCTTAAACTCCTGTATCTGGGACTGTTCGAACATGGAGAAGACATTGGAGCAGCTCTTCTGGGCTCCTCTCTGTCTCTTATTAGCAGCCTTCTTACTGGCCTGAGAAACCAGGACAAATAGACAGACACATGATCTTTGCTGTCTCTCAGTCTGACCAGAGTGAGAGGAGAGAGGGAGTCAAACAAAAGCACTTCCATCAACATGTAATAATTGAACCATGTATTCTACGTGAAAGAGTATTGAGTGGTGAATTCAAACATGTCACATACATTTTAGCCTCTTATTCTTACACTAAAACATCCTAGTTTTACTTGACCAAGGTCATCCAAAGTCGGTATGATTTAAATTCAATTCAGCATGATTTACTTTCTAAGGACTTATATTTGTAATCAAAACAGTAGGGTATTATAAAAGGGCTTTGAACACTGTAAAAGGAGTTCCAATAGAAAGCTAACACCAGATGTACTCTCTACATAGTCAAAAACGCTTCTAATATTGTATCACAACAATTAACTCCATTCCAGATCAATATTACAGAGATATATTGCTCAAAAGAAAAGTTAGATGGCAAACGATGAATAATATGGAGAATGTGATTTTTCTACTCACCATGTCAGTGTGTGGTGCGATGTCTCTCTTGGTCCAGGACTATGCGTGATTAGTGGGGAGGGTTTATATGTATGGCCCATGTTATCTTCTGCCCTCCTATAATAAGCCTGCAGTGGGTGCCATAGTCCCTTACATGGCCATCTCTAACCTCTCTCTGTGGGAACACGATAAGGACCCAAGGACCAGGATTCCACTGGGGTGGTAGAAGGAGATAGGGAGAGACATAGTGCAGGGGGGAGGGGTGATACAATGAGAGAAGAGAAGGGAGAGGGAGAGAGAGGGGAGGTGGATGTGCAGAGATACGGTGAGAGAGCGGGGATGGCGGGATATGGCAAACGAGGAGGTGAGATTTAGAGGATTGTGGGTATTATGTGATGCAATGTGAGTAGTCAGTAAAATCTCTACCGATGAAGAGTTGAGATGTTACCCATTGGTATGGCTGTTGTTTATACTCTTATTTCAGTTGTGTTGGGTGTTTGCCTGATTTTGTGTTACTCACCTACTCTTAGACTTTGCTGAACAGAAACTTTACAGTTCTTTATGACACCAAAATATGTGGTCATGTACAGCAAAAGCCTAAATGTTTTATGATGATAGACACAAAATAAATAGATTTTTTTTTATAGCAACTTTATTTACAATAAACAAAGCACATTGTCATTCTTAGATATACATATTAGCAATTAAGACCTAAACTCATCATACATACCTTTTATAAAGAGGCATTTAATTTCCCACTAACAGTAAGTGAAAGACTAAACTGCAATACATTTGAAACGTATAAATCCTTTACTTTTGAGTTACTGTATCTAAGGTAACATCTCTGGATTGTACAGACATCAGCAAACTGAAAACATACAGATATTATAAATCAATGTCAATGCTTTTCACATGAACGTTATATTACAATACTAATCAGGCTTCAAACACCTGCAATCGGTGGTAGCTTGAGAACATGTTATAACAAGGGTTCAGTACTTGCTGTGACACACCACCTGTGCATTGTGGGTACTCCAGGAAATTTACAGAGACTGTATAGGACTGTACACTAGGAAAAATACTGATTTAACCTGCCTCTTTGTTTTCCATATTGTGTGTGCTGTGTGGTAGAGTTATATGTCAGTACAATGAGTTCTCCACACATATATTCCCTCTCTCACCAGTGAGGAGGGATGCTTTTTAAAAAAAAGAGTTGGGTGACCTTAGATGGGAGGGGGTTCTTAATTGGACAACAGTCCATCCTCTCCTCGACTCTTCTGTCCTCCTCTCCTGTGTGACCTGGAAAGCGATAAGTGGTCAAGGAGAGATTTAATTTGTTTGTAGGTGAACAGAGGAGTGTCCTCCTCACTTCTATAGCTTCCTCTCGCGAAGGATACTGAAGTGCATCCTCCGCGGCAGAGTTTTGAAATCTGCCCCTTTTGATTCAGCTGTTGTTCACTTGGAGGAGAAAGCATGCACATATTTCAAAACAATACTTGTAGTTTTATCTATAAAATGTCTAGCACAACTCGCTACATTAGTTTTTACTACTTTACGCCTCTGTAAACGTCATTTGTATGATGACCCGCTAGTGAAGAAGGAGGGACTAATTTCATACAAATGCATTTGTTTCCATGTTTCCTCCCTTCCTCTCCTCGATTACCGTTGACCTTTTTCAAAAGGAGGCGAGGTGAGGATGGAGGAGAGGATGCGAGTTGAGCAAAACCAATTGAGATTCTCCAGAGTCATTTACTGCAGGGGTTCAGTTCAGCCTGGTTCACCTGTATCACCCCCTATAGGTGGGAGGGAGTTACGACCCTCTCACTGTGTCAGCATGCACGCTGCCATCTTACAGGCTACTGCGGAGATAAGTGCTGCGCCTCGGCCACTCCCTTCCTCTGATTGGATGAAGGTGATGTCACAGTGAGGCGTCAGCTCACGCACAACTTTGTGGAACCTGTCTTGGAAACTGTGGAGGGAGATCAACATCAGGGTTAGAATAACATCCATGACATTTTCACTAGATATGACTAGCATCATTTGTATGTTACAGACTTAGTGACCCTCTGTCTCTCTCCCTCTGCCTCTCCCTCCCCCTCCTCACCAGGGGTGGAGTTTGTAGACGGAGCCGTCAACACCCACGGTGATCTTCAGCACCTCCTGGCTGCGGCGTTCTCTCATGCGATTGATTACGGCGGCTAACCCCGCTCCACACATGTGTGCTGCCCGCGTGGACACGCTCTCACACGCCAGACGCACTATGTCACAGTCCATCTCCGAGGGCAACACGCCCAGCGTGGACAGGATGTTGTAGATCTGCTTCCTGTCACCAGAGTCACTGAGAAACACACAGGGTGAGAATACACAGAACATTTACTAAGGAACCAAGACTTACTGAGCGTAGCTTTACTGTCTCACACAGAAGACAGTCACTGACACAAACTGTGTTGCTGTAATTCTAATAGTGTTGACAGATGTTATTGTCATTTCACGGTTTTGTCTTGACCCCTCACCTCTCTATCTGGGAGACGTAGCGCGTCTCAAAGCTGCCGCGAGTCTTCAGCAGGTCAGAGGCTTCCCCGTTAAACAGCAGCTCTTCATTCACCAGCTTCAACAATACCACCCTCACCAGCTCTCCCATGTACTTCCCACTGATCAACTTCTCGTAGCTACAGACAGATGGAGGGGGGGAGACAGTAGAGGGAAGCCGCAGGGCAGAGGAGATGGATGCAGAGAGAGTCGTGCGTCACATAACACGTCAACCTATATATATATCCCTGTTATCATCATTTCCCAGCTAGGCTGAAGAATAAGAAGGATTGCAAAGCAGGAGAGCGATCTCTCCATCTCTCTGTCGTTGTGAGTGGAGAGAGAGATAAAGTGCTAGGGTGAGTGAGGCTCAGCTCCTCGGTTGCCTGTGTGAAGAGACTGTCAGAGCAAACGGTAAACAGCCATTAGCCTGGTTGAGCACTGGACAGGAGCTCATTAATCTGACCCTGACGTATATGGGCCTGCCACTGGCCACAGCCAGGAAAACAACCTGGTTACCTAGCGACCACACAGGCTGTAGGTCAGTCAGGTGAGCGTCATAGACAGGTGTAGGAGAGAACAAGAGAGAGAGAGAGAGAGGCACGTTTCCACCAGGCTGCATGTGCAGTGTGTCACAGAAACATGTGCAGTGTCACAGAAACATGTGCAGTGTCACAGAAACATGTGCAGTGTCACAGAAACATGTGCAGTTTCACAGAAACATGTGCAGTGTGTCACAGAAACATGTGCAGTGTCACAGAAACATGTGCAGTTTCACAGAAACATGTGCAGTGTGTCACAGAAACATGTGCAGTGTGTCACAGAAACATGTGCAGTGTGTCACAGAAACATGTGCAGTGTGTCACAGAAACATGTGCAGTGTGTCACAGAAACATGTGCAGTGTGTCACAGAAACATGTGCAGTGTCACAGAAACATGTGCAGTGTCACAGAAACATGTGCAGTGTGTCACAGAAACATGTGCAGTGTCACAGAAACATGTGCAGTGTGTCACAGAAACATGTGCAGTGTCACAGAAACATGTGCAGTGTGTCACAGAAACATGTGCAGTGTGTCACAGAAACATGTGCAGTGTGTCACAGAAACATGTGCAGTGTGTCACAGAAACATGTGCAGTGTGTCACAGAAACATGTGCAGTGTCACAGAAACATGTGCAGTGTGTCACAGAAACATGTGCAGTGTGTCACAGAAACATGTGCAGTGTGTCACAGAAACATGTGCAGTGTGTCACAGAAACATGTGCAGTGTGTCACAGAAACATGTGGTGTGTCACAGAAACATGTGCAGTGTGTCACAGAAACATGTGCAGTGTGTCACAGAAACATGTGGTGTGTCACAGAAACATGTGCAGTGTCACAGAAACATGTGCAGTGTGTCACAGAAACATGTGCAGTGTGTCACAGAAACATGTGCAGTGTATCACAGAAACATGTGCAGTGTGTCAAAGAAACATGTGCAGTGTCACAGAAACATGTGCAGTGTGTCACAGAAACATGTGCAGTGTGTCACAGAAACATGTGCAGCTCTCAGAAACACACTGGACTCTTACTTACTTTGACCTTCTAAGAATGTCTGGATACACGTGCAGTATATCCAGACACACACAGGTGTTTCCTTAATTAATTAAGCAATTAAAACACCCCATCATGCTTAGGGTCATGTATAAAAATGCTCAGTTATCCATTATTTTGTCTACCATGGCTAGAAGAGAGATCTCAGTGACTTTGAAAGAGGGGTCTCAAAGGAACACAGGGGGTTTGAAGGGTGTGTGTGTGTGTGTGTGTGTGTGTGTGTGTGTGTGTGTGTGTGTGTGTGTGTGTGTGTGTGTGTGTGTGTGTGTGTGTGTGTGTGTGTGTGTGTGTGTGTGTGTGTGTGTGTGTGTGTGTGTGTGTGTGTGTGTGTGTGTGTGTGTGCATGTGTCTCAGTCACCAGATCTCAACCCAATTAAACACTTATGAGAGATTCTGGAGCGGCGCCTGAGACAGTGTTTTCCACCACCATCAACAAAACACCAAAAGATGGAATTTCTCGTGGAAGAATGGTGTCACATCCCTCCAATAGAGTTCCAGACACTTATGCCAAGGTGCATAGAAGCTGTTCTGGTGGCTTGTGGTGGACCAATGCCCTATGAAAACACTTTATGTTGGTGTTTCCTTTATTTTGGCAGTTACCTCTAGGTACTACTTTCAAGAATCGATTCATTTAGCCACTTTTATGTCTATGAAATGTTGAATCACCAGTGGAGATTGGAACACCCCCTAAACTTAGAAGGGCCTGGTTGATTCTTTGTGAAGCAGACAGCTCTCCAGTACTCACAGTTGTTGTCCAGGGTTGAGTGATGTCTCATCCACCACCCTGTCGTACTCCAGTCTGAATTCCTCCAGCTCTCCGTTGGCACCGAAGGCCCCCCACTCTGTGTTCACACACATCCTCCCCTCTTCTCCCTCCACCAGCTCCACTGTCCTCATCTCCTCCATGTAGCATGCGTTACACCCAGTACCTGGGGACAGGACAATGCTCATATTACACTTGATTTGTGTGTTGTATTACAGACAAACACCAACATAGTTGGCTTTAAAGAGGGGTAGAGTAGGTGGTAGGTAACAGATTAGTGGATGAGCAATCAATGTGTGTGTGTGTGTGTCCTCACCCACAATCATTCCCACTTCGCAGCTGCGGTCCTCATAGTAGCAAGATATCATGGTAGCAACTGTATCGTTCACCATGGCAACTACGTCCATCTCAAAGTCCTGAAGAGTAAAGGAACATTTCAGTATGGATCTATTTACATGAATCTACTGCGCATGTTTTACAAATGTCTCATAGCATGTCCATCATAACATATTTATAATTGTGTGTATCGTAAACATAGAATCCTTATCCTGTAGTAAAAACCCTACCCCTCTCCTCTTGATGGCATCTCTCAGTAGTCCCACCACGTTGTTACCCTCGGCTCCAGAAGCCTTGAACCCTTTGGTCCAGTTCAGTAGGATGCCCTGGGAGGAACACACAGGTTAGAGTTAGGGGCAGGGTTGGTAGCAGGGCTTAGAGGAGGCCGGTAGGCTGCCCCTGAACAGGCAGTTAACCCACTGTTCCTATGCCATCATTGAAAATAAGAATTTGTTCTTAACTGACTTGCCTAGTTAAAATTAAAAATAAATAAATCAAATAGGATGACAGGCTTATTGTAATGTCTGGAACAGAGTCAACCTTGTGGTGTCCATATGTTTGATGTGTTTGATACCATTCCATTCATTGCATTCCAACCATTACAATGAGCCCGTCCACTTATAGTTCCTCCCACCAGCCTCCTCTGACAGACACTAACTCAGACAATCAGTCACTGAGGTCAACTCTCTAATCTGAAGTCTCTAAACTTGTGTGGATCTTGTACTTAGTCCATGTCGTACCTTGTCTATGTTCTCATGTCGTACGGGGAAGGAGAAGGTGAAACCCAGAGGAAGCTTCCTGTGTTTGATGTGGTGTCTGTCTAGGAAGTCCGATATACACTCTGCAATGTAGTCAAAGAGCTGAGAAGAGAGAGGGAGGGAAGAGGGAAAGACGGAGAAATGGAAAGACAGGATTTATGGGACACTAATTACGCTGGTCAGCACAGTGCACTTCTGAGTGAACACTTCTAAGTACACTAGTGCTGCACGCTCACCATCTCAGCTGTGCCTGTCATTGCGTCTTCAGGGATGGAGTACATCTGGTGTTTGGTCTCCACCTTCCATCCCCTCTCCTCATCCTCCCCCACCTTCACCAACATCACACGGAAGTTAGTCCCCCCCAGGTCCAGGGCCAGGAAATCCCCCACCTCTGACACAGCGCAGCATAGAGAAGGTTGTCATAAAGGATCAAACACACACTCACACAACCAGGGTTTTTTGGAATACAGTTTTATTGTGGAATATTGTATTTCAAAAAGCCCTAGACACTGAATGTAAACCAGATCTAATAAGAAATGTAATGTTCTTTAATGTTCTTTCATGTACCATTCGGTACAAATAGACTAACTATCATGAATTTACATTGTTATTTCACAAGAAGGCATTGAATAAATGGGTTGTTGAACCAAATCGGTGGCTTATGCGAAGTGTAACTTGGTCAAAAAAAACTTCATAACTTCACAAACTTCATAAAAAACATGTTTTCCAATCTCAAGAGGTAAAAAAAACAATCAAGTTGACTATAGCAATTGCCTATAAAGAGCCAAATAAAGTAAGTGTTTAATGTAACAGGTTTGACTGTAACAGGGTTGGTGATTTCATCTTAAATCAGCCATAAATATGCTTGTGACAGGGAGAATGGAAGCTGTGTCCAACACTGAGGGGCAATTGAATACAAGCTTATTTTTTTAGGGGAAATAGTTCAAACGTTTCCAGCCTGTATGGGTAACAGGGTTGACGTGTTATTCCCGACCCGCTCAGTTTTCCACCACAAGACACCAGAAAATTGCCAACATTTTTAAAACCAGCTCACCTTTTTTTTACAACATGATTTTAAATGTTTCTATAAAATACATGTTTTTAAAGGAATAATTTTACCACATTAAAACCAGAGTTCAGTTCACGTAACAGGGTTGACCTTAAAATGAGGGACCAATGTGAATTAATCAGTAATCACATTAAATAATTAATAATCTTCAGGAATGACTGTCAAAGCAACAAAATAACTAGAGTTTTACATTGTTGGTGAAGACTTTGAGAAATGTTGTGGGTAAGTGGGTTAAAACCTTCCTAGAAGTCAGAGGGTGTGACTTCTATTTCATATTGAAATTCAGATAAGTTGAATTCTCTTAGTTGTCTATATTAAAGGGCACTTCATTTAAAAACCTCTACGGGATCGGTGTCCCTATACCGGGACGGTTGCACTAATGTGTGCTAATGTGATTAACATGACAGTTGTAAGTAACAGCAAACTTTCCAGGACATAGACATGTTTTATATGGGCAGAAAGCTTACATTCTTGTTGATCTAACTGCACCGTACAATTTACAGTAGTTATTACAGTGAAAAAATACCATGTTATTGTTTGAGGAGAGTCCACAACAACAACAAAAAATGTATCATGGCAACTGGTTTGATACATTCACCTCTGAAGGTAAATAATGCACTTACATTCTGTAATCTTGCTCTGATTTCCCAGAGATAAAATGTAGCGTAGTTTTGTTTCATAAAATACATTTTTATATTCAAATGTAGGAACTGGGTTCTACAGTCTCTGGCTCCACACCCATCCCGCATGGCCATCTAGATGTGTGAAAGTTAGTGTATAAGCTAATCATCCATCATGTAGGACTTTCCTTGGAGTGTGTAAACTTACACTTTGTATTACCATATCATTTTTGTATGTTCTCTATAGTTACGTACTTGAAAATGTATCAATTGACCAATTCGGCACGTTTGGGCAGACTTGATACAAAATATTGTTCAGTATTGCAATGCTTCACTGGATCAATCTGAAAATTTGCACACACACTGCTCCCATCTCGTGGCCAAAATGTAAGTTGCGCCTAAACTGCAATATTATATTATGGCCTTTCGCTTGCATTTCAAAGATGATTAATTTTTAGTTTTATAGAAAAAGTTTTTTGTTTGTATTATCTTTAACCAGATCTAATGTGTTACATTCTCCTACATTCATTTCACATTTCCACAAACTTCAAGGTGTTTCCTTTCAAATGGTATCAAGAATATGAATATCCTTGCCTCAGGTCCTGAGCAGTTAGATTTGGGTATGTCATTTTAGGCGAAAATTGAAAAAAAGGGTCTGATCCTTTTATTATAACAGGCAAGTAAAAATGCAATATTGGTGCACAATTTCTACTTAAAATATGAAAGATACGCAAAAGGCACTCATTTCGTTGAGCGACCCAAATGAGGTAAATGCTTCTACCTGATCCCTCAGGAGTGGAGTAGACATAAGTGGGCAGCATTTTGACGCTGGACTCCTGGTGCGTCTCTACACGCAGTCCCCGGTCCATCTCCCTCATCATCCTCTTCATCACCTCCTTCAACTGCTCCTTCTTCAACCTGAACTCCGACAGAATCTGCTCCACCTGGGGAGGGAGGGACGAACAGGGTCAGAGCAGGTCTCATTCATAAAATACCTTTAGAATAGAATCACATTATTTCCCCCCAAGGAAACGCCAGGTGTGGCATTTCTCAAGCCCAAGGACACTTTACATACGTCACAGATAAAGTACAGCAGGGGTTCCCAAACTGTTGTAATCAACGGTCAATGTTTACTCTTTAAGTTGAGTCTATGACAGTCTATTACAAATCAGTCTGATAGTACTTGTGATGGTGTTTCAATCTGAAGGAAGTATGGTTTGAATTGACTGAAATGCATCAGAAAGGGATTGGGAAGTTCAGAAGATCACCAGGCTATAATGTTCTGGAAACTTCTGTGTAGAAAAGAACGTTATCATTGATGTTATTTTCCCCCCAGTCTGATTTAGTGCCTGGTCTTATCCACTCTGTTTTAATGTGTCCCTTGCAGCTTGTGGGATTGTAGAGGGAAACAGAAGACACATACGTGTTCCTTATCTTTCAGTGATGGGGTCATAATATTTTGTAACTTAAAAGAGTGTGCCACATTTGTAGGAAGAAAACAGAAACCGCTCTGTTATTACAACCGCATCTAGCGGCTACCGGAGGTTACTGACGTAACCCCGGTTCTATGAACCAAGCACCATTTTTTACATTTGATTTCAGAGTTTTTCTCGCGCACCCATTTTAAATCAGGTGACCCCACATGGGTCGTGAACCCTAGTTTGGGAAACGATGGAGTACATCATTTATAGCACAATAAAGCAAATATTGAAAAAAAAGTTGTGTAGGAGAGTAAGGGATAATGAAGATTTAATATTTCACTTTAGCCCTTGCTCTCCATTTTTGTTCATCTAAAATGTGACCTGCTGGAACACAAACATTGAAAACAAATAACATAAAATGTAATAAGTTGAAAGTCAAAGAAGTTGCTATTTGCAGTATGCCCTGTTTGATGGTTGCCACCAAGACACACAGAATTTCATCCAGCTATTTCACAAAGAGGACAAAGTAGTGAACTGAACATCTGACAAAGCTTCTCACCCATAATTTCTTCTCAAACACGGGGCAGTCTGTGTGTGAAGACGAGTTAATTCAGACAACATTCATGCAGAACAGTATGAGTAATAATAGTAGTCAAATTATAACATAATTAATGCAATAATGTACAAATTATTTGAAAATCAATTCAAGTAACTCAATCCTAAGTAAACTATTCTGACGTTAAAACCTAGACTGGATACCAAAATTAGTTCTCATCTAAACTCTTCAGAAATGTGTGTCTTACCATGAGGGCTGTCTCTAGCACAGAGCTGAGGTTACAAGGCATCTTCCCCATCTGGCCCGTGTAGGAGCTGACACACGGCATCTTTTCTAGCCTTACAAATGACTCTCCGTGTGTATCTAGGTGTATGGAGAGTGTGAGTCTGCAGAGCCAGTGGACTGTAAATACAGTTGAATGAGGACCTCAGCTGTTTTTATGCTCTGGTAAAAGGGGCTGGCCGGAGAAGATGGTGGCCTCTGTACACACACAAACACCCACACCCTAATGCCTCATCCCATCTGGCCAAGGTGATATGGTCAGATGAAATATCTATGACCTGATTTCAGGAGAGCTATAGACTGAGTGTACAAGACTGACCAGGTGAATCCAGGTGAACGCTATGATCCCTTATTGATGTCACATGTTAAATCCACTTCAATCAGTTTAGATGAAGGGAAGGAGACAGGTTAAATAATTATTTTTAAGCCTTGAGATAATTGAGACATGGATTCAGAGGGTGAATGGGCAAGACAACATATTGAAGTGCCTTTGAACAGGGTATGGTAGTAGGTGTGAGTTTGAGTGTGTCAAGAACTGCAACGCTGCTGGATTTTTCACGCTCAACAGTTTCCTTGTGTATCAAGAATGGCCCGTGTGTATCAAAAATCTAGCCAACTTGACACAACTGTGGGAAGCATTGGAGTCAACATGGTCCAGCATCCCTGTGGAACGCTTTTGACACCTTGTAGAGTCCAGGGCCCGACGAAATGAGGCTGTTCTGAGGGCAAAAGGGCTGTAACTCAAGGAAGGTGTTCTTAATGTTTTGTACACTATATTATATGTATATATTATACCTTTCTATTATCATAACAGGTCAATTTGACTTTGCTGTGACTGAATCTGTCACATGTGCAATGGCCAACAAGATCTCAATGTTTTAAAAATTTGAATAAAGATTCTGGCTGGTAATGACAAACCCCAAAAGCAGACTAACTAAATAAACGCCTCAGACAGAGGTAAATGTTGATCTAAACTAAAAACCACTGAAAATACATACAGCTAAACTATTTTTATTGCTTTTCCAACAGAACTTTTAATTCCATTAAGTTAATTTCCGATCTGTATCTATGCGATGACCTGACTTTAATTTAGTAGAACAGATAACGTAATTTGACCTAGAAATAGTTGAAATGCAGATTATTGTCTTTGCTTTGAAAGCGTGGCAGAGATGTGACCTAAATCAGTGGGTTTAAGAGTAGCCTATGTCGTTGGGTTCAACATGTACATGATTTGTGCCTGTATACGTGTACCTAGGCAGATCAGATACTGGTAGATGCAGGTTAATTTTGCGTTACTCAAAGTCTATCATTATTTAGCTAGATAAATATACAGCTAAATTTAGCACACTGCAAAGTTGAATGGCCCATAAAATCAATAATGGAGCTTTGTAGGCAAAGGGTTCCTGTGCTTATCACTCAAAGGTTATCAAAAACTGCTCCAAAAATAGCCGTGGTGACCCTTTCCTCGGTGCCAGGACCTCCTGGTTTCAGAGTAAATGCATCAATAATCCAGACATACAAGTTGACACACACTGGGTCCACTACAATTCTTCTTATCAGTAGACTGTTAAGAGATTTGGCCAAACCTTGAACTGCAAATTAAGAACGTCCAAACATCCAAACATTCTTTATTCTCTAACAGTATAAACTTGTGTAATAATTCAGAAATCATTCAAGTTTGATTGAACATACACACACATACTCACACACACACACACAGATACAGACACACACACACACACACAGGCATATGCATGCTGCTGTTTGAGAAATCCAGCCATGTTTGATTTGTGTCAGGTCCTTTTATGGATGGAACTTGAACGTGTGCCAAGTGCTTCTCCACAGCTGATTATGCCAGCTAATTGAACCCAGTTAGAGCTCTCCAGCTAGGCTGTTTGCTGAGATGGCCTGCTGGGTGAGGCTTCCATCCACCTGCCTCACTCATCAGATAAGAACCCTGACTTAGATAATAATAATAATATGTTCTATATTGAGAATATGGTGAAAGTAATCATTTAGAAGTAAAGCAAATATAGAACCAATTGTATAATGAGGCATTTAGAATGCTGAAGACAAGTAAAATATCCAGAACATATATCCAAATACCTGCTAATTCATTCATGTCCTCATGATCTGTTACACTGTTTAATGCTTTCATGGACTTTTGCAGTGATTTATTCTTAAACTTCTGGAAATTCAGTTTGCTAGATAAGTAAAGTTTCCATTGCCCTGGGAGGAGGTGAGATTTCTGAGACTTTCTTAGGACAATTTAAAAGGGCACTTTAGGTAAATTTCCATTAACGGATTAGATTATCACAATGACAATTTGTAACATTAAAAACACATGGTAATAGTTTTCTGTTTTTACCTTGTCCATCGTATGAGGGTCCATGTAATACAAGTCCTGCCGGTCATGGGTGCTGTCTGCTGTGGAATAGTACAGTGTTGTCCAGGTGGGCGACAGGAGCAGGTTAAAGAGTAGCGGTTTGTTTTAAAGGTGCTACATGAAGAACGCAGAAAACGTAAAGATAAATAACAAACTTAGAAATGATTGGTCTTCATCTGTAAATACATAAATGTTTTTATTATTATTATTCAACTATTTATTTAACATGTGTTGAACAAAGGTCCAGTCATTTATGTCCAACCAATTCCTCCCTGCTGAACATTTTGTCTGCTGTTAGGCTAGTTATTTTGTAAAATAATCATTTACAACAATAGCTAATTCAGTTAAAACTGTTCACTCAAAGGCCTGGAAACTATTTTTCTTAATTCGTGTGCTTTTGCAGTTAATGATGCATCCACTGCGGCCGTCAATATAAGTGTACTGGCCAAAAGCAAACTACTCAACATCAGGTTAAATCAAGTCCTTCTCACCTTGGTCCTCAGATCGTAATTTTCAACCAAATATGTGTATCCAAAAAATACATGTTTTATTGCTTTTCCATTTGAGAAAACAATTGCGTACGGTTACGGTATACAGCTCCAAAGCCACGTCTCATTGACTAGGCAGGGCTATTTTTTTCTGAATATCTATGGCAACCAAAACTATCCTATTCAAGGGGGGGAAAACTCCCCTCATCCTGCCACAACCACCCCATCAACAGATGCTTCCAAGAACTCTCTTTCACAGTCTCCATGCTCAATGTTTTTAATCCGTTGCCCTGGAAATCAATTTATCTGGACACTTCTGGTATGGAAAACACTTAGCACTGAGGAAAGTGGCCAAGTGGGAATTGTTAAATGGAGCAAAATTACTTAGGGAAACAAAGACTGGGGTGCTGAGAAATGAGAGTAGCCTAGGTGAGGCTTAGGTCATCATGGCCTGTCCTGTTGTTGACATTTTACCAGTGTTGGGAAAGCTACTCTGAAAATATAGTTTACCAAACTACTACCCCCTGGGCACACCACGTCATATCAACGTGGATAGTATTTGATTGAGACATTGACCAATGAGATTACAACCTACACTGAGTGTACAAAACATTACGAACAGCCTTAATTCGCATGGATTCTACAAGGTGTCAAAAGCGTTCCATGGGGATGCTGGCCCATGTTGACTTCAATGCTTCCCACGGTTGTGCCAAGTTGTGTCTAGATGACCTTTGGGTGGTGGACCATTTTTCTTACACACGGAAAACTGTTGAGCATGAAAAACCCAGCAGTGCTGAAGTTCTTGACACACTCAAACCGGTGCACCTGGCACCTACTACCATGCCCCGTTCAAAGGCACTTCAATCTTTTGTCTTGCCCATTTACCCTCTGAATTGCACACATACACAATCCATGTCCCAATTGTCTCAAGGCTTAAAAATAATTCTTTAACCTGCTCCTCCTCTTCATCCTCACTGATTGAAGTGGATTTAACAAGTGGGATCATAGCTTTCACCTGAATTCACCTGGTCAGTCTATGTCATGGAAAGAGCATGAGTTCCTAATATTTTGTCCACTCTGTTTATATTCACCCTTTCAAAAAGACAGCCAAACATATGCTGAATTCCCGAATGTGTTGTCAGTACGCTGTCAACCATCTAAAAACACAACCAAATTCCAATAAAAAACAATGTCAGATTTTGGGTTAGTTGTCACCTAAATGTGCTATCATTGCAATTTCAAGCATTTAAAAGCACAACCAAGTTCAAATAGGAATACAAAGTCAGATAATGTGTTTATTTATACAACAACTTAATGTGTTATCACTGTTCTTCATCTAATAGCACCACCAAATGTCCTGGATTGCAGTTCAGATTACATAAAAAGTACATCAATGCTGTTCGAGATTCTATGCAGATTATTATAGCAATTGTGAAGATCTCCACAGATCTGTGACTTGCATGCTATCTTGAACATACAGTGCCTTGCGAAAGTATTCGGCCCCCTTGAACTTTGCGACCTTTTGCCACATTTCAGGCTTCAAACATAAAGATATAAAACTGTATTTTTTTGTGAAGAATCAACAAGTGGGACACAATCATGAAGTGGAATGACATTTATTGGATATTTTAAACTTTTTTAACAAATCAATAACTGAAAAATTGGGCGTGCAAAATTATTCAGCCCCCTTAAGTTAATACTTTGTAGCGCCACATTTTGCTGCGATTACAGCTGTAAGTCGCTTGGGGTATGTCTCTATCAGTTTTGCACATTGAGAGACTGACATTTTTTCCTATTCCTCCTTGCAAAACAGCTCGAGCTCAGTGAGGTTGGATGGAGAGCATTTGTGAACAGCAGTTTTCAGTTCTTTCCACAGATTCTCAATTGGATTCAGGTCTGGACTTTGACTTGGCCATTCTAACACCTGGATATGTTTATTTTTGAACCATTCCATTGTAGATTTTGCTTTATGTTTTGGATCAATGTCTTGTTGGAAGACAAATCTCCGTCCCAGTCTCAGGTCTTTTGCAGATTCCATCAGGTTTTCTTCCAGAATGGTCTTGTATTTGGCTCCATCCATCTTCCCATCAAATTTAACCATCTTCCCTGTCCCTGCTGAAGAAAAGCAGGCCCAAACCATGATGCTACCACCACCATGTTTGACAGTGGGGATGGTGTGTTCAGGGTGTTGCTTTTACGCCAAACATAACGTTTTGCATTGTTGCCAAAAAGTTCAATTTTGGTTTCATCTGACCAGAGCACCTTCTTCCACATGTTTGGTGTGTCTCCCAGGTGGCTTGTGGCAAACTTTAAACATCACTTTTTATGGATATCTTTAAGAAATGGCTTTCTTCTTGCCACTCTTCCATAAAGGCCAGATTTGTGCAATATATGACTGATTGTTGTCCTATGGACAGAGTCTCCCACCTCAGCTGTAGATCTCTGCAGTTCATCCAGAGTGATCATGGGCCTCTTGGCTGCATCTCTGATCAGTCTTCTCCTTGTATGAGCTGAAAGTTTAGAGGGACGGCCAGGTCTTGGTAGATTTGCAGTGGTCTGATAGTCCTTCCATTTCAATATTATCGCTTGCACAGTGCTCCTTGGGATGTTTAAAGCTTGGGAAATCTTGTTTTATCCAAATCCGGCTTTAAACTTCTTCACAACAGTATCTCGGACCTGCCTGGTGTGTTCCTTGTTCTTCATGATGCTCTCTGCGCTTTTAACGGACCTCTGAGACTATTACAGTGCAGGTGCATTTATACGGAGACTTGATTACACACAGGTGGATTGTATTTATCATCATTAGTCATTTAGGTCAACATTGGATCATTCAGAGATCCTCACTGAACTTCTGGAGAGAGTTTGCTGCACTGAAAGTAAAGGGGCTGAATAATTTTGCACGCCCAATTATTCAGTTTTTGATTTGTTAAACATTTTTGAAATATCCAATAAATGTCGTTCCACTTCATGATTGTGTCCCACTTGTTGTTGATTCTTCACAAAAAAATACAGTTTTATATCTTTATGTTTGAAGCCTGAAATGTGGCAAAAGGTCGCAAAGTTCAAGGGGGCCGAATACTTTCGCAAGGCACTGTACATGCATTTTGAATTGTGTTTGGTTGTCAACACATCCAAATATCAACATTTGAAGAACATGTATCTTCTGCTTGGATAGTTACATCTGTGCCACTGATTTAGTTGCTTTAATTTCAAATTGTCCACAAATAAAAATTGATATGTTGGATTCACGTCTCCATCTCAACCGAAAATAAAAATGTAAGAATAGGACAAAATCATGATTTGATTTAGAATAGGACAAAATCATGATTTGATTTAGAATAGGACAAAATCATGATTTGATTTAGAATAGGACAAAATCATGATTTGATTTAGAATAGGACAAAATCATGATTTGATTTAGAATAGGACAAAATCATGATTTGATTTAGAATAGGACAAAATCATGATTTGATTTAGTCCTATTCTTTAAATTAGATGTTTAGTTGAAATGGAGACGTGAATCCAACATATCAGTTATTAACTTGTAGATTAATTTGGAAGTTAACCAAAGCTCTAAACCCTAGGGTTATATGTACTGTCTATTTCTGGTTGAATACTGAGTTGAAACCATAGCTGTTGATGACTTTCACAAATGCTATATAGGCTTAAATGGCATAATTGATGATATTGATAAAGTATGGTGCTTACATTTCATTGGCTCTTTGACCTACCCTTTGAAATGACTGACATTGACAGTGAATCTATTTTATGTGGCGATTTCACAACAGGCATTCACACAATTGTAAAGGGTGCGTAACTGGTGGCAGTGAAGTCAAACGCAGGAGACCTCGATATGGGCGCAGACCTCTCTCCTTCTTCTTCACAAAAAATAAACTTGAGGAGACGGGTGAAGTGGAGGGCCGAATGTACACCTGACGCAGGGATTCAGAGACATTTATCTCCATAGCCACCGTCTCCGCTTGAGACAGGGGATACAGGTGACTCCGGGGAAGTGCAGCGTCTACCAGGAGATTTATCACACAATCCCCCCGTCGATGGGGTGGTAATTATTTTTTACAGAAGGCGAGAGCCAAATCGGCATATTCGGGAGGGATGCGCACATTGGAGACCTGGTCTGGACTTTCCAACATAGTAGCACCAACGGAAACCCCTACACACCTCCCCGAGTACTCTCGCGACCACCCAGTGAGAGACCTCTATTGCCATGAAATAGTGGGGTTATGATGAGCTAACCAGGGAAGGCCCAGTACCACGGGAAACGCAGGAGTCAATGAGAAAGAGACTTATTCTCTCCTTGTGACTCCCCTGCGTCACCATGACCAGGGAGATGGTGGCTTCCCCGATTAGCCCGGACCCTAATGGTCGACTATCCAGAGCGTGCACTGGGACAGGTCTAGCCACAGGGATAATGGGGATCATAAGACTAAGAGTGAGCGCTCTGTCAGTAAAATTCCCAGGAAAACATACAGGTACAAACAGTTGGACAACAGAGGACTCTGGATGAGAGTGGTGTAGACTCACCTGGGGTGACGCCAGAGTGCCCTGCCTGCTGCCTAGACTCCCAGACAGGGCAGTATGTCCTCTGCGGCCACAGATGGTGCACGAACTGGAACCCCGGTCTTCCTACGCACTGCACCTCCCAGCTCCATAGGTTCAGGAGAGGGGGTGCGAGGGGATGGAACCACCAGACCCCGGTCTGAACGTCCGCGGGTATCCAACAGGTTATCCAGCCGGATGGACAGGTCCACCAGCTGATCCAAGATGAGGGTGGTGTCTCTGCAGGCCAACTCCCGACGGACGTCCTCCCGCAGACTGCAATGGTAGTGGTCGATCGGGGCCCTGTTGTTACATCCCACGCCGGCAGCCAGGGTCCTAAACTCTATGGCAAACACCTTGTCGCTCCTCGTCTCTTGCCTCAGCTGGAAGAGGCGCTCTGTGAAGTCAAACGCCGCATCTCCTTCTCCCCACACGACGTTGGCCCACTCCAGAGCTCTCCCTGAGAGGCACAAGATGAGGGCGGACACCCTCTCCCTTCCCGAGGGAGCTGGGTAAACGGTGACCAGGTACAGATCCAGCTGTAACAGGAAACTCAGGCACCGTGCCGCTGTCCCATCATACTCCCCGGGAAGGGCGAGATCCCACTGGGACCAGTTGCAGGAGGAGTGAGTAGTGGAGGTTCGGGTTGCGTTGTTGAAGGCGCTGGTGGACCTCCCCGTCTCTCCCAACGGTCCAGGGTCTGGATAACTTGATCCATGATGGCGCCGAGATGGTGGATTATTTTCACTTGCTCCTGCATGCGCTCCTCGACCCCTATACCAGGGCCACCTGCTCCTGCATGCGCTCCTCGACCCCTATACCAGGGCCACCTGCTCCTGCATGCGCTCCTCGACCCCTATACCAGGGCCACCTGCTCCTGCATGCGCTCCTCGACCCCTATACCAGGGCCACCTGCTCCTGCATGCGCTCCTCGACCCCTATACCAGGGCCACCTGCTCCTGCATGCGCTCCTCGACCCCTATACCAGGGCCACCTGCTCCTGCTGACTCCATAGTCGGTCAGGAATTCTGTAAGGGGTGCGTAACTGGTGGCAGTGAAGTCAAACGCAGGAGAGCACAACTTGGTAAATAGCTGGAGCCGTTTAATAAACATAACTACCGGCATACGAACAACAACAAACATATGGGCACAGAACCCATATCGCACCAGTCACACAATGCACACGTACTTACAAATAAACAATTGCCGACAAGGACATGGGGAAAACAGAGGGAACATATACAACATGTAATTAGGGAATTGAAACCAGGTGAGTGTGAAAACAAGACAAAACAAAAAGACCATGAACAATGGTCGGCGATGGCTAGAAGACCGGTGACGTCGACCGCCGATCACCACCCAAGGAGAGGAACCGACTTTGGCATAAGTCGTGACAACAATAGCACATTGGTAATAGTCAGTGACAAATATCAAAGCTAAGCAGGGCTTGGTTAAAACCTTGGATAGGAGACCAAAGGGATAGCTGTAGGTAGATTATTCAGTAGGAGGTGCTACCCACCACTTTTTTTCTGGTAGTGGATATAACATTGAAGATCTGACGTTGTTTTAAAGGCACAAATTTAAATTCTATGTTGAAAATCTGTAACCATGATGGCATAATCCTGTGGTTCAAATTTCATTCTCAAAACAACTTTTAGCAAATCCAATGTATTTTACATATAGATTCCACGTCACAATATGTTGACAAATTACGTTGAAACCAGGGGCGTCATGCATCAAGGGGCATGAAGTAGATGAGGATCGAGGGGGGAGGTACGAATTTATTTGAATCTTACATTTTTAAAACACTGGAAACAATTTTTTCTTGCAATCTAGAGCCATAATCATTATGCCTAATTCTATGTACAAATCTGTATATTTTTCTACGTAGGTTATCTAAGCATACTGTATATTTATAGAGAAAGACTGAACAGGCTACAAAGCTTGACCAAATTCATTTACAAACATAAAGGCCTGGGTTTTCTGCATGTTAACACTAGAAGCATATTACCTCAAATTGATCAATTGAAAGTGTGGGTTCACAGCTCCTATCCAGATGTGTTGGTCATTACTGAGACGTGGTTAAGTAAGAGTGTTTTGAACACTGATGTTAACCTTTCTGGTTATAACCTTGTTCAGCAAGCAGATCTTCCGAAAGTCCTAAAGCAACGGGACTCCCTCAATCTTTCTCAGATTATTACCAATCCCACAAGGTTTGAGTCCAAACATCCAGAAAAGGCTACTCTCCTTGATGTTATCCTCACAAATAATCCTGATAGGTATCAGTCTGATGTTTTCTTTACAGCCTGCGTTCGTAATGGTTGCTCAATTAAACAACCTGTCCTGATTTGTCATAGACGCTTGCTAAAAAACTTTAATGAGCAAGCCTTCCTTCAAGACCTGGCCTCTGTAAATTGGTATAGAGTCATATTGTCCCCTCTGTCAAAGACACTTGGACCTTCTTTTTTTATATTTTCACTGGTATTGTTATTAACAAGAAAATTACAATTAAAATGATAATTAAAAACAGGTTCAGCCCCTGGTTTGACCGTGATCTGGCAGAGTTACTCCACCTCAAGAATTCCATTTGGCGAAAGGCTCGGCACACTCATACTCAGGTTAACTGGCTCTCATTCAGGCAAATGAGAAACAAGTGCACTCAGGCTCTCTGGAAGGCCAAAGTTAGTTCGTTTAAGGAGCAGTTCTCTCTCTGTGGGTCTAACCCAAGACATTCTGGAAAACAGTTAAAGACCTGGAGAATAATCCCTCCTCCTCAAAGCTGCCCATGTCCCTTAATTTGGATGATGTGGTTATGACTGACAAGGAGCACATGGCTAAGCTCTTTAATCACCACTTCATTAAGTCATGATTCCTATTTGACTCAGCAGTGCCTCCTTGCCCGTCCAAACTTTCCTCATCTCCCACCCCTTCTAGTGTGACTAGCCCAGTTGCTCCTCCCTCTTTTCCCCCTGCCCCGCTACAAAGTTTCTCCCTGCAGGCAGTCACTGAGTCTAAGGTACTGAAGGACTTTCTTAAACTGACTGGATTTCTTGATGTCTATTGTATTCTCTCTGATATGCAGTCCAGAATCCACTGAGTTTAAACATTTTTTAAACTATGTAAGTCAGTTAAGAACAAATTCTTAATTACAATGACAGCCTACAAACAGTGGGTTAACTGCCTTGTTCAGGGGCAGAACAACATATTTTTACCTTGTCAGCTCAGGAATTTGATCTTGCAAACTTACAGTTACTGGCCCAACGCTCTAACCACTAGGCTACCTGCCATTATGGATGTGTTGCTGCAAACTTAAAGGTCCTAAATGATGTCACCATTGCCCTAAGCAATGTGCTGCTATTTTTATTGACATGGCCAAAGCTTTTGAAACGGTAGACCATTCCATTTTTGTGGGCCGGCTAAGGAGTATTGGTGTCTCTGAGGTGTCTTTGGCCTCTCAACGAATGCAGTGTATAAAGTCAGAACATCTGCTGTCTTAACCACTGCCTGTCATAAAGGGAGTACCCAAATGCTCAATCCTAGGTCCCACGCTCTTCTCAATTTACATCAACAACATAGCTCAGACAGTAGGAAGTTCTCTCATCCATTTATATGCAGATGATACAGTCTTATACTCAGCTGGCCCCCACCCGGATTTTGTGATACGCTTTACAACAAATCTTTCTTAGTGTCCAACAAGATTTTATGCCCTTAACCTTGTTCTGGACACCTCCAAAGCAAAGGTCATGTGATTCGGTAAGAAGAATGCCCCTCTCCCCACCGGTGTGATTACTACCTATGAGCATTTAGAGCTTGAGGTTTTCACCTCATACAAGTACTTGGGAATATGGTTAGACACTACACTGTCCTTCTCTCAGCACATATCCAAGCTGTATTCTAAGATTAAATCTACACTTGGTTTCCTCTATCGTAATCGCTCCTCTTTCACCCCAGCTGCCAAACGAACCTTGATTCAGATGACCATCCTACCCATGCTAGATTACAGAGGCGTAATTTATAGATCATCAGGTAAGGGTGCTCTCGAGCGGCTAGATGTTCTTTACTATTCGGCCATCTTATAGGACCCATCACTGCACTCTATTCTCCTCTTTAAATGGGTCATTTCTGTATACCCATCGCAAAAACCACTGGTTGATGCTTATTTATAAAACAATTTTAGGCCTCACTCCCCCCCATCTGAGATACCTACTGCAGCCCTCATCCTCCACATACAACATGTTTTTGTCATGTTGTGTGTTGCTGCCATGCTGTGTTGTTGTCTTAGGTCTCTCTTTATGTAGTGTTGTGGTGTCTCTCTTGTTGTGATGTTTGTTTTGTCCTACATATTTATTTCTAATCCCAGCCCACTTTTGGAAGGCCGTCATTGTAAGTAAATAAGGATTTGTTCTTAACTGACTTGCCTAGTTAAATAAAAGTTCAATTAAAAAAACATTAAAAAAGGGATATTCAACGTCTGCTTTTTTACTCATCTAACAATAAGTGCACTTCTTTGCGAGGCATTGGAAAACCTCCCTGGTCTTTGTTGTTTAATCTGTGTTTGAAATGCACTTCTCGACTGAGGGACCTTACAGATAATTGTATGTGGGGTAGAGAGATGAAGTAGTCATTCAAAAATCATGTCAAACACTTATTGCACACAGAGTGAGTCCATGAAACGTATTATGTGACTAGTTAAGCATATTTTTACTCCTGAATTTATTTAGGCTTGACATAACAAAGGGGTTGAATATTGACTCAAGACATTTCAGATTTTTGACATTATGGAGTATTGTGTGTAGACCAGTGACAAATACATCTCAATGTAATCCATTTTAAATTCAGGCTGTAACACAACAAAATGTGGAAAAAGTCAAGGGGTATCAATACTTTTTGATGGCATTGTATAACCCAAAGTATACAAGGATGTACCCTTATTCTCTTGGGACATTCATTTGGGACTTCTTCATCTGCAGACAGGGTTTCACAGCTCTCTGAATCTGATATGTTGAAACCCTACATCCCAACCGGAGCACTCCGTTCTATTACCTACGGTCTCTTGGAGGGCAGCTCCCGCTCAGCCCAGTCAAAGCTCTTCTCAGTCCTGGCACCCCAATGGTGGTACAAGCTTCCCTCTAGCCCTTGATAATGACTCTCAGTTCCATTACGTTACACATAAGAGTCTTTCGATAAAGATGTCTTTTGTACAGGGGAGTTTTGTTAAGAGCCCCGATGCTCGGTCTAAACATCAACAAGCATTGCTTGTGGTACGGTTTTGGAAGCATAATGATCTTATCTTTTAAATCAGCGCAAAATTATTATTTTTAAACACAAGGTTGATATGAACCTTTATAGGGTTAGGGTTCCCACATGACCATATTTCCATGTTACTGCGCTTGTTTACAGAAAACAGCCTGAAGACTGAATGTACTATCTGTATTAATTAGCTATCTGCGTCTCCGAAACACCCGTGTGTAAAAGGAAGATGGATGCCACAAACGTGTTGTCACTGAAAAATACTGTTGACTGCAACTGTGTTAAAACTGGTTAAGGATTAGCCCCTTTTTTCAATTTTCGTCTAAAATGACATACCTAAATATCACTGCTATTCAGCTCAGGCCCTAAAGCAGGGATATGCATATTCTTGGTACCATTTGAAAGGAAACACTTTGAAGGTTATGGAAATGTGAAAGGAATGTAGTAGAATATAACACAATAGATCTGGTAAAAGATAATACAAAGACAAAACCAACTGCTCTTTTGTATTTTGTTTGTGCCATCATCTTTGACATGCAAGAGAAAGGCCATAATGTATTATTCCAACCCAGGTGCAATTTAGGTTTTGGCCACTAGATGGCATAAGTATATGTGTAAAGTTGTAGACTGATCCAATGAACCATTTAATTTCTGTTCAAAAGTTTGTATCAAGACTGCCTAAATATGGCTAATTTGTTTGTTAATAACTTTTCACGTTCAAAATTGTGCACTCTCCTCAAACAATAGCATGGTATTCTTTCACTATAATAGTTACTGTAAATTCCACAGTGCAGTTAGATTAACAAGAATTTAAGCTTTCTGCCAATATCAGATATGTTTATGTCCTTGGAAATGTTCTTGTTACTTACAACCTCATGCTAATCACATTAGCCTGCGTTAGCTCAACTGTCCTGTGGAAGGGACACTAATACCGAAGAAGTTAAAACGGTGTACAGTTGTGTATTTTGTGTTTGTGAAATAATTTTGTTGTGATATGAAAGTAGAGGGATCTAGGTTTCTAGAACTGTACCCGCAATTGAGAATCGATTAACGATTAGATGGAGTATTTGGCTGTTTTGGCTTCCAGAGCCAATTCGCCTTTAAACAGAACATGTCAGGTCCTGGGACAATAAGGAGTAATATTAGGCTCCTTTAGTCCATTATTGGGCTAGCTTCCCTCTAAAGTCAGAACAGCAGAGTCCCTGCCCATCTTTCAAAAACGTCTGAAACCCTACCTCTTTGACGTGCAGTCGTGCACCAGACCCCTCCCCCACCCCCCCAAAAAGGCACTTCTCTTTTCCCAACTTGCACTTACTTTGCTGATAAATACTTTTTGAAGGGAAAATGTACTTGAATAAGATGTGTTGTTCCACCTAGCTATCTTAAGATGAATGGAATAATTGTATGTCGCTCTGGATAAGAATTCTGCTAAATGACAAAAATTTTAAAATGTAAAATGTAGGACAGAAAACATCACAAAGAAACAGGCTTGATTATACTCAAATGAGACAGGATTGAATATGGTGTTGCCATATCTCTCTGTTCTCATAGTTTTCCTTGCTGACTAGAACTGGAAAATATTTTCACATAGGTACCTGCCCTATCCAGAGTAATGTTAGCCTACCCTATTCTCTCCCTTCTCTGACAGCTGGAGCTGCTAATCTTTTCACCCTCTTCCATGGTTGTCAATCAGCTAGCTACAAATGCATTTGGAGTTTGTGTTTTTAGTTACCAATGATATATACATCAAGATATCTAGCTAATATGATGCTTGCTATGAAATTTAATTCACTAAAAGGTGTGACACCTAGAATTTCTACGAAATCCTCCCCTGTGTGGAAGCTAGGTTAATTGCAACAGCAGGAGGCTGCTTTCAAAACCAATCTCCCCCTCCCCCACGTCCCATTTACCTGTAACATGGCCAATACTCCCGCTTGAGCCTTTTACTTTCATTTCTGTCCACCAGCTTCAAACACCTGTAAAAACAGTGTTCTATGTTTGTGAAAATATATTTCACAGCGACTTAGATGTCACAATCATTCCCTACACTAGTGATTGTTTTACCACATAAACTCAAGTAGAGCGAACAGAGTAGAATCTTATCAACCAGGTGGAGTGATTTCTACATTGGCCGCCTGACCCGATTTCCACTAGATTAATACTAGATTAATAAAATACAATTGTATTTGGCACATGCACATGCAATTCTTACATCATGCTCTGATCCAAACAGAGCATGATATCAATTGCACATCACAAATAGCCTACAGCACTTCGGACAAAACGTTTTCAATACCTGGTTTGCCTACCCATTGTTGCCTTAGTTAGCATTTACTGTTAGATATCATAGATTGAAAGTCTTTCCTACTCTACCGGCTACATTCTTACGTGAGCTGCTCCATGCTAAGGATCAAGACAAGAGACCGAGGACAACCATCATCCGGTTCACCAACAGATCTACAAGGGATCTTCTTTGGAGGCGAGCGAAGAATTGTGAATTCCCCATCAAGCAATAATTGAGGTTCACGGAGGATCTGACCTCAGCAGACAATGTGACAAGAAAGAAACTGTGGGCGATGGTGGCTGCAGCTAGAAAGGCAGGGTAAACTGTATTTTTTATCAGTGCAAGAGTGATCATCGTCGGGGAAGAAATGCGGCCAAATCAGAAGATTTGAGTGAGAGCCAGAGTCTAACTTGGACAGAACTGTCAGGCCAAAAAACTGATTACCAGGTGAAAAGCAGCCTTTTATTATAAAAATGTACACAAACACTTGAATAAGAAAAGGCTGACCTGAGAACTGGTACACTAAACACTAACTATAGGTGAATAACTGCTTATTGTAAAGTCTACACAATGTCTCCCCCTTGTGGGAGTAAGAATACTTTGGTAACTTTATGACCAATATTAGATTTTTGTTGGAGAGGTTAATAATGGGATGGAAATCCTTTTGAGTTACATATCCTTAGGAAAAGCTTATATTAGCATAACAAGGTTGTTGGTTGAAGTTTGTCTTTATCTCTTTGTTCAATTAATGTCAGGGGTATTCGTAATTTACTCGAGTGTAAGGCTATTTTCCTGTATTGAAAACGGTTTAATGCAGACTTTTACTTTTTACAAGAGACTGCTTGTTCTTCCGATCTATCTTTTTAGGAAAATCTATGGGGTAACGATATCTGGTTATCATATGGCAACAACCACTCTGCAGGTGTAGCAATTTTAAGAGGTGCATTTAATTAAAGGGACGGTCATCAGTAGTAAGACTCACCACTCGGGACGTTTTGTTCATTTTAACAGTAAATTTTGACAGTGAAATGTTTTTATTCGGGAATATTTATGCATCCAACAACAAACAAAACAACTGGATATTATTTAAAGAATTTGAAGAAGAAATTATTAGAGTTATAGGTGTATTTCAGGTTATCAAAATTATCTTAGGTGGAGATTTTAATTCTGTATCTAATGTGATGATTGACAGATATCCCCCTCCTAACAGATCCAGCATAGTTCATCCTGAGTTTAATAACCGCCGTCTTGGTCTTGGATTAGTCGATATTTGGAGATGTAAATATCCTGATAAAAAGGAATTCACTTGGAGTAACAAGGACGTGTCCAGACAGTCAAAAATTGACATCTGGTTGATTTCTAATTCATTAGATAATTCTGTAGTCGAGGTATCAATTGAACCATCAATAAAGTTAATAAAGTTATAGTCTTATCTTTAAATATTAATGGATCTGAAGTTAAACTGAATCGGAGGTATTGGAAACTCAATAGTAGACTGTTGGAAGATGATCATTTCAAGATGGATGCCAAAGATATTATACAAGACAATTGGAGGAAAGCCCAACTATTTAAGTCTTATGGGAAATATTGGGAATTAATGAAGTATGAAATAAGACAAACAGCCATGAAGAGAGGTAAAGAAATCGCTGAACTTAAAAGACTGAAGGAAGATAAACTTGTTAAGGAAATACTTTCTCTAATCTCTATAGAGGACCTTGATGAAGAAAGAAAGGCTCAGTTATTCTCTTTACAACTAGAAATGGACCGGATGTATGAAGTGAGAGCAAAAGGGGCATTTGTAAGATAAAGAAGGAGATGGTTGGAGGAAGGTGAAAAACATACAAAATACTTTTACAATTTAGAAAGAAAGAATTCTGAATTTACATCAATTCATAAGTTGTCCTACTAGTGACATATCTGCCTTTCTGTCAAAGACTGTGCAATATTGATAGATGAAGACTTCCAAAAGTAAATAAATAAATAAATAACAAAAGTCTTGTGAGGAAATAATCTATTAATGAAATAATAAAAATGTATCGGCAAGTTAAAAGAGAACAAATCTCCAGGGAATAATGGCATTATCAGTGAATTCTATAAATATTTTCAGGAGGATATTATTGAATTTATATTTAATGTTTTTTATTATTATTTTTTTTTTTACCCCAATTTCATGGTATCCAATTGTTTAGGAGCTACTATCTTGTCTCATCACTACAACTCCCGTACGGGCTCGGGAGAGACAAAGGTCAACCCAACCAAGCCACACTGCTTAACACAGTGCGCATCCAACCTGGAAGCCAGCCGCACCAATGTGTCGGAGGAAACACTGTGCACCTGGCAACCTCAGTTAGTGTGCACTGCACCCAGCCACAGGAGTCGCTGGTGAGACAAAGATTTCCCTACCGGCCAAACCATCCCTAAACCAGACAACGCTAGGCCAATTGTGCATCATCCCACTGACCTCCCGGTCAGGGCCAGTTATGACAGAGCCTGGGCGTGAACCCAGAGTCTCTGGTAGCACAGCTGGCGCTGCAGTACAGCACCCTTAACCACTGTGCCACCCAGGAGGTATATTTCTGTAATACCCAAACCAAACAAAGATTCTATGATGTTAGAGAATTGGAGACCAATCACATTAATGAACAATTATGGAAAGATACTTGCATCCATCTTTGCAGAAAGACTTAAAAAAGGTATTGACCAAATCATTGGCGATACCCAGTCTGGTTTTATGAAAGGCAGACATATATGTAATAATATTCGACTAGTATTGGACTTGATAGACAACAATGAGCACATTATGGAAGATAGCTTTATTCTATTTGTATACTTTTACAAGGCATTTGATACAGTTGAACATTATTTTATTTGTAGAATTTTACAAGGCATTTGACACAGTTTTTTTTGAGAGAGATTCTTCGATTTTTTTTGGTTTTGGTCAATATTTTCAAAGTGTAATTAAGACACTTTACAATAATAGTAACAACTCTGTTAAATTATCCCATGGAACTTCACAAAGATTTGACATTAGACATGGAATTAAACAAGGATGCCCAATTTCTCCTTTCTTATTTTTATTGGTGACACAAGGTATGGCACTTCATATAAGTAAGGATAGTTTTAGGGGTATTCAGATACAAGACAAAGGGATAAAATGTTCACAATTGGCTGATGACACCAGCAATTTTTTGAAAGATCATAATGAAGTCAAGAAAGCTATTGAGTTTATTAATGCCTTCTCACATGTAGCAGGTTTATCTCTGAATATTAGGAAATGTGAATTACTTGCGTTGAAAAGATGTGACTTATTATGTAATATCCCTGTAACAGATGTGATCACATATCTTGGTATTACAGTTAGTGAAGATCAGAAAGAAAGGGCCAACTTAAATTTCTCTCCCATTGTAGAGAACATTGGAAAGAGGTTTAACTCCTGGTTATTAAGAGATCTTTCTTTATCTGGACGAGTACTTTTATCAATCTGAAGGTCCAGATGAGTTTATACCTCCCTTGCCTTGGATGTTCCTCTGTCAGTAACTAAAATGGTTGATACTAAATTATTTAACTTCATATGGAGGAATAAACCTCATTATTTTAGAAAAGCGGTAATATGTAGCACCCAAGGTGAGGGAGGGTTGAATGCTCTGGATTTTAAAACCTCTAATATAATATTAAGATTAAATGGATACAAAACTATTTAAGAAATAAGGATTGCATCTGGAATATCCTCCCTAATTTAATATTCCAACAAATTGGTGGTCTAGAATTCTTACTCAAATGCAACTTTGATATGGGTAAAATCCCTATTAAACTTGCAAACTTTCATAAACAAGTACTTCTAACTTGGAACCTCATGTACAAACACAATTTTCCCCGACATAGATATACAATCTGGAATAATAAAGACATAAGATACAAAAACACATCTTTGTTTTTCCAGAACTGGTTTGACAACAACAGTATTTGGGTTAAACAATTATTGAATAATGATGGACAACTATATGATTATCCAAAACTTATTAGAACACACAATGTTACATTCACTCCTGAGGAGTATCAAATTGTTGTTAGAGCTGTTCCCAAAGGTGCTATTCTTCTTTTAGGAGAATATAACAATACTCCAAGTGCAACTGTTGAGGATTTTGTAACCTCAATACAACTAGAAGGAATTTACATTTTAAACTATAAATGTAATAACATGTATATAAGGAAACTATGTCAATATGTTACTATTTTCTCTGTTAAAATGTACTGGAATGCAGCCCTAGGACAAGTGAAATGGAACAAAGTTTCGTTGTTATCTGGTAAATATTATATCTAATAAGGTGAAAGAATTATCATACAAACTCATTCATAGAATCTACCCTGTAAAGACCTTTATTATACATAGATTTAAAATAGCTATTGATAACAAGTGTATATTTTGTGATTGTGACCCAGAGACTCTTGACCATTTATTTTGGGACTGTTCTTATATGATTTTGCTGTGAGTTAGAAGATTTTATTTTAAAATAAACAACTATTAATGTTAATTTGAAAGACTGTCATGCCCTGGCCATAGAGGGGCTTTTATTCTCTATTTTGATTAGACCAGGGTGTGACTAGGGTGGGCATTCTATGTTAATTTTCTATGTTTTGGATTTCTTTGTTGTTTGGCCGGGTGTGGTTCTCAATCAGAGGCAGCTGTCTATCGTTGTCTCTGATTGAGAGCCATACTTAGGTAGCCTTGTCCCACATGGGTTTTGTGGGTTGTTGTTTTGTGTTGAGTGTTTGTACGCCTGGCAGAACTATTTCGGTTATTCCCTTTGTTATTTTGTATTTAGTGTTCAGTTTCTAATAAATAATATGAACACGTACCACGCTGCACCTTGGTCCTCACCTTCTTCCTCTAAATGCCTTTACAGAACTACCCACCACCAAAGGACCGAGCAGCGTGGAGAAGAGGACTGGACATGGGAACAGGCGGAGGCAGCAGGAGAAGGGAACCGGAGATGCGAGGGAAGCCCGAGAGGCAGCCCCCCCGGCCCGGTCTATCCTGTGCCTCCTCCAAGGACCAGGCTCTCTCCGTCTCCTCCCTCCAGGTTCGCCCGCCTGTCCAGCGCTGCCAGAGTCGCCCGCTGCAAGGGCCCCCAGTCCGGGGACTCTGATATTATGTTTTATTTTGAACCAAATGATATGGACCTTGATTTAACTTTCATTGTTAATTTGTTTATCTTTCATGGAAGATTCTTTGTCCATAAAATGTAGTGGGCAGAGAACAAACCATTTTCACATTATTTAAATATTATTTTGAAATGATCAGTAAATGTAAAAACAAAAAAGCAATACGCAACATGAAAGTATTTAACAAATGGAAAATGAATGTTGATATGTAATACCCCTCCTGTCTGTTAGGTTTATGTCCTCTTGTTTGTATATTTCTGTTTTGTATTTGTTGTGTTCATAATAAAATAAATAATAATACAAAATAAAAAAAAATATTTTTTTAAAGACTGACTCTGGTCTTCCAACATGGGACCTGGTGATTTGTGACGCAACTGCAACCCCTCTACACAGATTGTGATGAGCTGTACTGTCTCTGATAAGGCGGTGTGTGGCAAGGGAGGGAAAGATGGCGGAAGTGGATGCTGAGTTAGAATCAAGCAGCGCGTCGACAAGTTGGTGAGGACAAATGTTCTGAATGGACAACAGTGGTATCGAAAACTGGAGTGGATGATACATGTATGAAAAATGAATCGCTTCTTGTTGGGATGCATTTGTTGAGTAAGGATGCATATGTGGGAGACCTGTTTGAGATGTCAAAATTGAAGTATGCACTGGGACAAGTGGAGTCTGTCAGTGACCACTAGTGGTCTTATTTTGATTAATTGTATTTCTGAAGAACATAGGAAGATTGCAGTGAGCCTCAAAAGAATCCGAACAACAGAAGTTTTAAACTTCGGAGTAGATCAACTGTCAAAGGAGTCTCAGGGGTGACTATGGATGTTCAGGTTGAATCCCTGAAGAGTATTCCTGGTGTGGTTGGTGCCCCTGTGTCTTACCCGATGGGTGAATGGAGAAAAATAAAAAAGTCTGTCGGTCCTGTTGTGTTTTGATAAATAGCAAATACCTACGCATGTGAAGCTTGGTTAAGCAAGATACGCTGTTAGAGCTTTCATCCCCAAACCATTGCAGTGTAAGAATTGCAGAGCATTTGGCCATGTTTCAAGTGTTTGCAGACGGACATAATATACTGAAAAACGGTGTGTAGAAGGACTTTGGTGTTGCAATTGTGGTGGGGATCATGATCCCGAGTTCCTGGAGTGCCCTGTAAGGGTGAAAGAGATTGAGGTGGCAAAGGTTAGAAAGGTCATATGAATCTCCTATTCAGAAGGCGATTAAAATAATTGAGAAGACAAGTGATGCTTGTGAAGATATGGTAGTGGACACACCACAGCCTGTAGTTTTAGTTTGATTTATTTCACCTTCATTTAACCAGGTAGGCGGTGACCTGGCCAAGAATAAAGCAAAGCAGTTCGACACATACAACAACACAGAGTTAGACATGGAATAAACAAACATACAGTCAATAATACAGTATTAAAAGTCTATATACAGTTTGTGCAAATGAGGTAAGATAAGGGAGGTAAATGCAATAAATAGGCCATAGTGGCGAAGTAATTACAATATACCAATTAAACACTGGAGTGACAGATGTGCAGAAGGTGAATGTGCAAGTAGAGATACTGGGGTGCAAAGAAGCAAGATAAATATATAAATACAGTATGGAGATGAGGTAGTTGGATGGGCTATTTCCAGATGGGCTGTGTACAGGTGCAGTGATCTGTGAGCTGCTCTGACAACTGGTGCTTAAAGCTAGTGAGGGAGATATGAGTCTCCAGCTTCAGTGATTTTTGATATTCATTCCAGTCATTGGCAGCAGAGAACTGGAAGGAGAGGCGGTCAAAGGAGGAATTGGCTTTGGGGGTGACTGGGGAGATACACCTGCTGGAGCGCTTGCTACGTGTAGGTGCTGCTATGGTTACCAGTGAGCTGAGAAAAGGCAGGGATTTACCTAGCAGAGACTTGTAAATGACCTGGAGCCAGTGGGTTTGGGGACGGATATGAAGCAAGGGCCAGCCAACGGGAGTGTACAGGTCGCAATTGTGGGTAGTACATCGCCTAAGGATCGGCAGGATGGTCAGTTTTACGAGGGTATGTTTGGCAGCGTGAGTGAAGGATGCTTTGTTGCGAAAAAGGAAGCCATTTCTAGATTGAATTTTGGATTGGAGATGCTTAATATGGGTCTGGAAGGAGAGTTTACAGTCTAACCAGACACCTAGGTATTTTGTAGCTGTCCACATATTTTAAGTCAGAACAGTCCAGAGTAGTGATGCTGGACAGGGGGGCAGGTGCAGGCAGCGATCGGTTGAAGAGCATGCATTTAGTTTTACTTGCATTTAAGAGCAGTTGGAGGCAACGGAGGGAGAGTTGTATGGCATTGAAGCTCGTCTGGAGGTTAGTTAACACAATGTCCCAAGAAGGGCCAGAAGTATACAGAATAGTGTCATCTGCGTAGAGGTGGATCAGAGAATCACCAGCAGCAAGAGCGACATCATTGATGTGTACAGAGAAGAGAGTCAGCCCGAGAATTGAACCCTGTGGCACCCCCATAGAGAGTGCCACAGGTCCAGACAACAGGCCAATTTGACACACTGAACTTTAACAGAGAAGTAGTTGGTGAACCATGCGAGGCAGTCATTTGAGAAACCAAGGCTGTTAAGTCTGCCAATAAGAATGTGGTGATTGACAGAGTCGAAAGCCTTGGGCAGGTCGATGAATACGGCTGCACAGTACTGTCTCTTATTAATGGCGGTTATGATATCATTTAGGACCTTAAGCGTGGCTGAGGTGCACCCGTGACCAGCTCTGAAACTGGATTGCATAGCGTTGAAGGTACGGTGGGATTCAAAATGGTTGGTAATCTGTTTGTTAATTTGGCTTTTGAATACCTTAGAAAGGCAGGGTAGGATAGATATAGGTCTGTAGCAGTTTGAGTCTAGAGTGTCTCCCCCTTTTGAGGTGGGGGATGATCGCAGCAGCTTTCCAATCTTTGGGAATCTCAGACGATACGAAAGAGAGATTTAATAGGCTAGTGATAGGGGTTGCAACAATTTTGGCAGATCATTTTAGAAAGAGAAGGTCCAGATTATCTAGCTCGGCTGATTTGTAGGGGTTCAGATTTTGCATATCTTTCAGAACATCAGCTATCTGGATTTGGGTGAAGGAGAAATGGGGGGGGGCTTGAGTAAGTTGCTGTGGGGGGTGCCAGGCAGTTGACCAGGGTAGGAGTAGCCAGATGGATAGCATGGCCAGCCGTAGAAAAATGCTTATTAAAA
This sequence comes from Oncorhynchus keta, assembly GCF_023373465.1. Classification (NCBI taxonomy): domain Eukaryota; kingdom Metazoa; phylum Chordata; class Actinopteri; order Salmoniformes; family Salmonidae; genus Oncorhynchus; species Oncorhynchus keta. The sequence continues at coordinate 31,775,169 of NC_068445.1, forward strand.
TTCTCAATTATAGTGGATTTATCGGTGGTGACAGTATTTACTAGCCTCAGTGCAGTGGGCAGCTGGGAGGATGTGCTCTTATTCTCAATGGACTTTAAAGTGTCCCAGAACGTTTTTGAGTTTGTGCTACAGGATGCAAATTTGTGTTTGAAAAAGCTAGCCTTAGCTTTCCTAACTGCCTGTGTATATTTGTTCATAACTTCCCTGAAAAGTTGCACGGGGGGCGATTCAATGCTAATGAGGTACACCACAGGATGTTTTTGTGCTGTTCAAGGGCAGTCAGGTCTGGAGAGAACCAAGGGCTATATCTGTTCCTGGTTCTACATTTTTTGAATGGAGCATGCTTATTTAAGATGGTGAGGAAGGCATTCTTAAAGAATAATAAGAATGTTTGTTGCCAGTAAAAAGATACTTTGTGTATTAAAAAGGATTTTGCTGCGTTCTTTGCCACAGTTATAAACTGTATGACACAAGTCTCAAAGAAGTCTTAGAAACTGGATGTTATTGTGGCTGCGGCAGAAAGGTTTTAGGGACCTAAGGATTTTACATCTGAAGACTTGCAAGGGGTACTGACACCAGAGGACCCATCCTGCCAGGTTCCTTCCCCTTGAGCCTGTGTAGGGATTAGATGTTTTATTTTTTTAACAGAAAAGTTGTTTGATTTAAAAATGTATTTATTTTTGGAAGTTTGTTCAGTTTTTTGGGAATCCTGATTCCATCCCGCACAGTAGGTGGCAGGTTGGACATTAAATTGTGCGATCGCCAATATACCATAGAAGAAGAAGATGAGGCGGTAGAGCAATCACTCCGTTGATGTTCTTCTCATAGCACCACCTTACCATTCTTAAATCTCTGATTTATGCATGTGTGGAAAAAAGAGTGCATTTTTCTAACAGGGAGAAGGTGGATCAGCAGTGCAGGTCACCGATTGTTTGACCACAAGTGAGAGTTGTTTGATATCGTTGAAACTTGTTTTGCTATTGCAGAAATGTGGTAAGAGGTTAATGGGAAATGACGGCGAGTAGTGTGGACTAAATGGAGAAAAAGTTTGAGAAGCAACAGCTGTGCTGGAATGCGAACAACATGGGTGTCCGTTCTGATGGTATGGAGCGGGAGGATGAGGGTCAAGGGCCGATCATTGTAGGAAGCAAGAGTAGTGATTGTTGGAGTGGAAAGTGGTGATAGTGTTTGATGAGACCACAGAGCCTCACACCCTGTCCGACTAACTAATGCTGTAGAGAAAGAGGTAGGTGAAGTGAAATTAGCCGGGTTCATTGGAAATGGTAGATTGTTAATATTTTGTGGTTGCCAGGCTCAGCAAGAGAATATTTTGAACATGGAAAAGCTTAATGGGAAGAAGATTAAAAGCCATTTCCCTGGTGCTTATGCTAGGTTGAGGGGAGTCATCACTGGTGTCCCAATATCTATGTCCACAGATGATATTAAAGAAAATGTGAAGGGAGGCAGAGAGATTGAGGCCAAAAGGTTGATCGGTAGGAAAGAGGGTCAAATAAGTGAAAGCTTATCAGTGATGCTGAGGTTTGAGAGTTTTGCTGGGAAAAGTAGAGAAAGGATTCCTTAGTTTCAACATTAGAGAATTTGTATTATTTGCAGTGCAGTGTTTTAAATCCCAAAGAATGGGACATGCAGCTGCTCAATGTAAAGGAAAGAAAATGTGTGCCAAGTATGGAGGGGCACATGATTACAGTGAATGTGGAAGCAATGTGAAGGTTAAGTACACTAATTGTGAGGAGAACACAGTGCAGAATTTGGTGGATGCCAGGTACCGAGGGAGGCTCAGCGATATAGGATCAATCATGATGTGTCGTATGCAGAGGCCATAAAACATGTTGGTAGAACTACACTGGGGACTGATGGAGCTTAAATGAATGTACCTGTAGTAAGTGGACCTACTGTCAGGACTGGTGCTTCTGTTGGTCCTGGCAGGGTTTTGAGGCCTGTTCAGAAATCTTATACTCATGAATGTGCGGTGTCAAATGACACTTTAATAATGAATAAAGTTTACTTCATAGGTTTTATTGGTAAGGTTATCAATGTAACTTTGGTTGTGGAAAGCAGAAATGCCAGGTTGAAGGTTATTGTGGAGACTCCAAAAGAGATATTGTGGGTAACATAAGTTACTGTTGAAATGGTTGACATGCTGAACAATCCTTAGGGTGGAGTGTTTCAACATGATATAGATCTAGTTCTATGGGGTTGGGGAGGGTGTGGTAGAAGTTATGATTTATTTGGTTTTGAATTTTATTTTCATGGTAGTACATAATTGGGCAGATCATTCCAGCACAGTAGGTGACGGCATGCACTTTAACGATTGTTTGCGGACTGCCATGATATCATAGAAGAAGAAGATGAGGCGGTGTTGCATTCCGGAACAATTATCCTGTGGGACATAGCTGATATCGTGACGTGGTTGGAGTGATAGAAATAAACTACATTAGTGAACGATCTGTAGTTATGGACTAATTCAGTTGGTATTTTACTCTCAACATATGTCAAACAGTGCAGTCTTGTCTGGTAAGTACGACAAATTAACTTTAGCTAACTCCGTCGTCGAAAGAACACGAGTTGTTGTTGTAACGTCAGCCAGCTCTCTATGAAGTGGGATCGCATTTAGATTCATTCATCCAGTGTCAAATTGCTCTTCATCTCGCCAGGAAACTAAAATAAATAATTTAGCTATCGAGCTAGCAATCGGTGTGAGCTAACTAACTAACCAGCAATATTGATGAAAATCCAGTATATGACAAAGCGGTGCATGTCGACTTATTTCAAAGATATGTTTAACTAACCCTTGTTCCGTCTGTGATTCTATCGTGGTAATGTTCACTAGTTTAGCAGTCGTTTAGATTGTAGAATATGTGGCACTGTGTGTAGTAGGCTATCTTACAGAGTATGTCCTTTGTGGCTATATGCTTGGTTTGCTTTGGCTCATGTGATTTGAATTGTTTCCCTTTCTTGGCAGGCAGGCATTGAGACCTCTTGGCATTGTGGTTGTTGTTGATTTGAGGCTTCTGCGCGGGGACACGCCTTTCATCCCTAGCGCGGTGACTCTCTGTCCCTGCGTCATCATGAAGCTGTACAGCCTCAGCGTCCTCCACAAAGGAGCGACAAAATCCAACCTCCTTAAATCTGCCTATGACCTATCCTCCTTTAGCTTCTTCCAACGCTCCAGGTGGGTCTTCCTCTTGGCACCTGGGTGCATTTTAATAGTCTAAAGGGGATTCCCCTCAATCTCCACTGATCTGAAGACAGGATATATGAAAGCACTGTGCGATGGACTCCGACTGGGAATATTCTGTCACCTGTCCAGTTCTTGTACATCAGTGCAGATGAAGGAGGAGATGACTTCCCTGTCATTAATAGTATCCTGTCATGGTTTAACAGAATTCATTAGAATTGACAAGAACACCAACACTGTTTTCACCATTGTCTGTGTGTTTGGTTTTGGCAGTGTCCAAGAGTTCATGACCTTCACCAGCGCCTTGATTGTGGAGCGTTCTGCACACGGCAGCCGAGCCTCAGTCAAAGAACAAGGTGAACTCCTGACACACTGGGCCATAGCATTTGGCGGTGTTCTGATTTTTTTAATTTAATAAATGTATTTAACATTAATTTAACTAGGCAAGTCAGTTAAGAACAAATTCTTATTTACAATGATGGCCTACCAAAAGGCAAAAGGCCTCATGCGGGGCTGGGATTGAAAATAAAATAAAATATATAGGACAAAACACACATCACTACAATAGAGACAACACAACACTACACAAAGAGAGACCTAAGACAACAACATAGCAAGGTAGCAACACATGACAACAACATGGCAGCAGCACAACATGGTACAAACATTGTTGGGCAAAGGGCAAGAAGGTAGAGACAACAATACATCACACAAAGCAACCACAACTGTCAGTAAGAGTATCCATGACTGAGTCTTTGAATGAAGAGATTGAGATAAAACTGACCAGTTAGAAGTTTCTTCTACTTGTTGCTGAAGCGATTGTTCTGCACTTGGGCTGTGGAAGAACCCCGCGTCCATGTTATAAGTTAAGAAAGATGTAAAAGTGGGTGATGGTGGAGCCTGGAGAAAAACCTGCTCACAGTGCTGTCTTCGACCTGCTCACAGGAGGTTATTCCTATAATTCCTACCCTCTCCCTCCAGAGTACCTGTGCCACGTGTATGTGAGGAATGACAGTCTGAGTGCAGTGGTGATAGCAGACAGCGAGTACCCTCAAAGGGTCGCCTTCACACTACTAGACAAGGTGGGTAGAGATGATGTGCAGAGAGATACATTATTCCCTTAGCAACAAGTGGAGAATATTACTCTCTGGTCTGGGTCTTGTTCGTCTCAAGTTGTCTTCCAGAGTTATTGTTCCTCACCAGGCCCTTTCGGTATCTGTTACAGCATTTAATGCAGGGATCCTCCGAACTAAGAAGAAATGGTGTATGATTATAGATGTATTTTCAAAATTTGCAACCCACCTCTCACTTGACCAGGACCCACTTTGGGTCTCGACCCATAGTTTAAGAAATCCTGATTGAATGGTTTGATGTTTGATCATGCAGGTGCTAGAGGAGTTCTCCAGACAAGTGGACAGCATAGACTGGCCATCTGGAAGCCCTGAAACCATCAACTACAAAGCTCTGGACATCCACCTGGCCAAGTACCAGGTACACATGGCATCCTGTCTCTAAAATGACACACAACAAACATTACACATACAATTAAATAACTTTGAAGAACACTTGAATATCCACGATTGTGATAGTTTGACGGAGTCTGTGTTTTCTCCTCAGAACCCCAGAGAGGCAGATGCTATGACCAAAGTGCAGGCTGAACTGGACGAGACAAAGATCATTCTGGTAAGTCTCTTCAGTCGACACTCCCTGACATAACCACATCTCTGAGAATCTCTCACATAATGGGCAAACTTGAGATAAGCTAATATAATTGCCTCTAGCGTAAATCAACTGTTTATGCCAGTTGGAGATTTGTGTGAAAAACTGTCTCTATTCTGGATTCTCAACCTTACTTTCTTTTGCTATGGACTCTTAACATGATTTTCCCCATATAGGACACTGAAACGTGCACTACTGCATGTCTAACACTGCTAGTGCCTGTGGTTGGTGTGATGCTGTATATGAAGTGTGGTGTGATTGTCTTTGCAGCACAACACCATGGAGTCTCTGTTGGAAAGAGGGGAGAAGCTGGATGATCTGGTGCAGAAGTCTGAACACCTGGGGAACCAGTCTAAAGCCTTTTATAAGACTGTAAGTACTGTAGTGACTGTGGACTGAGCTCTCCGGTTCAAACTGTCATTGCATTTTAGATGAAACTTGGGCTATTTTTAGGCTTTATAAAAACGGAGTGGCTGCTGGTCCGACTTTTCTTGACAGTTTAGAAGCTTCTGCATGTGAAGGATTCTCTACTCTACTTTCTACTGATCTATTCGTTCGGTAGCTCAGAGAACATGCTACTCTAACGAATGGTGCGCTGTTAATAGTTATATCAAAGCGGAATCAATGTCTACAAGATCACAATGATAGTATCCTACATAACAGAACCAAATATAATTGCATAGTATAACATTACTGTAACAACGCCTCATTTCTTTGGATTTTAGGATGATTGTGCGAATCGTTGCATTTTTCTCTCGTGGCCTAAAACTCAAGGCAAAGTTTTAGGCCACGAGGCAAAGTAGGTGCGCTGATTGAAACTAAACACAGGTATGCTACAGTTGAATACCATTTGCTCTAATATTTGCTCACTGTACATAATTCAAAACAACAATCTAGGCTAATTTGAAACAACACTGTGGAACTCAAGATCTAAATTAATTTCCTTATGAAACTGATTGTGATCAAATAGTTGGTGTGCAGAAGCTGAATGGATGTTTCACCTGTAAAACTTGAAAAATTATAATTCCAGATCGACAGTCAGAAATGTGAAGGGAGGGTGACCACAAATTTGTGTGCGCAGAACGTGATTCGGATCGTCAGCTGTGATGAAAAGTGATCCGGGACGGGGTTACTTACAGATCTGCCTTTTTAAAACTCTTTATTAAGACTCATTTTCTTCACGGCGGTAGCCGCCTCAGTGTGCAATTGATGTAGTAATTGCTAATCAATCACTCTCTGTTTTCTATCCCACAGGCACGGAAGCAGAACTCATGCTGCGAGGTCATGTAATGACTGTGAACTGTCCTCTTAAACACAGCTCTTGGCCTTTCTGCTCATCCTACAACTCCCATCATGCCCCAGCCTCCAGGAGATAGAATGGCCTCCGCTCAGTCACTGGGAGGGCACAGAGGCAGTTGAGTGGGGGGGTTGGCAGGGGAAATTATTATATTTATTTGCTTCATTGTAACCTCTCAAAAGGCATTGAGGTGGTTCATAGCCAGCCAGGATGTGGTCCATCAATAACGTGTTGTTTGTATCTTTGGTGGTTTGTTCTTTGAAAAAAGTCTTAAAGCGTTTCCTGAATTTCAGACTGTATCAGAATCTTGTGTTTTGAAGGAGGAGAGATTAAGTTCTCATGCTTGGCTTTAAAGCAACCCTGACAATCTCGCTCTGTTCTATGTAGTAACTCACAGCTAACTTTAAAACAAGAGATTTCTGGAACCCAGGATCTGCTGGTGTTCTCGTAAAGGTCTTGTAGTGTCGTCATATTTTATTTTCCCACTAGATGGTGCTGTTTCCTCACATTCGTAGTTCAGGTATATTCAGTTACATATTTAAAGGGCCTCTGTATCCTGGAGGAATTATATTATATGTATTGTGATTTGGGGGAGCAGTGGCTGTTTGTAACTGGGACTGAGACATCAGAACTCCATGATCAAATTGCTCATTTCCACAGAATGTTTTACCGTAGTGATTTAATCGTATTGAATCATGTTTTTTTTTTGTGGAGGCATGTGAAAAATGTCTGAGTTTTTGATTGGTATTGCTCGTGCGGATGGGCTTGTTAAACTAAATTGGGTAGCCTGTACTTAGAAAGCAGTGTGTAGGGATGTCTATAGACTCGTCTTATTGAGCCTTATTGAATTATGGGTTACATTGAAGTCCTGCTGTGTATGTGGTATGAAAGGCAGGTCTTGCAGTGTCCTACTGGAGTTACGCTGTAATCCCTCCAAAGCTTTTTAAAATGTTGTGTTTCACAGAGTAGGCTAAAAAAAAGTGTTTGTTGTCCGGACCATTGATGTATATAAAAACTGGATTGTTGACACTATGTATTGACTATTGAGAGGTTTTGAAGCCACTGGTTGGCCATATTGGTACTCCCCAGTAGGAATAGTCCTCCATAGGAATTATTGAAATTCTACAGTATTTCAATTACATTTTTCAAGGACAAAGTTACATATATTGAAATGTTTTTGTTGTAAGATTAGTAATCTCTAAAAAATGATACTTTAAAGAAATGTTTGTTTTTTTTCATTTTGTATTTTTATGTTTTGCTCACATAATTTAAAAGTATGCATTTAAGGTGTCTGTAGTAGAATAAATGCGGCAAAAACAAATGTAGACATTAATAAATTAATTTCTATAGATTCCAAAATATTTTTTATAATGCTGGGTGGGGAGTGCCAAGATGGAGACATGCTGGCTTTAACACAGTGCCCCCTATTAGTCATGTAGTGTTTATCTAAATCATTGGTCTGTCTGGATGCAGTCTTAAGACGGCTCTCACAATGAATCAGCCATCACCCACCCACCAATGGGTTCTGATCATAGAGCTAGATATAGGACACCTTTTTTAGCTGTGCCATTATAGAGCATGTCACAGCATAGGCAGCGCCACTGAGGCTGCAACCCGTAGGAATACTCACCCAGTTGACTATTTTAAAATGGCGGAAGTATGGTGGAAGCCCTCAATGACGCTGCCAATGCTAAAATTGCATTTTGGCCACTAGAGGCCTTCATCATTCTCTATAGTTATGAGAGGTAATTTATGCTTGATCAGAAAGTGTGGTCGGAAACTCCGTATGGAGGTGTGACATAATTGCAGAGCATCCGGAGGCACGCTGAGGCCAAATTGAGTCCTGTACCACGTTGCTGTGGGCCTCCCAAATGTTTGAACAATGTGAAGGGGATTGAGGTGGCAGGTAGCCTAGTGGTTAGAGTGTTGGACCAGTAACTGAAAGGTTGCTAGATTGAATCCCTGAGCTGACAAGGTAAAAAGCTTTTGTTCTGCGCCTGAACAAGGCAGTTAACCACTGTTCCTAGGCCGTCATTGTAAATAAGAATTTGTTCTTAACTGACTTGCCTAGTTCAATAAGAATATCTCTGCATTGACATGATTGGTTGATGCTAGGTAGTGATGGAGGTCCTGTATAAACACAAACTCACTTCTTTCACAACCGCTCTGTGAAGCGCAAGTCTGAATTGCAAGGTTTCTGCAGAGGCTGTATCACTGTAAATGCTGCATGGCCTTTACAGATGACGGATTGACCATGCAGCGCCTTTTAAGCTCTGACCCGTTATAAGCGTACTTGCTCAGCTGTTACATTGTTGCAACTTGATTGACGAGGGACTATTTGTAAAGATCAGTATAGAACAGACAAGATTCCCCTTTCAGCATAACATAGGTGTGTTCAACAAACATTTCTATCAAAGAATTCTGTTTCTTTTAACTGGCTCAGTTTTGTGTGAAAAACACACTCCTCACAAGCCAACATCCCAGATAACACTCCTTGTAATCAGCACCGTAACACTTATTTGGCTTTGGATGGTTTTTCATTGTGTTCCCAGACTTCAGAGGACGAGTTGTTGGACAATGCGAGATGGAGAGAGGCCTTTGATATTTTAGATGTAGTTTATCTTGCTGCTTTGTTTTGTGTCTTATGACCTGATTGTGTGTGTGTGTTTGTGAACGTCTGTGTGCAAATACATAATTAGTCTGTGACCTGAACTGCTCTTATTGCTTTATGGCACAACTTCTGTGTAACTTGTAGAAGCTGACTACCCTCTCCATAATGTTCGATGTGGGGCAAACAGATAGTTAACTTGACACCAGTGTTTCCAATGAAGGACACTTTGATGACTCTTGTACACTTATGATCAACTCCCCAAATGAAGTAAGCCATGGGTGAACAAAAAAACATTTTCTCTGAGGAATTTTGTTCTGTAAATGTTTAAGTTGTGCTGAAAACTTAAATACTGTTACAAATGCTATTAAAGTTAAGCTGTAGCTATTTAGTGATTTGTTTCTCCACTTTAAATATCATGTCTTAATTAGGAGAGAGATGTTCTGTAATTTATTTAGTTAAATAGCACATCATGGAATTGGAAGCAAACATTGAAGATGTTGTATTAATACATATTTTGGACATTTATTTAGCTGAAACACTGTTTACAGAAGTTGTAATATTGCCTAGATAAAAAACAAAAGGCCTTGAACAGATGTGTCCTGTAAATTCATTGTTTTAAAGTGTAGTGTTATAACCAACCTGTGGGAATCATTTTGTAATAAACCAATCAAGCAAACCACCTAGACAAGATATATCAACTAATAGTAATGGTAATCATGATAGTATATTTAAAACCAAATACTTTTAGACTTTTACTCAAGTAGTATTCTACTGGGTGACTTTCACTTTTACTCAAGTATGACAATTGGGTAGTTTTTCCACCCGTGTGGATAGGGTACGCCTATTAATACAACAACTAGAGAAACAGAAATGATTAAATTATTTGTACACATCACAATAGGTATTTTTATCAGACGAATCAAGGCTGTACGTCCCATGAACCCTACTCTCTCCGCCCTCCTGAAGATCGCAGTCAGCTGATGTAAAGTGTGTTGTGAAAGTTCGCTGGTGGAGCAAAGCTACGAAGCGACAGAGGGTTTCCTGGTGAGCTCGCAACCGACCAGCGGCGAACGAGAGGAGCGTCATCACTCCCTTTAATTTCACAACACACGCGTGCAAAAATGTGGACGGAGGTGAAAAACCAGACCAAAATTGTATTTAGCGATGGAAACACCTCGGAGGTAAGCGTTAGACAAACTCATCGTAGGCGAATAAACAAATAAAAACAGGTGGGTCATCCAGTATATTTACATTCGATATTTTTAAAGAGACATTTGTTGCCTGCATGTTTTCGTGGACGTGCTTGCTCAGCTGTTACATTGTTGCAACTTGATTGACGAGGGAATATTTGTAAAGAATAAAAGTAATTTACTGAACCAATTTTTTTTTCCTACGAGCATCCCTGCATATATTAAAGTGTTTAGTATTGGTCTGCAAACTGCCTATGCGATTATTCGTATTTCTTGATGGGAGACTTTCATGCAGGCTGTGAAAAACCATACAGATGTTTTGGAAACTGTCGCTGGCTCAGTTCTTATCTTGGACAAACAATCATGGCGCGCCTTTGGCCTAGTTTAATTTTCCATTCTGCAAGACTTCCTCCAATGTTTTTGCTGAAACCCGATTTTATGTGTTTTACTGTGTCTTGTTATTAAAAAGAGGCCAAGGACAGTTTTTGTCATTTTTCTCCAGGGAAGGGGGAATGCAAGCTGACTCAAAATCACACATTTTTTAGTGTTACATGAGTTGAAGTAGGCCTCTGAGTTGGATCAGAGTGCAACTGTCAACAGGAGATGAGTCTGACGACATGCACAGACAAGCTGATGCTACTGAACGCCTCTGGCAGGATTTTTTTCCCCAGGAACTTTTGTCTCCAATCTCCAGCACAGGAGGCTGCTGAAGGGAGGACGGCTCATAATAATGGCCAGAACAGAGGTAATGGAATGGCATCAAACACCTGGAAACCATGTTTAATGTATTTGATACCATTCCACTGCTTCCGCTCCAGTCATTGTCTGGAGCCCGTTCTCCCCAATTAAGGTGCCACCAACCTCCTGTGCTCACCAGTACTGTGTTTTCGTTGGGATTGTGTGTGTCCTGTATGTTTTCAGTCTGTCTCTGTCTTTCAGAGAGCTGTTCCAATGCACACATGGGTCCTCGCTTCATATGAACAGCGCAATGGTGAGTGTGTATCAGTCAGGTTTGGGGTCAATTTAATTAAAATTCCAGTCAATTCAGAAGGTAAACCACATTTAAATTCCAATTTGTCCTAATTGAAAAGCTTTGACGAGACTTGGAATTTCAGTGTACTTCCTGAATTGACTAGAATTGGGACCAGGTGCGGTGTCAATCTCCAACACACACAGTAGAAATGTGCATGACCCGCCCACTTTGGAAACTGTCCCTTTCAGCTATCTATTTCCTGTGTCTGAGGGGTCCACAAAATCCACTTGTCACTTAAATATTGCTGGCTTGATTGCTTACGTTTTACTCCTGCGACTCATTCCTACTCTTATTGTGTCTAATTCTTTTTAAACGTTATGATCGCGTGAATGTTTGTAGGGACCTGTCGAACACCCTGGTAATGGCTGAAATGGGCTCAGTGGAAAACATTGGTTTTCCATTGCATCTATAAAAAACGCTAAGTCTTTGTCTGGGATTTAACACATCTTCTCGACACTTACATCACAAGAAAGATAACTTTATTTTGTTTGGTGTTCATTTTTTTGTGGAATTTAAATTAATTTAATACATTTTGAAATGAAAGTAACTTCCGAAAATAAACACTTGGATTATATTTATATGTCTGATCCCACAAATAATTTAAAGTACGTATAGATGGGTATAATCTAGAGCCAAGCGTGTTGATTTTAAATCTGAGGGTATCCTGCTATTGAAACACATGTTGAATTATGCAAGAGAACAGGACAACAGTCATTTAATGCAGTCAAGACGGCACAGGTGAGTGCAGGTGGGCCACGACACAGCAGGTGAGTGCAGGTGGGCCACGACACAGCAGGTGAGTGCAGGTGGGCCACGACACAGCAGGTGAGTGCAGGTGGGCCACGACACAGCAGGTGAGTGCAGGTGGGCCACGACACAGCAGGTGAGTGCAGGTGGGCCACGACACAGCAGGTGAGTGCAGGTGGGCCACGACACAGCAGGTGAGTGCAGGTGGGCCACGACACAGCAGGTGAGTGCAGGTGGGCCACGACACAGCAGGTGAGTGCAGGTGGGCCACGACACAGCAGGTGAGTGCAGGTGGGCCACGACACAGCAGGTGAGTGCAGGTGGGCACAGGGTGAGTGCAGGTGGGCCACGACACAGCAGGTGAGTGCAGGTGGGCCACGACACAGCAGGTGAGTGCAGGTGGGCCACGACACAGCAGGTGAGTGCAGGTGGGCCACGACACAGCAGGTGAGTGCAGGTGGGCCACGACACAGCAGGTGAGTGCAGGTGGGCCTAGAAGACAGAGTGTGTTTTTGGTGGTTACAGCCCTGTTCCACTCATTTATGTTAATGTATACATATATGCAAAGTAATTTAGCCATATGCAAATTAGGCACACACAATTAAACAAAATATGGCATTTTAAATTGAATAACTGAATTCCCACAAATCCCTGAATTCATTATTTGTCCGTGCCAGTAAAATGTTTCATGTGCTATAATTCTGTCAATATCTAAGGGATTTTACCAATTCTAAAAGTTCGGGGTATCTTCATCCCTTGTCCAACTGATACATTTATTAGAAACAAACAAACAACCTTTTAACAATTTTGATGACAGTTGCTACACACAGCAAATCTCATTCAAGAGTTGTTTTTTTTAAGAGTCAACGGCCATCCCTCGCCCCTCATACACAGAAGACCCCCAGGCCAGAGGCAGTGGCATCATCCCAGGTGAGACTCATCACTTGTTTGCATTGACAAAGGCTAGTCTGTTACCTTGGTACATTGATGTGTCAGGCAGATTAAATAAGCTGTAGCTCAGTTCACCTCTCCCTTCATCTCTTCTTTGGTATATCTGGATCCCTCTAGACATAGACGATCCAGATAAATGCCGGCCAAATGTAAACCTCTGACCAGTCAAATAACGACCAGGCTGAGGTGTCCTCATTGTCACCATGGCTCCTGGCTTTTTAACTGTGTTTTTATTCTAAATTGGGTAAAGTTTAGCATTCCTCTGTCTCTCTTTTCCTTTTTTGTTGTTGAGAAAAACATTATTTGGGGTGGGTCATGACATCATTCTCTTGCTATCCTCTTATCTGATTTTAAGGTTTCAGTTGGAACATGCTCAATGTTTGTTTCCATGGTGGAAAAGAAAAAGACTTAATCAGACACGTGTCAGGTGGCCAGACCCAGGCAGGCCAGAGGTTTGGAAGACAGCGTGACATTCCGCTAGCCACGGTAATGGTCAGTAATAGTTCATGGTCTGCCAAGGGGCAGTGCAGTTGGCATTGTACTGCTAAGTGTCGTCTCTGTACTGCTGCAAACAGTTACATGTCCTGTAGATGAGTTTGAGCAGCTCTGTTAAGACGCCTTTTCCGTTTGAAGTTGCAGGACGTGACAGGGTAGTGTGAGGGTAGCATATTGTATGTGATGGAATTTCACTGAATTTAGTTTATTGTTGACACTCAAAGTCTTCGGTGACAATGTGTATACTTCCTAAATGTGTGAACAATGATTTCTCTCCGTAAATCTGTCTGTGTGTAGGAGCCATTGCAGCTGCAGTATTCATTGGTTTCGTATTGGGTCTCTATGCAGTTCTGTGGAAGTGTATGGTCTCACCACCCCAAAGGTAAGGAGCAAGAAACCAATCCAAACAGCATTCTCATGTGACATTGGTTTGAAAAGGAATACTTGTCCAGGCTTGATAAGATCGTGATGTCACATCCTATCTCCAGTGGGTCAGGTTTTGGATCTAGTCCGACATTGCCACCATAATAATCTTTATTTCTCAAATAGTAACCAGTAATGTCAGTTTATTTGAAGTGAACTCTAATTACTCTGAGGTAATCATCTCTGTTTAAACACAGAATTGTTTATTTACGTATTTGGATACCATAGTTTAAGATTAAAGTGGATCATTTTACCCGAAATGACATGTATAATCATTTTTTTTCAATCTCAAGTGATTCAGAAATGATTAACATTTTATACTTAACCTATAGCGCATTATGAGTTAGTGACTAAGTAACAGCTGAACACTCAACATAGGAAGAAGAGGAGGGTGAGGGTTCGAGACAAGAGGAGCCAAGTATGCTGACTGACAATCAGGATCTCATCTAGGCCATCTGGCCAGAGGATCCAATGGATCCAACTCCTGCATCAAACGAACCCGAAAAGATCCACTCATACTGACTTGAGTCTCTCATCAGGATGTTCCTGGACATCAGAGAGGAAATGGAGATTCAGAAACATTTGCATGGAGCTAGGGGATGGCATAATTATGGATCTAGCTTATCATGGTCAGAGGATGGACCGGAATCTAAGGATCCGGTCAAATGGATCTAAAAGGATCTTCTAAATTGCCTTAAGAGGATCCACTCAAATGGCTAATGGATCCAACTGAAATGCATCAGAGAGCATGAACAAACAATCCAAATCAGTTAAGCTGGGGTCTGCAGACCCATCAAACTTGTAAACATTTTTGTATGTAAAAAAAAAATCTGAATATTACTAACCGGTCAAACACATTTTTGCCAAGAGATCTGTTGAATTAGTTTAGAGTGTAAATACAATAAAATGTCATATTATTAATATACAATTTATGTTCTTAAACCCTGGACAACGTGGGCCTGGGAGGCTCACAGGGATATTGGCATCTACACTACTCACCAATTTATATATTTTTCAACTCAATAACCCATAATGTGTGTATTTTAAACTGCAGTTTTCTTTCCGTCTCATGGGAAAATGTGTAGAATTGCAGAATATTAGTGCTAAAGCTGCAACAACACAAACTCTTTGCCCCATGACAAAATATCTCAAGAGGCTGGCCTTTTAAAATGTTCCTCCCCAGGACCGAGCCTTGGTTCGTCCGGTCATACACTGAAGTCATAGTAAAACACCGTGTATGCTATTTTTCTCACTCGAGTTGTTCTGATTGAGGGGGTCCCTTTATATATTTGCTATCACAAGAGGTGCCGGACCCCAATAGTTTGAGAGAGCCTGATTTAAATGATTCTAGGATCTACTGTATGCCACAGTGCTATGCCTGCGTGAGATGCTGACTTTAACTGAAGCGTAGCTATACTGTTGTCTGCGGGTCACTGACAGTTGACAGTGAAATCTGTACTACTGAGGAAGGAGGCAGCACAGGTCACTGTTCTTCCTATCGGTCAACAAGCCTACTGGCCTGGCAAACATGTGGGTATGTTTTTTTCTCTCTCTGGGTGAAAATGTGTGTAGATTTTGATTAGGTTTGACTACATGTGTTGCAAAGGAAAGTGATAATGAATGGGAAATTTGCTAATACTTCATATATTTGGTTGTGCATGTGATATGATGGCTTTAGGTGAATGATTGAGCTGGAGTTAATGGCCTTATGATATCCAGGTTTTGTCATGTTACTTTTCCTCAGGATGTGACTTACTGTTCCTTTCATTAAACTGTGATTTGTGTTCTTGTACTTTTACTGAGTTTTCCCTTTTTTTTTACCTTTATCAGAGTTAAATCTGAATTTACATCCAAGTTACTACTTAGTGTTGGGATGAATGTACATTCATCCTGATTAATGAACAATGCAAATTATGCAACAGAACACTAGGAAAGGAGGTTTAAAATGAGCTCAAAATTGGCTCTATCAAATACTAACAAAATTGCGTTATTGGGAGGTCTTGAAGTTATACAAAATTAGATTCTAAGGAATTCAGGTCTTAAGTCCTTTGGGTTTTATGTAACTAATAAACTTGTAAAATTTTCAAACTGTCCTGTTGTAATTTTAATGTAGCCTAGCCCTCGACCACAAAAAGGTCTATTTGATCTCTGCTGTGTTTAGTGCACGGGGTGAGAGGTTCCTGCAGGGCAGTGGGGGATTCATCATGGTCTGGTGTGGAATTTAGTGGTGTGGTGTTCTTGTTGCTCTCTCCTGTCCATCCAGACTCCGCTTCTGAAACAGACTAATAAAGAACAGGAAAAGCTCTATCTTGGCCAGACACATGCTAACCTAGGAATGACACACACCCTCTTTCAGTGAGATTAAGATTATCTGCAGAGAAGACCATGAATGCATCCCGCCTACTAAAGTGTCCCTCAGCATCCAGGAAGTGTTGTGGGTTGAAGATGTCTGGTGTCTCCCAGTCAGCCTGATCAAACAGCACTGAGTTCAGGGTAAGCATCAACGCTGTGCTCTAGACGCAACAACTATATGAACAGTAACACACGACTGCCCTACACACAACACTGAGAACACACACACCTTTGGTATGAGGTACCATCCAGCATAGTGTCTCTGTAGGCCATCCAGGGTGCGTTGAGAGATCGAATGATGACATCTTCCGTGTAGGGAATACTGGCTCTGGTAGACATGTTAGACAGTGTTGGGCTGGCAGGAGGGATCTATCTAAGCTGGACCTTGTGTCAGTGTGTCACAAGAGGGTTTAACACCAATTGTCAACAGATCCAATAATTGTTAACATTAACTCATCTTTCATGAGGGAGGCACATACTAGTTTTAAAATGCCTATCCATGTTGTCACAGGCTCACCGTGTGTGTGTGATTATGCAGAGCAGGGAGGTGGAGGTAGTATCAGAGCAGGTCTCAGAGCAGGGAGGTGGAGGTGGACTCAGAGCAGGGAGGTGGAGGTAGTCTCAGAGCAGAGTAGTGGAGGTAGTCTCAGAGCAGGTCTCAGAGCAGGGTAGTGGAGGTAGTCTCAGAGCAGGGAGGTGGAGGTAGTCTCAGAGCAGGGTAGTGGAGGTAGTCTCAGAGCAGGTCTCAGAGCAGGGTAGTGGAGGTAGTCTCAGAGCAGGGAGGTGGAGGTAGTCTCAGAGCAGGTCTCAGAGCAGGGTAGTGGAGGTGGTCTCAGAGCAGGGAGGGAGAGGTGGTCTCAGAGCAGGTCTCAGAGCAGGGTAGTCGAGGTGGTCTCAGAGCAGGTCTCAGAGCAGGGTAGTGGAGGTAGTCTCAGAGCAGGGTAGTGGAGGTAGTCTCAGAGCAGAGTAGTGGAGGTAGTCTCAGAGCAGAGTAGTGGAGGTAGTCTCAGAGCAGAGTAGTGGAGGTAGTCTCAGAGCAGAGTAGTGGAGGTAGTCTCAGAGCAGAGTAGTGGAGGTAGTCTCAGAGCAGAGTAGTGGAGGTAGTCTCAGAGCAGGTCTCAGAGCAGGGTAGTGGAGGTGGTCTCAGAGCAGGGAGGTGGAGGTAGTATCAGAGCAGGGTAGTGGAGGTAGTCTCAGAGCAGGTCTCAGAGCAGGGTAGTGGAGGTAGTCTCAGAGCAGGGTAGTGGAGGTAGTCTCAGAGCAGGGTAGTGGAGGTAGTCTCAGAGCAGGTCTCAGAGCAGGGTAGTGGAGGTGGTCTCAGAGCAGGGTAGTGGAGGTGGTCTCAGAGCAGGGTAGTGGAGGTGGTCTCAGAGCAGGGAGGTGGAGGTGGTCTCAGAGCAGGGAGGTGGAGGTAGTCTCAGAGCAGGGAGGTGGTCTCAGAGCAGGTCTCAGAGCATGGAGGTGGGGGTGGTCTCAGAGCAGGGAGGTGGTCTCAGAGCAGGTCTCAGAGCAGGCAGGTGGAGGTAGTCTCAGAGCAGGGTAGTGGAGGTAGTCTCAGAGCAGGGTAGTGGAGGTGGTTTCAGAGCAGGGTAGTGGTCTCAGAGCAGGTCTCAGAGCAGGGTAGTGGAGGTGGTCTCAGAGCAGGGTAGTGGAGGTGGTCTCAGAGCAGGGAGGTAGTCTCAGAGCAGGGAGGTGGTCTCAGAGCAGGTCTCAGAGCAGGGTAGTGGAGGTAGTCTCAGAGCAGAGTGGTGGAGGTAGTCTCAGAGCAGAGTGGTGGAGGTAGTCTCAGAGCAGGGAGGTGGAGGTGGTCTCAGAGCAGGGAGGTGGAGGTGGTCTCAGAGCAGGGAGGTGGAGGTGGTCTCAGAGCAGGGAGGTGGTCTCAGAGCAGGGAGGTGGTCTCAGAGCAGGTCTCAGAGCATGGAGGTGGGGGTGGTCTCAGAGCAGGGAGGTGGTCTCAGAGCAGGTCTCAGAGCAGGGTAGTGGAGGTAGTCTCAGAGCAGGGTAGTGGAGGTAGTCTCAGAGCAGGGTAGTGGAGGTAGTCTCAGAGCAGGGAGGTGGTCTCAGAGCAGGTCTCAGAGCAGGGTAGTGGAGGTGGTCTCAGAGCAGGGTAGTGGAGGTGGTCTCAGAGCAGGGAGGTGGTCTCAGAGCAGGTCTCAGAGCAGGGTAGTGGAGGTAGTCTCAGAGCAGGGAGGTGGAGGTAGTCTCAGAGCAGGGAGGTGGAGGTAGTCTCAGAGCAGGGAGGTGGAGGTAGTCTCAGAGCAGGGAGGTGGAGGTAGTCTCAGAGCAGGGAGGTGGAGGTAGTCTCAGAGCAGGGAGGTGGAGGTAGTCTCAGAGCAGGGAGGTGGAGGTAGTCTCAGAGCAGGGTGGTGGAGGTGGTCTCGGAGCAGGGTGGTGGAGGTGGTCTCGGAGCAGGGTGGTGGAGGTGGTCTCGGAGCAGGGTGGTGGAGGTGGTCTCGGAGCAGGGTGGTGGAGGTGGTCTCGGAGCAGGGTGGTGGAGGTGGTCTCGGAGCAGGGTGGTGGAGGTGGTCTCAGAGCAGGGTAGTGGAGGTGGTCTCAGAGCAGGGTAGTGGAGGTGGTCTCAGAGCAGGGTAGTGGAGGTGGTCTCAGAGCAGGGTAGTGGAGGTGGTCTCAGAGCAGGGTAGTGGAGGTGGTCTCAGAGCAGGTCTCAGCATGGAGGTGGTCTCAGAGCAGGGTAGTGGAGGTGGTCTCAGAGCAGGTCTCAGCATGGAGGTGGAGGTAGTCTCAGAGCAGGGTAGTGGAGGTAGTCTCAGAGCAGGTCTCAGAGCAGGGTAGTGGAGGTAGTCTCAGAGCAGGGTAGTGGAGCAGGTCTCAGAGCAGGGTAGTGGAGCAGGTCTCAGAGCAAGGAGGTGGAGGTGGTCTCAGAGCAGGGAGGTGGAGATGGTCTCAGAGCAGGGAGGTGGTCTCAGAGCAGGTCTCAGAGCAGGGAGGTGGAGGTGGTCTCAGAGCAAGTCTCAGAGCAGGGAGGTGGAGGTGGTCTCAGAGCAAGTCTCAGAGCAGGGAGGTGGAGGTGGTCTCAGAGCAAGTCTCAGAGCAGGGAGGTGGAGGTGGTCTCAGAGCAGGTCTCAGAGCATGAAGGTGGTCTCAGAGCAGGGAGGTGGACTCAGAGCAGGTCTCAGAGCAGGGAGGTGGAGGTGGTCTCAGAGCATGGAGGTGGAGGTGGTCTCAGAGCAGGGAGGTGGAGGTGGTCTCAGAGCAGGGAGGTGGAGGTGGTCTCAGAGCAGGGAGGTGGAGGTGGTCTCAGAGCAGGGAGGTGGAGGTGGTCTCAGAACAGGGAGGTGGAGGTGGTCTCAGAACAGGGAGGTGGAGGTGTTCTCAAAGCAGGGAGGTGGAGGTGGTCTCAGAGCAGGGAGGTGGTGGTCTCAGAGCAGGGAGGTAGAGGTGGTTTCAGAGCGTGGAGGTGGTCTCAGAACAGGGAGGTGGAGGTGGTCTCAGAGCAGGTCTCCGAGCAGGGTGGAGGAGGTGGTCTCAAAGCAGGGAGTTGGAGGTGGTCTCAAACCAGGGAGGTAGAGGTGGTCTCAGCAGGTCTCAGAGCAGGGTGGTGGAGGTGGTCTCAAAGCAGGTCTCAGAGCAGGGAGGTGGAGGTGGTCTCAGAGCAGGTCTCAGAGCAGAGAGGTGGAGGTGGTCTCAGAGCAGAGAGGTGGAGGTGGAGTCTCAGAGCAGGGCGGTGGAGGTGGTCTCAGAGCAGGGCGGTGGAGGTGGTCTCAGAGCAGGGTGGTGGAGGTGGTCTCAGAGCAGGGTGGTGGAGGTGGTCTCAGAGCAGGGCGGTGGAGGTGGTCTCAGAGCAGGGCGGTGGAGGTGGTCTCAGAGCAGGGTGGTGGAGGTGGTCTCAGAGCAGGGTGGTGGAGGTGGTCTCAGAGCAGGGCGGTGGAGGTGGTCTCAGAGCAGGGCGGTCTCAGAGCAGGGAGGTGGTCTCAGAACAGGGAGGTGGAGGTGGTCTCAGAGCAGGGCGGTCTCAGAGCAGGGAGGTGGTCTCAGAACAGGGAGGTGGAGGTGGTCTCAGAGCAGGGAGGTGGTCTCAGAGCAGGGAGGTGAGGGTGGTCTCAGAGCAGGGAGGTGGAGGTGGTCTCAGAGCAGGGAGGTGATCTCAGAGCAGGTCTCAGAGCAGGGATGTGGAGGTGGTCTCAGAGCAGGTCTCATAGCAGGGTGGTGGAGGTGGTCTCAGGTTGGCCAGGTCAAACCCTGTGCTGTCAGGGGAGGGGTTCATCAATCACAAATTAACATTTTCAAAACTCATTGGGGGTAAATAACGTCAGAGTAACAGAAAGAGCCGCTTACATTCTATGTCTCTGAGGAAGGTGCCTGGGGTCCAGGTCCTGCCTGTGTCCCTCCACCTCCTCCCTGATGAAGGCTTCCATGGCCTGGTAGTGGCTGAAGACGGCATTGTGAGGTCCTTGGAAGTGCTTCATCACGCCAGGGATTGTCTCATACAGCTACAGGGATTAACCATGGAGCTTCAGTGGGTTTGTACTGCTGGTGTCCTCCTGCTGGTGTCCTCCTGCTGGTGACTTACCTGGGTCTATAGGGATTCCTCTATCAGCATGGCCTCAGACAGGTAGCTCAACAGGGCCTGGAAGCTGGGGTCGCTATAGTCAAAACAGCTCCCAAACATCAGCTGGCAGATGATATTAAACAGAGCGTTGTTCAGTAGATGCAAATGCACAATCAAGAGCATCCTGCCGTGCTGTGTCACAGCCTGGTACAGCAACTGCACCGCCCTCAAACGCAACGCTCTCCAGCAAGTGGTGCGGTCTGCACTACGCATCACCGGGGGCAAACTACCTGCCCTCCAGGACACCTACACCACCCGAGGTCTACAGGAACAGGGTTGGAGTGAACACTTACAGGACAGTAGCTCTCCAGGAACAGGGTTGGAGTGAACACCTACAGGATGGTAGTTCTCTAGGAACAGGGTTGGAGAACCCTGGTTTAAGACGTCCAAGAACTCAAAACTCCGTTTTGACCTTACAAACATGTCTGACTGTTTTGTCTGTTACGTAAGATGTTGTGCAACGTCGACGTACGCGCCGGGTAACAGTCCAATTTCGCGGGAGATATCTAAGTAAGCTATGCTCTTTTGAAAGAACAAACTCCTCTCCAAAAGTAAACGTGCATTTCAACAAAATCGCATTTTTGTCACGAGTAAAAGGCCAATAAAGGTAATGTAAATACTTTATTTAACGCATTGACGTTTTTCTGTTTTCGCAGGACACTGCTTTTGTTGACAACAAGACGTTAGCAGCTAGCTTAGGTAGCTAACTAACGGAAGCTAAATTATTAGCGAGCTAACGTTAATAACCACACTCACATTTGCAGACCACGTTACAATCATTGTAACTATTTATGAGCTGAGTTGAGGTTTAGCTAGCAGTAGTGGAGATGGCATATGGACTGTGTTTAAGCACTGTTCAAATTACCTAAACTAGCAAGGATACCGTGTTCATTACAGCTGCAATGCAAGATCCCATATCATGTGTTTAACTTAATAACTGTCTCCCCAGGCAGCCATGTTCTCTGAGGTAAGCGCCCCTCAGGAGGGTTCCTGTTCTCTTCTGTTGTGTCGTCCTGGCTCAGAGGACCAGGAGCCCTCCGTGTTTGACAGGGTCAAGCCGGCATACTCACCCTGCTCTGAGCGTTTCAAGCTGGGGGAGCGCAGCTTCAACCGCCAGTATGCGCACATTTACGCCACACGACTCATGCAGATGAGCCCCCTGCTCACGGAGAGGGCCCAGCAGAAATGGGGTAAGTGCAGGGTTGACACCTAGCTCTCCAATTTGCTGCAACAGTTCATACACCAATACCTTGCTGAGAGTTAACTCTGTCCTGACTCCCTCCCTGTCAGGTGCAGATGTACGGATCAGGAAGTTGTGTGATCTGCAGATGGGTGAGCAGTGTTGCATTGTGGGGACCCTGTTCAAGCACATGGAACTGCAGCCATCCATTCTGAAGGAAATCAGTGAGGAAGTAAGAAGTTGCTAACATAAAATCAGACGTTGATTGTCATGAAACAAACAGGATCGTTTGCCAAAGTCTGTATACTGGTTCTGGTAGTTACTCTTCAACTACATCTCTCTCTCTCTTAGCACAATCTGCTGCCCCAGCCTCCGCGCACAAGGTACATCAGCGAATCAGATGAGTTGATACTGGAGGACGAGCTGCAGAGGATCAAACTAGAGGGCAATATTGATGTGGACAAGTTTGTCACAGGTTTCTGTCTCCTCTGTACCTTCTACCTAGTGTATCAGGATAGACAAGCTTGTAGCGGTATTTATTAGATGGGGGTAAAGAAAGATTTTGTTCGGGCGCCAGGCAGGTATTAACCATGCCGAAAGGAAAAGAGTAGAATAGAGAGACTACCACTACCAGACCCACACACATCAGCAGAAGAGACTGCCTAGAGTGTAGCCTGTTTACCAGATAGCCAGTGGAGAGAAAAGAGAATACACACCATATAAAACACACATCACAGCACAGGGGTAACCCAAACAAGAATACCTCATACAATAACACTAATACTAATGATGGCAGAGCAATTCAACAGCAACTTCATACAAGAACGAACCCAGTCATCAACATAGGATTTGCAATAATCTGTATTATTTTCTAGTGGATGATTGCAGAGGGTATGAATGTGGGGGGTGTTCATCGACACAAAGGCCTTAAAAATGCCCACAGTCTTCTCGGCCACATGTCATTAGTACACCCCACCTCAATACAGTTCACATAATATACAACTTGCAAGTAACCTACTAAAATGTCCATCCAAATACTTCTGGCAGGGAAATAATAGTCCAGCTCTAATGAACTTCAATGGGAAGTGCATTTAAAAAATAGAGAGTCTGTTGCAGGGTAAAGCACTGGAATGAGAGGGAAGAGAAAGAGAGAAAAATACATCTTAGCTGTGGTCTTCAGGCCTGCCGGTGTCTGACTGTCCGATGGTTTGTTTGTTAAAGCTTTGCAACAATGTTGCTACTAATCCATGCGATCCATAACGGGCGCGTTCCCAAACAAAAACAACCACGATCTAAAGCGATCACACCGATGATTGAGTTAAATACTTTATAAACTACAATACGCTGAAAACAAACAAAACTTCTACAGCACACACAATCAAACTGTCGCGCCACCCAAGAGTTCCTCCCCAAAGAGCTGAACGAGCTCTCTTTATTTCCTCCTTCCTTACTGCTCATGCGCTCTTAAAGTGGCAGCGCACGGTGAAGGCTCCGAGCAGATTTCGCCACACTCCTCCCCCCATGAAAAAACAATGCCTGTAGAAACAGAGAGGATGCAGGCTTTGACAGGTTCATGTTCCTGCTACACAAAACCAGGGAAGTCCTCCTCATCAGAGTCCTCCACGAAGAGGTCCTGCAGGTGTTGCTTTTGCCTGCGATCCAGCTCTTCTGCCGTAGGGTAGCAGGGCTTTAGGTCAACAACATGCACTGTCCTGACATCTTCCCCAGTGTCCTCCAAACAGACCAAGTAGTTCACTGGTCCCAACTGCTGCACTACATGGTATGGACCTTTCCATCTGGAAGCGAGCTTGGCAGTGAACTTCTTAGATGCCTTTGACAGATGATGTGAACGTACCCAGACACGAGACTGGGGTGGAAAACACACGTCTCGTCTATGTTTGTCATAGTTTCTCAGCTGTCGTTGTTTGGCTTTGGTTTTGCTGGCCTCCACTCTGGCTAGCAAGGTGTGGTGGTGTTGTACGGCATCAAACGCTGGGCAGTCAGGTGAAACATTCGAACTTTGCAAGATCCTGTCCATCGGACCTTTTCCCAAGTGGAGTTCGGCGGGAGTGACCCCAGAAGTCTCCTGCACGGCAGAGTTCAGTGCAAAGCGAAATTCAGGGAGATGCTGATCCCACCTTGTGTGCTGATCCTCCACGAATGAAGCAATCATCCCCTTCAGGGTTCGGTTTACCCTCTCGGTCAGGTTGGTCTGAGGATGATAGGCTGTGGTCAACTTGGCAATTACACCCCAGTAGGTACAGAGCTCTTGTGGATCGCCATGATGGCAGCATCCTTCTGCTGTGCTCTCCATACACTCTCATCATCCAGAGGAAAGGAATCATCCAGACATTTAGCGGTAGTATAAGTACTGCACAAGGGAGGACAAACATTGGCAGTCTGTAATCCGAGAAAGGGCATCTGGTACAACATTCAGTTTTCCTTTGCGATACTCAATGATGAAGTCAAACTTCTGCAGTCTGATAGACCAGCGAATAAGACGGCTGTTGGTCTTGCCTGATGCCAGAACCCACTGCAGAGAAGCATGGTCTGTGACAACGGTGAAGATCTTTGCCTCCAAGTAGTAGCTCCATTTCTCCAAAGCCCAGACCACAGCGAGGCACTCCCTTTCAGTCGTTGAATAATTCCTCTCGGCTGAATTAAGGGTGCGACTTGCATAGGCAAGAACTTCTTCTGTTCCAAGTCCTGTTTGTTGAGCCAAGGCTGCTCCAAGTCCTGTTTGACTTGCATCCGTGTACACAATGAAATGAGCATTCAGGTTAGGATGTCCAAGCACTGGAGGCGTAATTAGACTGTTTTTGAGTGCTTCAAATGCACCTTGGCATGCAGGGGTCCATTGGAATTTCACACCTTTCTTCTTAAGGTGGTTGAGGGGTTCAGCTACCTTTGAAAAATCAGGCACAAAACTGTGGTACCATCCAGCCATACCCAGAAACCGCTGAACAGCCTTGAGGGATGTGGGAATTGGGAATTCCTGCACGGCTGCAACTTTGGCTGGATCTGCATGGATACCTTCAGCATTAACCACATGACCAAGGAACTTGAGTTCTGGCAGACAGAAACGACACTTCTTCAAGTTCAAGGTCAAACCTGCAGCCTTTAGTCTGTCGAAGACGGACTGAATGTCTTGCAGATGATCCGCAACAGAGGAGGAGTAGATTATGATGTCATCCAGATACACAACACAATTTCTACCCCTCAGATCTCCCAGGACAGTCTCCATCAACCGTTGGAAGGTTGCTGGAGCATTCTTCAAACCAAAAGGCATGACTTTGAAGGAGTACAAACCAGCAGGGGTGACAAAGGCAGTCTTGTCCTGACTAGCGGGATCCATTGACATCTGCCAATAGCCACTGTTCAGATCCAGATTACTAAAGATGGATGCTCCTGCCAGAGATTCCAGTATGTCATTTATGTTTGGTAGAGGGTAGGCATCGCTTTCTGTTATGGCATTCGGCTTCCTGTAGTCCACACAGAATCAATGCCTACCCTCTACCAAACATAAATGTGATGTGGGTTTTATATGGTGTGTATTCTCTTTTCTCTCCACTGGCTATCTGGTAAACAGGCTACACTCTAGGCAGTCTCTTCTGCTGATGTGTGTGGGTCTGGTAGTGGTAGTCTCTCTATTCTACTCTTTTCCTTTCTGCATGGTTAATACCTGCCTGGCGCCTGAACAAAATCTTTTTTTACCCCTCTCTAATAAATACCGCTACAGAATTGGCACCCAAACAGGAACAACCACGATCTAAAGCGATCACACCGATGATTGAGTTAAATACTTTATAAACTACAATACGCTGAAAACAAACAAAACTTCTACAACACACACAATCAAACTGTCGCGCCACCCAAGAGTTCCTCCCCAAAGAGCTGAACGAGCTCTCTTTATTTCCTCCTTCCTTACTGCTCATGCGCTCTTAAAGTGGCAGCGCACGGTGGAGGCTCCGAGCAGATTTCGCCACAAGTTTGTCTCAGTTCTCATGTAGTAATTATGACCGCCTCCTTTGTTTTGTTGTTTTTATTATTTATGTTTCTCGCTCTCCTTTCTCACTCTTAGGTAGTGTTATTGCTATTTATGGTGCAGAAAAGAATGATGGGAAATTCACAGTGGATGATTTCTGTACTGCTGACCTCCCCCCGCAGGCCCCCAGAACCACTCTCAGCTCAGACAGGTACACACACACACACACACACACACACACACACACACACACACACACACACACACACACACACCATACCTAACCTTGTGAACTGTCAAACTTTAGAAGTGTACCAGTATCACAACACTGCAAAGGAAACTAAACAGGAAGCGGACCTAAATTCTAGAGGAAAACAGTCTTAATGTTGGATTAAACAGCCTTGTGTTGTCACCCAGAGTCACCCATTTGTTTATTTTACAAACTATAGCACACAAT
Organism: Oncorhynchus keta; assembly: GCF_023373465.1. Classification (NCBI taxonomy): domain Eukaryota; kingdom Metazoa; phylum Chordata; class Actinopteri; order Salmoniformes; family Salmonidae; genus Oncorhynchus; species Oncorhynchus keta. The sequence goes on from NC_068445.1 coordinate 31,801,378, forward strand.
ATTTAACAAAAGTAGGTTTTAAAGGACCAAAGCGTAGAGTCTGCTTTTTCTATTTTGCCATGGAAAATGTGGTATTGTGACAACACTAAACTAATATATTATGTTGTGTGTAGGTTTGTGCTGCTGTTGTCAGGTTTGGGTCTGGGCGGTAGACATGCAGACAGTATGCTGGCTTTACAGCTGCTTGTTGACATGGTAACGGGTCACCTAGGTGACCAGGGGGAGCAGAGTGGTGCATCAACAATCTCCAGGGTTCTACTGGCCGGGAACCTTCTGAGCCAAAGCACACAGGACAAGGACGCATCCACCAAGGTGAGGGGACTTATTTAGCTGTGACATCCATTCATTTCAGTTGATGAGAAAGTGAGCTATTACCGTAGCTTACACTTATCAAATCATTATAGTAGAATTGTCTTGACTTGATTTTGAACTGTCCAGTGTGTGCGGGTGCGTGCGTGCAATGTTTTCCTAACTGTGTATTGTCCCTCCAGGCTAAATACTTGACTAAGAAAACCCAGGCAGGCACTGTGGATGCCATGCGTCTGCTGGATGAGATGCTGATGCAGCTGGTGGTGAGTTCCAGAGATTCCTACCACCTACACCAGGGATGTCACAGCCTGGGCAGTATTTATCTAGTTTGCCATAGAATGTGCCATTCATTCAGTTATCTGAAGTGTGTCCTCCTCTCCTAGTCGTCAGTTCCAGTGGATGTGATGCCGGGCCAGTATGATCCTACTAACTATACCCTGCCCCAGCAGCCCCTACACCACTGTATGTTCCCCCTCTCCTCCTCCTACCCCACCCTGCAGTTGGCCTCCAACCCACACCAGGCCACCCTGGACGGGGTGAGGTGAGTCTCAACAACCCTGGGGCTTCTGGACTTAGGGCTTGGAAACATTTTGTTTGTTTTGACCAACTTCACAAAGCATTCTCTGTGGAAGAGTAATGTGGTCACTGTTTTCAAATGGGATTTTTTTATTGCCATAACCTTTTGCATTAAGCAAGCTAATGTATTTTCTGATGCCCTTTCTACTACAGATATGTGCTAGCTAGGTGTAAGTTGGGTTGTGTATGTCATGTGAAGTTGTCTGTAAGGAGCCAATGCAAAGGTCTTCCCTGTGTGCCAGGATCCTGGGGACGTCAGGGCAGAATGTGAAAGACATCCAGAAGTACAGCAGCATGGACAGTCACCTGGAGATACTGGAGAATACACTGAGGCTTAGACACCTCGCCCCTACTGCACCTGACACACTGGGTATGAACACACACCTCGCCCCTACTGCACCTGACACACTGGGTATGAACACACACCTCGCCCCTACTGCACCTGACACACTGGGTATGAACACACACCTCGCCCCTACTGCACCTGACACACTGGGTATGAACACACACCTCACCCCTACTGCATCTGATACACTGGGTATGAACACACACCTCACCCCTACTGCACCTGACACACTGGGTATGAACACACATCTCACACCTACTGCACCTGACACACTGGGTATGAAGACACACCTCGCCCCTACTGCACCTGATACACTGGGTATGAACACACACCTCACTCCTACTGTACCTGACACACTGGGTATGAACACACACCTCACCCCTACTGTACCTGACACACTGGGTATGAACACACACCTCGCCCCTACTGCACCTGATACACTGGGTATGAACACACACCTCACTCCTACTGTACCTGACACACTGGGTATGAACACACACCTCACCCCTACTGCACCTGATACACTGGGTATGAACACACACCTCACCCCTACTGTACCTGACACTGGGTATGAACACACACCTCACTCCTACTGTACCTGACACACTGGGTATGAACACACACCTCACCCCTACTGCACCTGATACACTGGGTATGAACACACACCTCACCCCTACTGTACCTGACACTGGGTATGAACACACACCTCACCCCTACTGTACCTGACACACTGGGTATGAACACACACCTCACTCCTACTGCACCTGATACACTGGGTATGAACACACACCTTGCCCCTACTGCACCTGACACACTGGGTATGAACACACACCTCGCCCCTACTGCACCTGACACACTGGGTATGAACACACACCTCACCCCTACTGCACCTGACACACTGGGTATGAACACACACCTCACTCCTACTGTACCTGACACTGGGTATGAACACACACCTCACTCCTACTGTACCTGACACTGGGTATGAACACAGACCTCGCCCCTACTGCACCTGATACACTGGGTATGAACACACACCTCACTCCTACTGTACCTGACACTGGGTATGAACACACACCTCACTCCTACTGTACCTGACACTGGGTATGAACACAGACCTCACCCCTACTGCACCTGACACACTGGGTATGAACACACACCTCACCCCTACTGTACCTGACACACTGGGTATGAACACACACCCTACTGTACCTGACACACTGGGTATGAACACACACCTCACCCCTACTGTACCTGACACACTGGGTATGAACACACACCTCACCCCTACTGCACCTGACACACTGGGTATGAACACACACCTCACCCCTACTGTACCTGACACACTGGGTATGAACACACACCTCACCCCTACTGCACCTGACACACTGGGTATGAACACACACCTCACCCCTACTGTACCTGATACACTGGGTATGAACACACACCTCACCCCTACTGTACCTGACACACTGGGTATGAACACACACCTCGCCCCTACTGCACCTGACACACTGGGTATGAACACACACCTCGCCCCTACTGCACCTGATACACTGGGTATGAACACACACCTCACCCCTACTGTACCTGACACTGGGTATGAACACACACCTCACTCCTACTGTACCTGACACTGGGTATGAACACACACCTCACCCCTACTGCACCTGACACTGGGTATGAACACACACCTCACTCCTACTGCACCTGACACACTGGGTATGAACACACACCTCACTCCTACTGTACCTGACACTGGGTATGAACACACACCTCACCCCTACTGCACCTGACACTGGGTATGAACACACACCTCACTCCTACTGCACCTGACACACTGGGTATGAACACACACCTCACTCCTACTGTACCTGACACACTGGGTATGAACACACACCTCACCCCTACTGTACCTGACACACTGGGTATGAACACACACCTCACCCCTACTGTACCTGACACACTGGGTATGAACACACACCTCACCCCTACTGTACCTGACACACTGGGTATGAACACACACCTCACCCCTACTGTACCTGACACACTGGGTATGAACACACACCTCACCCCTACTGCACCTGACACACTGGGTATGAACACACACCTCACCCCTACTGTACCTGACACTGGGTATGAACACACACCTCACCCCTACTGTACCTGACACACTGGGTATCAACACACATCTCACCCCTACTGCACCTGACACACTGGGTATGAACACACACCTCGCCCCCAGCTGCTCGGTGAAAAAAGTTTCTTCATAGTAGGTAACTTTGAAAGTATAAACCCAAACGGTCAAATTGACCCTGCCCTTCTGTTTATTTTCAACTGGTAAAATGTGTTTGAAGTACATATGATGCCTGCAGGGGAGTTGCATGAATGAAGCACAACAAATCGGTTGGGCATGACGGAGGGGGCAGATTGTGGGACAGAATTAGGGATACAAACAAAGAGGGCATTGCCACCTCGTGCGTGACCTGACCCACTGGATAAGAATACACACACACACCTCATACCTGACCCACTGGATAAGAATACACACACACACACACACACCTCATACCTGACCCACTGGATAAGAATACACACACACACACCTCATACCTGACCCACTGGATAAGAATACACACACACACACACCTCATACCTGACCCACTGGATAAGAACACACACACCTCATACCTGACCCACTGGATAAGAATACACACACACACACCTCATACCTGACCCACTGGATAAGAATACACACACACACACCTCATACCTGACCCACTGGATAAGAATACACACACACACACCTCATACCTGACCCACTGGATAAGAACACACACACACACACACACCTCATACCTGACCCACTGGATAAGAATACACACACACACACCTCATACCTGACCCACTGGATAAGAACACACACACACACACACACCTCATACCTGACCCACTGGATAAGAACACACACACACACACACACACACACACACACCTCATACCTGACCCACTGGATAAGAACACACACACACACACCTCATACCTGACCCACTGGATAAGAACACACACACACCTCATACCTGACCCACTGGATAAGAACACACACACACACCTCATACCTGACCCACTGGATAAGAACACACACACACACACCTCATACCTGACCCACTGGATGAGAACACACACACACACACCTCATACCTGACCCACTGGATGAGAACACACACACACACCTCATACCTGACCCACTGGATAAGAACACACACACACACACCTCATACCTGACCCACTGGATGAGAACACACACACACACCTCATACCTGACCCACTGGATAAGAACACACACACACACACCCTCATACCTGACCCACTGGATAAGAACACACACACACACACACACTCATACCTGACCCACTGGATAAGAGCACACACACACACACCTCATACCTGACCCACTGGGTAAGAACACACACACACACACAAACACCTCATACCTGACCCACTGGATAAGAACACACACACACACCTCATACCTGACCCACTGGATAAGAACACACACACACACCTCATACCTGACCCACTGGATAAGAACACACACACACACACACCTCATACCTGACCCACTGGATAAGAACACACACACACACACCTCATACCTGACCCACTGGATAAGAACACACACACACACCTCATACCTGACCCACTGGATAAGAACACACACACACACCTCATACCTGACCCACTGGATAAGAACACACACACACACCTCATACCTGACCCACTGGGTAAGAACACACACACCTCATACCTGACCCACTGGATAAGAACACACACACACACACCTCATACCTGACCCACTGGATAAGAACACACACACACACCTCATACCTGACCCACTGGATAAGAACACACACACACACACACACACCTCATACCTGACCCACTGGATAAGAACACACACACACACACCTCATACCTGACCCACTGGATAAGAACACACACACACCTCATACCTGACCCACTGGATAAGAACACACACACACACCTCATACCTGACCCACTGGATAAGAACACACACACACACACACACCTCATACCTGACCCACTGGATGAGAACACACACACACACACACCTCATACCTGACCCACTGGATGAGAACACACACACACACCTCATACCTGACCCACTGGATAAGAACACACACACACACACCTCATACCTGACCCACTGGATGAGAACACACACACACACCTCATACCTGACCCACTGGATAAGAACACACACACACACACACCTCATACCTGACCCACTGGATAAGAACACACACACACACACACACCTCATACCTGACCCACTGGATAAGAGCACACACACACACACCTCATACCTGACCCACTGGGTAAGAACACACACACACACACAAACACCTCATACCTGACCCACTGGATAAGAACACACACACACACCTCATACCTGACCCACTGGATAAGAACACACACACACACCTCATACCTGACCCACTGGATAAGAACACACACACACACACCTCATACCTGACCCACTGGATAAGAACACACACACACACCTCATACCTGACCCACTGGATAAGAACACACACACACACACCTCATACCTGACCCACTGGATAAGAACACACACACACACCTCATACCTGACCCACTGGGTAAGAACACACACACCTCATACATGACCCACTGGATAAGAACACACACACACACACCTCATACCTGACCCACTGGATAAGAACACACACACACACCTCATACCTGACCCACTGGATAAGAACACACACACACACACACACACACACACACACACACACACACACACCCTCATACCTGACCCACTGGATAAGAACACATACACACACACCTCATACCTGACCCACTGGATAAGAACACACACACACACACCTCATACCTGACCCATTGGGTAAGAACACACACACACACACACCTCATACCTGACCCACTGGGTAAGAACACACACACCTCATACCTGACCCATTGGGTAAGAACACACACACACACCTCATACCTGGCCCACTGGGTAAGAACACACACACCTCATACCTGACCCACTGGGTAAGAACACACACACACACCTCATACCTGACCCACTGGGTAAGAACACACACACACACCTCATACCTGACCCACTGGGTAAGAACACACACACCTCATACCTGACCCACTGGGTAAGAACACACACACATTCTCTCCGGTTGTGCAGACTAAGGTACATGTCTTATCTGGTGTTCTCTCAGGGTGTTATCCATTCTACCTGAAGGACCCTTTCATCCTGGAGGAATGTCCTCATGTCTACTTCAGTGGCAACGCCCCCTCCTACCAGGCCAAACGCATCACCGGTGAGTCCCCACTGTTACTGGAAACCTGACTGTTTATTCACATTGGAGCATTGCACTGTGCTGGTCCAGTATTACACACTGATAGTTGCCAGTCCTTTCTACACTGAACAAAAATATAAATGCAACATGCAACAATTTCAAAGATTTTACTGAGTTACAGTTAATATGAGGAAATCAGTCAATTGAAATAAGTAAATTAGTCCCTAATCTATGGATTTCAAATGACTGGGAATACAGATATGCATCTGTCGGTCACAGATAGGTTTTCTGATCCACGACCCAGTCAGTACCTGGTGTGACCACCATTTGCCTCATGAAGCACGACACATCGCCTTCACATAGAGTTGACCAGGCTGTTGATTGTGGCCTGTGAAATGTTGTCCCACATTAGGGCTGTGGCAGTCATCAAATTTTGTCAGCTGGTTATTGTCATGCAAAAGACTGCCCGTCTCACAGTAATTTACCGTGAATTAAGATAAGCACGTTCAGCATCTCCAGGCTTCCACACATACACGCCTGCTGATGCGTGCCTTAATAAAGTTGAATAAATTAGTTGAATGTTCACCATCACAATAAATCCTTGATTTATTTTGGTCAGGTCTAAAGAAACATTATGATATTATTATTATTTTTTACACTTTGGCATCCGCCAAACCAAGGTTAGTCCATCGGACTTCCAGTGTGTGATTTAAGTGTGATTTATCACTCAAACTTATTTTGACTGCTCCAGAGTCTAATGGTGGAAAGCTTTACCCCACTCCAGCCGACGCTTGGCATTGCGTATGGATGATCTTAGGCTTGTGTGCGGCTGCTCGGCAAAGGAAACCCATTTTATGAAGCTCCAGACGAACAGTTCTCGTGCTGACGTTGCTTCCAGAGGCAGTTTGGATCTCGGTAGTGAGTGTTACAACCGAGGACAGACTATTTTTACGCGCTTCTGCACTCAGCAGTCCTGCTCTGTAAGCTTGTGTGGCCTACCACTTCGCGGCCGAACCGTGGCCGAACATGTCAAAAATGTTATAAATTGATTAGTATTTTAATGAGGGAAATAAATATTTGACCCCTCTGCAAAACAGTCAAAACAGGTCAGACGTTTCTTGTAGTTGGCCACTAGGTTTGCACACATCTCAGGAGGGATTTTTGTCCCACTCCTATTTGCAGATCTTCTCCAAGTCATTAAGATTTTGAGGCTGACGTTTGGTCTTGGCCATGGTGGAGAGTTTGGAATCTGATTGATTGCTTCTGTGGACAGGTGTCTTTTATACAGGTAACAAGCTGAGATTAGGAGCACTCCCTTTTAGAGTGTGCTCCTAATCTCAGCTCGTTACCTGTATAAAAGACACCTGGGAGACAGAAACCTTTCTGGTTGAGAGGGGGTCAAATACTTATTTTCCTCATTAAAATGCAAGTCAAGTTATAACATTTTTGACATGTGTTTTTCTGGATTATTTTTGTTGTTATTCTGTCTCTCACTATTCAAATAAACCTCCCATTAAAATGATAGACTGATCATTTCTTTGTCAGTGGGCAAACGTACAAAATCAGCAGGGGATCAAATACTTTTTTCCCTCACTGTATGCTTGAATGTGTTTTGCATTAATCATCACCTTATAAAGCGCTGTCCATTTCGTTGAGTTTAGGCTTTGAAACAACATCCACAGCAACCATGTTTTTACAGTTTCAACCCCCTGTTGAACTTTTCTTCAAATTGATCATCATAGTGAGGTGAGTTTTAGAAGTATGATAGGCCTAAGTGTTGGATGTGATTTTTGATTGCATTTGCTTTGATGTGTGTGGTTCGAGGGACAATACAGTCCTGAGTACCAGGCCATTAAGACCTGATGGTAGTTAGCAGGTTGGGTACTACCAAAGCATGTCCAGAGTGCCTTAAAGGAGATTACCATGACTCAACGGGCACATGGAATTTTACTGCGGTCATGACTGGTAATACAGTCACTGCAACAGCCCATGTCCCACTGCTCTTCAATGGCTGTGTGAAGTTGCTGGACATTGGCGGGAACTGGAACATGCTGTTGTACATGTCAATCCAGAGCATCCCAAACAAGCTCAGTTGGTGACATGTCTGGTGAGTATGCAGGACATGAAAGGAACTGGTAAATGTTCCGTTTCCAGGAATTGTGTACAGATCCTTGCGACATGGGGCTGTGCATTATCATGCGAAACATGAGATGATGGCGGCAGATGAATGGCACGACAATGGGCCTCAGGATCTTATCATGGTATCTATGTAACTTCATTCAAATTGCCATCAATAAAATGAAATTGTTGTCCGTAGCTTAGGTCTGCCCATACCATAACCCCACCACCACCATGGGGAACACTGTTCACAACATTGATATCATTAACCGCTTGCCCACGCAACGCCATACATGTTGTTCTGCCATCTGCCCGGTACAGTTGAAACCGGGATTCACCTGTGAAGAGCACACTTCTCCAGCGTGCCAGTGACCATCGACGGTGAGCATTTGCCTACTGAAGTCGGTTACACCGCTGAACTGTAGTCAAGTCAAAACCCTGCTGAGGACGACGAGCATGCAGATGAGCTTCCCTGAGGCGGTTTCTGACAGTTTGTGCAACATTTCTTCAGTTGTTCAAACCCAGTTTCATCAGCTGTCCGGTTGGCTGGTCTCAGACACTCCCGCAGGTGAAGAAGCCGGATGTGGAGGTCCTGGACTGGTGTGGTTACATGTGGTCTGCGGTTGTGAGGCCGGTTGGACGTACTGCCAAATTCTCTAAAACATTGGAGATTGCTGGTTGATAGAGAAAAACATTAAATTATCAATTAGAAACAGCTCTGGGGGACATTCCTGCAGTCGGAATGCCAATTACACGCTCCCTCAAAACTTGACATCTGTGGCATTGTGTTGTGTGACACAACTGCACATTTTATAGGGGTATTTTATTGTCCCCAGCACAAGGTGCACCTGTGTAATGATCACGCCATTTAATCAGCTTCTTGATATGCCACACCTGTCAGATGGATGTATTATCTTGGTAAAGGAGAAAAGCTCACTAACAGGGACGTAAACGCTTTGTATGCAACATTTTCTGGCATCATTTATTTCAGCTCATGAAACATGGGAACAACACTTGTTCTGTTAACAAAATGTTCAGTGTACATTTTATGGGATCTTTTGCGATCTACATATGTTTTAGCAACTGGTGTACTGTAGTTGCATGGGTGACATGGGGTGTAATCTAATGACCAGTTACATGCCCCACCCTCCCTAGGTGCTGAAGGTCAGGAAGTCCTCCTGGTGGCTATTCCAGAGTTCAGCAGCACTCAGACAGCCTGCCTGGTCAACCTCCGGACTCTGGAGTGTGAGCCAATCCGCTTCTCTTCCTTCTCTGCTGGTGATGATGAGGAGAGTGAGATGAACATCAGCCACTGAAGGAGCAACACACAATCTTTGTCCTCAGCCCCTTCCCCTGGTCCTCAAATGGAATCAGGTTGTACACTATCAAACATGTTTTTAAAGTGTCTGCTGAAGTCTCATTGGTTTCTCTTGATCAGCAAAGATATCAGTCATTATATATATAGTAAATATGGAGGATCAATGATGCTGTGCAGTCATCCCAGTACTGTTTGAGTAGAAGGAAACATGTTGCTAATGAAAGGTGTGTGTGATGGAACGGACTGTCTAATGAAGTGCTTTGTTTGTGTACCGGTGCCCAGACTCCTGTATTTGTCAACACACATTGTTTCCATTTTAGTACGGTAGATGATGTCATGAAGAAGAACAAAACACAAATGCTGTACGTAAATGAGCCTTTATTCATTGAAAAAAGAACTTTCCTCAGCTACGTTATGAGGAACATTTCAGAAAATCTCTCGAGTTCTCTCAACCTTCAACTAACATTTTGTGAAGTTAACATTTTAATGTCTGTCGGTATTATGGTTTTGCTGTCATGGGTGAAAATAATGTAAATAAATCCTCACTTTTTTCAAAGAAATACATTTTGCTTCTTTGTTTTTACTCTTCAGGGGTGGAGGTGGTAAAAATACATGTAATTTACAACCAGCACATATACATGATCTCTGAAGCACATTCTCTAGGAAGGCCTTGAATTGGTGTAAAAGGACCTTCCCAGATATCGGTACTGACATTTTAATTTGTGTTGAACTTTGTATCAAACAACCTACTCAAGCAGTTATACAGAACACTTGACATTAGCGTGTGTGTCTGACTATTCAACATCATTGTTCCTTTTGAGTGTCTGTAAATATACCTAAACGCTTCTTGTGGCCCATTTGTAGATCTGAAAGAATGGATGGGTTCAGTAATATAGGAGGGAGAGAGTCAATCTATCCTATTTGAGATTAAGCCATATTGCTTAAACATATCCAGTCCACTCAGATTTTCAAGGGTTCACTTAATTGTCCAGGAATTGAGTTAACAGTCTGGGCTTGACTGACAAATTGGTCCTGTTCAACTTCGTCCTTCCCTACCTTGATTATTTTAAGGAAATGGGGAGAAAGGATGTATTGGAACACTGTCTTGGTGTTACCCTTAGTAATCGTCGATCTCGTAGTTGTAATCCAAGATGGAGTCTGTGAAACCTTCTGGCGCTGATGTTTGCCCCTCTCCTATGAGCCACGAGTCGTACCAGGCAGTGGTGGGCTCTGCCTCTGTTGTCGTGGGAACCGGCGTGGTTGTCGGGGGCAAAGTTGTTGTCGATCTCATCAGTTTCTGTTGTCGTAGACGACGGAGGCGGCCGAGCCTCCGATTTTGCTGGCGCATGCGACTCGTCTCAGGTTCATTGGCGGCAGCGCCATTGTTATGCACCACACGGCTGTTACCGTTGGAGGCGGTGTTCCGTCGTGTTCCACCGTTGCCGTGGCTGAGCAAGCGGATGGGCTTGTTGCCGTGCAGGGCCATGATCTGTTGATGAATTGATAGTATTTATATAGCGCTTCATTGGCTCTCAAAGGGCTAATGGGTAACCTCATTGTAGGTGTAGCAGTACCCACCTGTTTGATGCGGTCCCAGTTGGACTTGGCCAGGTTAAAGCTGCAGGTAGTTGCCCCTGGCTCGTAGCCCACCACACACAGCTTGGTCAGGGGGGTGAAGCCTTCTGCCCGCACCGTCACACGGTACTCACCTGGGTTCAACAAGCGCCAGTAGTCCCCTGTTACAGCTGTGGAGGGAGGAGAGGGGTTAGACTGCACATTCAGTGAGGATAGCAGGCTCCTGGAGTGCTTTCGGTTTGTTCAGGGGCAAAGGGACAGCAGGCTGTTACCAATAGTGCTCACCTGAGGTTTCATGAATCTGCCAATATGGCGGTGCATGGCAACACTGATTTGTTAAGCAGTAATGCAGGAGGCAGTATGGAGTATGGCTGACACTGTACCCACCTGTAGTGACATCATGGTTGACCCCCTCTACAGACACTGTGGCATTAGTGATGGGGTTCCCCTCATTGTCTTTCACCACGCCCCTGATCCCACGATGTACCTGGGTGAAGTGAAAACCAGGGGTCAAAGGGTCACGGTCACTATACAGCCACTCCATGACTAGGTGTGTTTGGTAAATTGTGCGTGTGTGTGTGATTACCTGCTCCATGAAGGTGAGCATGGCCTCTCTGTTCTTCTCCCACTCAATGACCAGCTCACTCTGATGGGGGAACTTATCACAGCCCAGGAACATTGACAGCTCCAGACAGTTAGTGTGCAGGTAGCTGAAATCATTCATACCTGAGGACGGAGGAGGATAGGGGGGAGGGAGAGATGGGAAGGAGAAAGGGGGGAGGGAGAGACAAAGGTAGCAATTATTGGCTACCAGAGAGTGGCATTGTCCTCAAAAGTGGGTACTTTACTCTGATGACTGATTCATGTTTCATTACACGGTTTAACCTTGTTGAACTACTGAATGTAATGTTGACTAACAAATTCCTTATTGAACAGCAGACAACAATGTAAGGGAAAGGGATGTTGTCGGTTTGACTGTGTACTCACTTCCTGTGATGGGCTTCCACTTGGCTCGGTTGATGATTCCGACGCCGCCAGTGATGTCATCGCCGTGACAGGAGCCGTGGGCAGTGTATGTCATGGACAGGTGAGTGGAGGCGTAGGAGATAGCCAACCACCTGATGGCCCCACACACACACACACACACACACACACACACTCAGATAGTCAGATATGTGGGATATTCTGATTGTTGACCTGTGGTTACCTTCAGGCTACACACCTGAAAAAGGAGGCGTCTGCCGTGGTCCTGGGTTCATCCTCAGGCTCTGCTTCCTGATGTCCCCCTCTGTCATCCTCTTCTTCCTCTTCTCTGTGGCCATAGCCATGCCCCCTCCACTCCTCCTCCAGCTCCCTGTTCTGCCGGTCCTCTTCCGGCTGCTGGTATCCCCTGTTCCAACGCTCCTCTTCTGGTTCCTGGTATCCCCTGTTCTGCCGGTCCTCTTCCGGCTGCTGGTATCCCCTGTTCCAACGCTCCTCTTCTGGTTCCTGGTATCCCCTGTTCCGCCGGTCCTCTTCTGGTTCCTGGTATCCCCTGTTCCGCCGGTCCTCTTCTGGATCCTGGTATCCCCTGTTCCAACGCTCTTCTTCTGGTTCCTGGTATCCCCTGTTTCTATCATCATCCTCTGGCTCCTCACGGTCGTAGCCTCTATCCCAATCTGCCCCTCTGTCATACTCATCCTCGAACCTTGAAGAATGATTTAGATTTCGTTGATAGTTTATTTGGTTTGCCATAAAGAGAGTGCAGGAAGAGAGATATTGGGAGAGAGCGAGAGAATGAGAGTGAGTGGGAGAGAGCGAGAGAATGAGAGTGAGTGGGAGAGAGCGAGAGAATGAGAGTGAGTGGGAGAGAGCGAGAGAGTGAGTGGGAGAGAGCGAGAGAGTGAGTGGGAGAGAGCGAGAGAGTGAGTGGGAGAGAGCGAGAGAGTGAGTGGGAGAGAGCGAGAGAATGAGAGTGAGTGGGAGAGAGCGAGAGAGAGAGTGAGTGGGAGAGAGCGAGAGAGTGAGTGGGAGAGAGCGAGAGAGTGAGTGGGAGAGAGCGAGAGAGAGCGAGAGAGTGAGTGGGAGAGAGCGAGAGAGTGAGTGGGAGAGAGCGAGAGAGTGAGTGGGAGAGAGCGAGAGAGTGAGTGGGAGAGCGAGAGAGTGAGTGGGAGAGAGCGAGAGAGTGAGAGTGAGTGGGAGAGAGCGAGAGAGTGAGAGTGAGTGGGAGAGAGCGAGAGAATGAGAGTGAGTGGGAGAGAGCGAGAGAATGAGAGTGAGTGGGAGAGAGCGAGAGAATGAGAGTGAGTGGGAGAGAGCGAGAGAATGAGAGTGAGTGGGAGAGAGCGAGAGAATGAGAGTGAGTGGGAGAGAGCGAGAGAATGAGAGTGAGTGGGAGAGAGCGAGAGAATGAGAGTGAGTGGGAGAGAGCGAGAGAATGAGAGTGAGTGGGAGAGAGCGAGAGAATGAGAGTGAGTGGGAGAGAGCGAGAGAATGAGAGTGAGTGGGAGAGAGCGAGAGAGTGAGAGTGAGTGGGAGAGAGCGAGAGAGTGAGTGGGAGAGAGCGAGAGAGTGAGTGGGAGAGAGCGAGAGAATGAGAGTGAGTGGGAGAGAGCGAGAGAATGAGAGTGAGTGGGAGAGAGAGAAAGAGGGAGAGAGAGAAAGAGGGTGGGAGTAGGCGAGAGAGGGAGAGTAAGTGCCTCGTACTGTCTCTTCTTGCGGCTGTGTGCCCGGTCTCTCTCGCTGGTGCTGGCGACCTTGGTTAGGCGGTGGTTGTCGTAGGGGTAGGCCACTACCCTCTCCCCTCCCTGGAAGTTGGCCCCCAGTACAAACGGGTGGCTCTCCATCCACGAGATGATGGCTTGAGTCTCCACAGCTATCTGCAGGACAAGAAAAACAAACAGCAGCTGTCATATTGAGGCGATAGACAGAGAAATAGGACTTACTCGTACTCTGCTCTTCACACATCTACATTTATTTTCTCCCTCCTCTCCTGTCTTCATCCCCTCTCTTCCGCCCCTTCCTCTTCCCCATCCCCTCCCTCCCTTCACACACCTTGTCGTCCCCCACTGTGTCAGCAGGGATCTTGACATGGTGATTGGGGGTCAGTTTGGGCACCATACCCTTGTCCTCTGCCTCCCACAGAACACTGTTCAGGTCGGGGAAGTTGTGGAAGATGTCATGGCCGTCCTCCGTCCAGTGGCCTGTGGTCCAACCACTCAACTCTGAACCCTGTGGTGGCAATGGGACACAATGTTATGGAGAGAACCTGAAAGAATATCCTTACAGAACGATTTGCTTGAATGTGTCTAGTATTGTCTTGTCTTGTTTAAAATATCTTCTCTTAGGAAAAATAAAGTTGGGTGCCAGACTGTTCCTGCATGCAACAATACTTGCCTACAGCAATTTGGCTAAATCAGAAACTGTCTGGCACCTAACTTTATTTTTCTTTAAAGAAAAAAACATTTGTACCCTGGAAGAGTAAAGGAGGTACAGCCGGTAATACCACGTATAGTGCCCAGTACTAACCACTATGAGGGCCTTCTCCTGTCCGTCAGGATTCAGAGAGGGCACCAGGTGGGTACGCATTCCCTCCACCAGGCGGCGCACTCTGGGGTTGCCGTCTCTGTACTCCTTACAAAGGTACTGCATCAGAAGAAGAACCATCTCCCGCCCTGTTGCCTCATTTCCATGGAGACCAGCCGTGTATCGGAACTCTGGCTCACCTAAGGGGGAAAAACCCAGATCGTCATAGTCTTTCCATACTAAAGAGGACACTAAAGAGGACACAAGTACAGAGCTTTCTGTGAAAAAGACAGTATTTTTTTCTTCCCACCTATCTCATGTTCTGTGGGGTTGCCTGATATCACCATGGCCACGATGTCTAGTCCATTGGAGCTGCGGCCCAGGCTGTACATACTGGTGATGTTGGGACACTCCTCAGACACAGACTTCATCAGCTACAGTAGAGACACAGTGGAAAGCAGAGGTCACCAACCCTGGTTCTGGAGACCTACAGTCTGTGCAGGACTTCGTTACAGTCAAACACATCTGATTTTAACCAATCATCAGTGTCAAGACCGTGTGGAAGTCATTTGTAACATTAGACCTGAATCCAGTTCATGAAGGTGGTAGTCATCACCATCTCACCGTGACCATATCTGAGTAGTTGTGATGTCTGAAGTCCAGGTACTGGACTGGAGTCACCTCATTCTGCAACCTCTGGTATGCACTGGTGGGGTCTGAGGAGACAGAAACACACAGCATGAGTGTTTGTGTGTGAGTGTGTTGGTGTGTGTGTGTGACTCACCAGGCAGTGGGCATCCCAGCACCTCCAGCCTCATACAGCAACTGCCGTTCCAGCTCTGAGGGATGACTCTGATGTAGCGAGCTAGTATGGGCTCAGCTAACTGATTCAGCACTGGGGTGTCCTTATCAGAGTTACCAAAGAACAACTGGAGAGAGAGAGAGAGAGAGAGGAGAAGAGAGAGATTGAGAGCGAGAGAAAGGAAGAGCGATAGCGAGAGGGAGAGGAGATAAGAGGTAAAGAGAGAAGAGAGAGTGGCGGTAAGAGATGGCGAGAGAGAGAAGGGAAGAGAGAGAGGGAGAGATAAGAAGAGAGAGAGAGGAGGTAAGAGGTAAAGGGAGAAGAGAGAGAGTGGCGGTAAGAGATGGAGAGAGAGAGAAATATAGGACTCAATGGCCAGACACAGTAAACATTTACACCCCATGAAGAGAGGATAAGAATGAACCCTGCATGGGAGCAAAGCTGACAAAAGCCTCATTTGAAACAGTGTAGCTGTGAGGCTAACAGACTCACCCAGTCAGAGTAACCGTCATTCATGGTTGTCCATTCTCTGCTGTCATTACTGAATTGCACATAGTACGATGTCACAAAGTCACTCCTGGAACACAAAGTTTAGTCACCATTTTATTTAAATCTCTGTAGATAAAACATGCGCTTACGTGTGTTTGTGTCTTACTCATTGCGTGAGTCTCGTCCTTGTGTTATGATCCCAGTAAACTCTGTTACTTTGCGAGCGTCAACCTCAAACCAGTGAATGTTGTCCTCTTGGTTAGGACACCATGCCCCACCATGCATGTCGTCCTCATCCTCTGAAGCCTGAAAACCATACCGTTTTAGAGATTAGGGGATGAGGGGTTACCCTCAGGTTTAATGTGTGAGGGGTTACCCTCAGGGTTAATGTGTGAGGGGCTACCCTCAGGGTTAATGTGTGAGGGGTTAGTGTGTATGGGTTAAGGATGAGGGTTACCTGCATGTTGAGCCGTGCCCTGCCCTGGCTGTAACGGTGGTGAGACATGGAGGAGGCCAGCAGCTGGTCTGATTCTATCCTGTGAGACTCCATACCCAGGGGAGGACACTCTGCCACCAGGGGAAAACATCTGTCACACACACTTCACAAACGTTCCTAACCACACTGGAAAACATCATGAGGTATGCTAATGGTTTCTGGAAACCGATTATCTCAAATAAATTGAAGTATTAAACTAGTCAGATTACAAAAACTGTGAATATGTAGATGACATTGAGATGATAAAGGTATTTTTGTAATTGGATGGTAGTAGTTGACTTACTTTTGGGCTCTTTGAATACGGGTGGTCTCTTCTTGGCTTTTTCCCTATCTTCCTCCTCCCTCCTCTGCTGAGCTCTCTCTGTTAAAGAGCACCCATAGTCAATCACTAACTACCATTCCAGTAATCGATTGTGTGTGTGTGTGCGTGCGTGCATGAGCTCGTTAAGAGTGTTGGGCCAGTAACTTAAAGGTTGCTTCTTCCCAGAGCCAAAGAAGCAACCTTTCAGTTAGGTAAATTCAGTATATCTGTCATCCCTTTACTGGTTAATCCCACACCCTGGAAATCCCACACTGAAAACACAGTATATCTGTCATCCCTTTACTGGTTAATCACACACCCTGGATATCCCACACTGAAAACACAGTATATCTGTCATTCCTTTACTGGTTAATCCCACACCCTGGATATCCCACACTGAAAACACAGTATATCTGTCATTCCTTTACTGGTTAATCCCACACCCTGGATATCCCACACTGAAAACACAGTATATCTGTCATCCCTTTACTGGTTAATCCCACACCCTGGATATCCCACACTGAAAACACAGTATATCTGTCATCCCTTTACTGGTTAATCCCTCCCTGGATATCCCACACTGAAAACGCAGTATATCTGTCATCCCTTTACTGGTTAATCCCACACCCTGGATATCCCACACTGAAAACGCAGTATATCTGTCATTCCTTTACTGGTTAATCCCACACCCTGGATATCCCACACTGAAAACACAGTATATCTGTCATCCCTTTACTGGTTAATCCCACACCCTGGATATCCCACACTGAAAACACAGTATATCTGTCATTGCTTTACTGGTTAATCCCACACCCTGGATATCCCACAATGAAAACACAGTATATTTGTCATTCCTTTACTGGTTAATCCCACACCCTGGATATCCCACACTGAAAACACAGTATATCTGTCATCCCTTTACTGGTTAATCCCACACTGAAAATGCAGTATATCTGTCATCCCTTTACTGGTTAATCCCACACTGAAAATGCAGTATATCTGTCATCCCTTTACTGGTTAATCCAACACTGAAAATGCAGTATATCTGTCATCCCTTTACTGGTTAATCCCACACTGAAACGCAGTATATCTGTCATCCCTTTACTGGTTAATCCCTCCCTGGATATCCCACACTGAAAACACAGTATATCTGGCATCCCTTTACTGGTTAATCCCTCCCTGGATATCCCACACTGAAAACGCAGTATATCTGTCATCACTTTACTGGTTAATCCCTCCCTGGATATCCCACACTGAAAACACAGTATATCTGGCATCCCTTTACTGGTTAATCCCACACTGAAAATGCAGTATATCTGTCATCCCTTTACTGGTTAATCCCACACTGAAAATGCAGTATATCTGTCATCCCTTTACTGGTTAATCCCACACTGAAACGCAGTATATCTGTCATCCCTTTACTGGTTAATCCCTCCCTGGATATACCACACTGAAAACACATTATATCTGTCATCCCTTTACTGGTTAATCCCTCCCTGGATATCCCACACTGAAAACACAGTATATCTGTCATTCCTTTACTGGTTAATCCCACACCCTGGATATCCCACACTGAAAACACAGTATATCTGTCATCCCTTTACTGGTTAATCCCACACTGAAAACGCAGTATATCTGTCATCCCTTTACTGGTTAATCCCTCCCTGGATATCCCACACTGAAAACACATTATATCTGTCATCCCTTTACTGGTTAATCCCTCCCTGGATATCCCACACTGAAAACACAGTATATCTGTCATCCCTTTACTGGTTAATCCCACACTGAAAATGCAGTATATCTGTCATCCCTTTACTGGTTACTCCCACACTGAAACGCAGTATATCTGTCATCCCTTTACTGGTTAATCCCTCCCTGGATATCCCACACTGAAAACACAGTATATCTGGCATCCCTTTACTGGTTAATCCCTCCCTGGATATCCCACACTGAAAACGCAGTATATCTGTCATCCCTTTACTGGTTAATCCCTCCCTGGATATCCCACACTGAAAACGCAGTATATCTGTCATCCCTTTACTGGTTAATCCCACACCCTGGATATCCCACACTGAAAACACAGTATATCTGTCATTCCTTTACTGGTTAATCCCACACCCTGGATATCCCACACTGAAAACACAGTATATCTGTCATTCCTTTACTGGTTAATCCCACACCCTGGATATCCCACACTGAAAACACAGTATATCTGTCATTCCTTTACTGGTTAATCCCACACCCTGGATATCCCACACTGAAAACACAGTATATCTGTCATCCCTTTACTGGTTAATCCCTCCCTGGATATCCCACACTGAAAACACATTATATCTGTCATCCCTTTACTGGTTAATCCCTCCCTGGATATCCCACACTGAAAACACAGTATATCTGTCATTCCTTTACTGGTTAATCCCACACCCTGGATATCCCACACTGAAAACACAGTATATCTGTCATTCCTTTACTGGTTAATCCCACACCCTGGATATCCCACACTGAAAACGCAGTATATCTGTCATCCCTTTACTGGTTAATCCCTCCCTGGATATCCCACACTGAAAACACATTATATCTGTCATCCCTTTACTGGTTAATCCCTCCCTGGATATCCCACACTGAAAACACAGTATATCTGTCATTCCTTTACTGGTTAATCCCACACCCTGGATATCCCACACTGAAAACACAGTATATCTGTCATCCCTTTACTGGTTAATCCCACACTGAAAATGCAGTATATCTGTCATCCCTTTACTGGTTACTCCCACACTGAAACGCAGTATATCTGTCATCCCTTTACTGGTTAATCCCTCCCTGGATATCCCACACTGAAAACACAGTATATCTGGCATCCCTTTACTGGTTAATCCCTCCCTGGATATCCCACACTGAAAACGCAGTATATCTGTCATCCCTTTACTGGTTAATCCCTCCCTGGATATCCCACACTGAAAACGCAGTATATCTGTCATCCCTTTACTGGTTAATCCCACACCCTGGATATCCCACACTGAAAACACAGTATATCTGTCATTCCTTTACTGGTTAATCCCACACCCTGGATATACTGTGTTTTCAGTGTGGGATATCCAGGGGTGGGGATTAACCAGTAAAGGAATGACAGATATACTGTGTTTTCAGTGTGGGATATCTGTCATTCCTTTACTGGTTAATCCCACACCCTGGATATCCCACACTGAAAACACAGTATATCTGTCATTCCTTTACTGGTTAATCCCACACCCTGGATATCCCACACTGAAAACACAGTATATCTGTCATCCCTTTACTGGTTAATCCCACACCCTGGATATCCCACACTGAAAACACAGTATATCTGTCATCCCTTTACTGGTTAATCCCTCCCTGGATATCCCACACTGAAAACGCAGTATATCTGTCATCCCTTTACTGGTTAATCCCACACCCTGGATATCCCACACTGAAAACGCAGTATATCTGTCATTCCTTTACTGGTTAATCCCACACCCTGGATATCCCACACTGAAAACACAGTATATCTGTCATCCCTTTACTGGTTAATCCCACACCCTGGATATCCCACACTGAAAACACAGTATATCTGTCATTGCTTTACTGGTTAATCCCACACTGAAAATGCAGTATATCTGTCATCCCTTTACTGGTTAATCCCACACTGAAAATGCAGTATATCTGTCATCCCTTTACTGGTTAATCCCACA
This sequence comes from Oncorhynchus keta, assembly GCF_023373465.1. NCBI lineage: Eukaryota > Metazoa > Chordata > Actinopteri > Salmoniformes > Salmonidae > Oncorhynchus > Oncorhynchus keta. Next base: position 31,822,291 of record NC_068445.1, read on the forward strand.
CTGAAACGCAGTATATCTGTCATCCCTTTACTGGTTAATCCCTCCCTGGATATACCACACTGAAAACACATTATATCTGTCATCCCTTTACTGGTTAATCCCACACTGAAAATGCAGTATATCTGTCATCCCTTTACTGGTTACTCCCACACTGAAACGCAGTATATCTGTCATCCCTTTACTGGTTAATCCCTCCCTGGATATCCCACACTGAAAACACAGTATATCTGGCATCCCTTTACTGGTTAATCCCTCCCTGGATATCCCACACTGAAAACGCAGTATATCTGTCATCCCTTTACTGGTTAATCCCTCCCTGGATATCCCACACTGAAAACGCAGTATATCTGTCATCCCTTTACTGGTTAATCCCACACCCTGGATATCCCACACTGAAAACACAGTATATCTGTCATTCCTTTACTGGTTAATCCCACACCCTGGATATCCCACACTGAAAACACAGTATATCTGTCATTCCTTTACTGGTTAATCCCACACCCTGGATATCCCACACTGAAAACACAGTATATCTGTCATTCCTTTACTGGTTAATCCCACACCCTGGATATCCCACACTGAAAACACAGTATATCTGTCATCCCTTTACTGGTTAATCCCTCCCTGGATATCCCACACTGAAAACACATTATATCTGTCATCCCTTTACTGGTTAATCCCTCCCTGGATATCCCACACTGAAAACACAGTATATCTGTCATTCCTTTACTGGTTAATCCCACACCCTGGATATCCCACACTGAAAACACAGTATATCTGTCATTCCTTTACTGGTTAATCCCACACCCTGGATATCCCACACTGAAAACGCAGTATATCTGTCATCCCTTTACTGGTTAATCCCTCCCTGGATATCCCACACTGAAAACACATTATATCTGTCATCCCTTTACTGGTTAATCCCTCCCTGGATATCCCACACTGAAAACACAGTATATCTGTCATTCCTTTACTGGTTAATCCCACACCCTGGATATCCCACACTGAAAACACAGTATATCTGTCATCCCTTTACTGGTTAATCCCACACTGAAAATGCAGTATATCTGTCATCCCTTTACTGGTTACTCCCACACTGAAACGCAGTATATCTGTCATCCCTTTACTGGTTAATCCCTCCCTGGATATCCCACACTGAAAACACAGTATATCTGGCATCCCTTTACTGGTTAATCCCTCCCTGGATATCCCACACTGAAAACGCAGTATATCTGTCATCCCTTTACTGGTTAATCCCTCCCTGGATATCCCACACTGAAAACGCAGTATATCTGTCATCCCTTTACTGGTTAATCCCACACCCTGGATATCCCACACTGAAAACACAGTATATCTGTCATTCCTTTACTGGTTAATCCCACACCCTGGATATACTGTGTTTTCAGTGTGGGATATCCAGGGTGTGGGATTAACCAGTAAAGGAATGACAGATATACTGTGTTTTCAGTGTGGGATATCTGTCATTCCTTTACTGGTTAATCCCACACCCTGGATATCCCACACTGAAAACACAGTATATCTGTCATTCCTTTACTGGTTAATCCCACACCCTGGATATCCCACACTGAAAACACAGTATATCTGTCATCCCTTTACTGGTTAATCCCACACCCTGGATATCCCACACTGAAAACACAGTATATCTGTCATCCCTTTACTGGTTAATCCCTCCCTGGATATCCCACACTGAAAACGCAGTATATCTGTCATCCCTTTACTGGTTAATCCCACACCCTGGATATCCCACACTGAAAACGCAGTATATCTGTCATTCCTTTACTGGTTAATCCCACACCCTGGATATCCCACACTGAAAACACAGTATATCTGTCATCCCTTTACTGGTTAATCCCACACCCTGGATATCCCACACTGAAAACACAGTATATCTGTCATTGCTTTACTGGTTAATCCCACACCCTGGATATCCCACAATGAAAACACAGTATATTTGTCATTCCTTTACTGGTTAATCCCACACCCTGGATATCCCACACTGAAAACACAGTATATCTGTCATCCCTTTACTGGTTAATCCCACACTGAAAATGCAGTATATCTGTCATCCCTTTACTGGTTAATCCCACACTGAAAATGCAGTATATCTGTCATCCCTTTACTGGTTAATCCAACACTGAAAATGCAGTATATCTGTCATCCCTTTACTGGTTAATCCCACACTGAAACGCAGTATATCTGTCATCCCTTTACTGGTTAATCCCTCCCTGGATATCCCACACTGAAAACACAGTATATCTGGCATCCCTTTACTGGTTAATCCCTCCCTGGATATCCCACACTGAAAACGCAGTATATCTGTCATCCCTTTACTGGTTAATCCCTCCCTGGATATCCCACACTGAAAACACAGTATATCTGGCATCCCTTTACTGGTTAATCCCACACTGAAAATGCAGTATATCTGTCATCCCTTTACTGGTTAATCCCACACTGAAACGCAGTATATCTGTCATCCCTTTACTGGTTAATCCCTCCCTGGATATACCACACTGAAAACACATTATATCTGTCATCCCTTTACTGGTTAATCCCTCCCTGGATATCCCACACTGAAAACACAGTATATCTGTCATTCCTTTACTGGTTAATCCCACACCCTGGATATCCCACACTGAAAACACAGTATATCTGTCATCCCTTTACTGGTTAATCCCACACTTAAAACGCAGTATATATGTCATCCCTTTACTGGTTAATCCCTCCCTGGATATCCCACACTGAAAACACAGTATATCTGTCATTCCTTTACTGGTTAATCCCACACCCTGGATATCCCACACTGAAAACACAGTATATCTGTCATCCCTTTACTGGTTAATCCCACACTTAAAACGCAGTATATATGTCATCCCTTTACTGGTTAATCCCTCCCCTGGATATCCCACACTGAAAACACATTATATCTGTCATCCCTTTACTGGTTAATCCCTCCCTGGATATCCCACACTGAAAACACAGTATATCTGTCATTCCTTTACTGGTTAATCCCACACCCTGGATATCCCACACTGAAAACACAGTATATCTGTCATCCCTTTACTGGTTAATCCCACACTGAAAATGCAGTATATCTGTCATCCCTTTACTGGTTACTCCCACACTGAAACGCAGTATATCTGTCATCCCTTTACTGGTTAATCCCTCCCTGGATATCCCACACTAAAAACACAGTATATCTGGCATCCCTTTACTGGTTAATCCCTCCCTGGATATCCCACACTGAAAACGCAGTATATCTGTCATCCCTTTACTGGTTAATCCCTCCCTGGATATCCCACACTGAAAACGCAGTATATCTGTCATCCCTTTACTGGTTAATCCCACACCCTGGATATCCCACACTGAAAACACAGTATATCTGTCATTCCTTTACTGGTTAATCCCACACCCTGGATATCCCACACTGAAAACACAGTATATCTGTCATTCCTTTACTGGTTAATCCCACACCCTGGATATCCCACACTGAAAACACAGTATATCTGTCATCCCTTTACTGGTTAATCCCACACCCTGGATATCCCACACTGAAAACACAGTATATCTGTCATCCCTTTACTGGTTAATCCCTCCCTGGATATCCCACACTGAAAACGCAGTATATCTGTCATCCCTTTACTGGTTAATCCCACACCCTGGATATCCCACACTGAAAACACAGTATATCTGTCATTCCTTTACTGGTTAATCCCACACCCTGGATATCCCACACTGAAAACACAGTATATCTGTCATTCCTTTACTGGTTAATCCCACACCCTGGATATCCCACACTGAAAACACAGTATATCTGTCATCCCTTTACTGGTTAATCCCACACCCTGGATATCCCACACTGAAAACACAGTATATCTGTCATCCCTTTACTGGTTAATCCCTCCCTGGATATCCCACACTGAAAACGCAGTATATCTGTCATCCCTTTACTGGTTAATCCCACACCCTGGATATCCCACACTGAAAACGCAGTATATCTGTCATTCCTTTACTGGTTAATCCCACACCCTGGATATCCCACATTGAAAACACAGTGTATCTGTCATCCCTTTACTGGTTAATCCCACACCCTGGATATCCCACACTGAAAACACAGTATATCTGTCATTGCTTTACTGGTTAATCCCACACCCTGGATATCCCACACTGAAAACACAGTATATCTGTCATCCCTTTACTGGTTAATCCCACACCCTGGATATCCCACAATGAAAACACAGTATATTTGTCATTCCTTTACTGGTTAATCCCACACCCTGGATATCCCACACTGAAAACACAGTATATCTGTCATCCCTTTACTGGTTAATCCCACACTGAAAATGCAGTATATCTGTCATCCCTTTACTGGTTAATCCCACACTGAAAATGCAGTATATCTGTCATCCCTTTACTGGTTAATCCAACACTGAAAATGCAGTATATCTGTCATCCCTTTACTGGTTAATCCCACACTGAAACGCAGTATATCTGTCATCCCTTTACTGGTTAATCCCTCCCTGGATATCCCACACTGAAAACACAGTATATCTGGCATCCCTTTACTGGTTAATCCCTCCCTGGATATCCCACACTGAAAACGCAGTATATCTGTCATCCCTTTACTGGTTAATCCCTCCCTGGATATCCCACACTGAAAACACAGTATATCTGGCATCCCTTTACTGGTTAATCCCACACTGAAAATGCAGTATATCTGTCATCCCTTTACTGGTTAATCCCACACTGAAAATGCAGTATATCTGTCATCCCTTTACTGGTTAATCCCACACTGAAACGCAGTATATCTGTCATCCCTTTACTGGTTAATCCCTCCCTGGATATACCACACTGAAAACACATTATATCTGTCATCCCTTTACTGGTTAATCCCTCCCTGGATATCCCACACTGAAAACACAGTATATCTGTCATTCCTTTACTGGTTAATCCCACACCCTGGATATCCCACACTGAAAACACAGTATATCTGTCATCCCTTTACTGGTTAATCCCACACTGAAAATGCAGTATATCTGTCATCCCTTTACTGGTTAATCCCACACTGAAAACGCAGTATATCTGTCATCCCTTTACTGGTTAATCCCTCCCTGGATATCCCACACTGAAAACACATTATATCTGTCATCCCTTTACTGGTTAATCCCTCCCTGGATATCCCACACTGAAAACACAGTATATCTGTCATTCCTTTACTGGTTAATCCCACACCCTGGATATCCCACACTGAAAACACAGTATATCTGTCATCCCTTTACTGGTTAATCCCACACTGAAAATGCAGTATATCTGTCATCCCTTTACTGGTTACTCCCACACTGAAACGCAGTATATCTGTCATCCCTTTACTGGTTAATCCCTCCCTGGATATCCCACACTGAAAACACAGTATATCTGGCATCCCTTTACTGGTTAATCCCTCCCTGGATATCCCACACTGAAAACGCAGTATATCTGTCATCCCTTTACTGGTTAATCCCTCCCTGTATATCCCACACTGAAAACACATTATATCTGTCATCCCTTTACTGGTTAATCCCTCCCTGGATATCCCACACTGAAAACACATTATATCTGTCATCCTTTACTGGTTAATCCCACACTGAAAACGCAGTATATCTGTCATCCCTTTACTGGTTAATCCCACACCCTGGCTATCCCACACTGAAAACACAGTATATCTGTCATCCCTTTACTGGTTAATCCCTCCCTGGATATCCCACACTGAAAACACAGTATATCTGTCATCCCTTTACTGGTTAATCCCACACTGAAAATGCAGTATATCTGTCATCCCTTTACTGGTTAATCCCACACTGAAAATGCAGTATATCTGTCATCCCTTTACTGGTTAATCCCTCCCTGGATATCCCACACTGAAAACACAGTATATCTGTCATCCCTTTACTGGTTAATCCCACACCCTGGCTATCCCACACAGACAAATGTTCCATATTATGATTATACAGTTCCTGTGGTTCTAACATGGTCACAGTGCACGAGGTACAGAAAGAGACCGGAACATGTGGCAACAGCTGTTGGTTAGATCTCTGCCTTCCTTCTCTAACCGGGACTCTATGCTCCTCTGTTTCTATCCCTTATCTTGTTTTTTTCATTCATCTTTCCTGTTAGTACTGTAACCTCTCTTGGCTGGCCCATCCCTCCCTCTTTCTTTGCTCCACTCCAGCTCATAAATAATTCAAACCGTACAGGTTACCACTATACCCCAGGCCTTTCTTCCCTGTCATCCTTCCTTCACAACACATTTCTACGGTTGAGATTTCTGCAAGTCTTAGCAAGTGAAGCCCAGGCAGAGACTAACATCTGTGTTTTCGTTCTTTTTTATCTTTAATTGGAACCATGAACCACATGGGACTGATAAACCTCCTGTACATGAATCTGTGAGTAACATGACATGTTCTATCTGTGTTTCATATGTTCTTCTGATTGTCTGAGAGCTTTGACAGTACAACGCTTGGCATTGCAGTGTTACTAAGTTTTACTTGTTGCAATGTGTGGATGTTTTACCTCCCTTAATTGAATGCACTGATTGTTAGCCGCTCTGCATAAGAATTACCAAAGATATTTAGTCTTACGGCTTAAATGACCAAAATGTAAACGTAGTGTCAAATATTACTGTATGATGGGAAGTATCCACAACCTAGGACAGATGGACGGACAGACGGACAGATAGATCACAGTCATTCAGATCATAATGGAACAGACAGACAGACCACAGATCAGATCATACCTCTGTCCTCTCTCTCCTTTTCTTTCCTTTGTCTTTCCCTCTCCTCCTCCTCCTCCTGTTTTTTTGCTGTAGTAAACAAAGGAGTGAAAAACTTCAATGGGTGAATCTATTTTCCCCACCTCCCCATGTTTCAGATGTGAAACATTCAAAACGTTGCAGATAGAATCCCAACAGCTGTCATGATTCCCTATTCTATCTGACAGATAATCCATCACAACAGGTGTGAACAAAGCATTCTTCAACTTTTTCCCCTCTTCCCTTTCTTCATGTTTGCCACATAACCATAAACATACGTGTTTGAAGAAAGGATCAATTCCATTACTTAGCTCATTTTGCAGTTTGTAACTTCAACTGGCAAAGTCTCGCTAAACCCAAATTTATGAAGAAGATAACAGACCATGTAATTGAAACAGTCTGACAATTATACACGTCTCTTGTTCATTCTTGTGGGGAATGAGAGAGTGTAGGCTCATTACTTTGACTCTGTGGTAGCGGTCCAATTCTTTATGGTGTCTATCTAATCTTTAATTTACTGCAGGGTCCCAATGAAATGAAAAACAGATTTCTATTGGAGATTTAGCCATGGGTTAATGTTAGTTCATTTCATGTGTGTGTGTGTGTGTGTGTGTGTGTACATACTCTCTCCACCACTATATCCATAGTCATACTCCTCGTACCATGGGCTTTCATGGGTAGGTGGTGGTGTAATAGAATCCTCTGTATCAGAGGGAGAAACACAATGTTAGAACAGTCTTAGTATACTGTATCAGAGGGAGAAACACAACGCTAGAACAGTCTTAGTATACTGTATCAGAGGGAGAAACACAACGTTAGAACAGCATTAGTATACTGTATCAGAGGGAGAAACACAACGTTAGAACAGCCTTAGTATACTGTATCAGAGGGAGAAACACAATGCTAGAACAGTCTTAGTATACTGTATCAGAGGGGGAAACACAACGTTAGAACAGTCTTAGTATACTGTATCAGAGGGAGAAACACAACGCTAGAACAGTCTTAGTATACTGTATCAGAGGGAGAAACACAACGCTAGAACAGTCTTAGTATACTGTATCAGAGGGAGAAACACAACGTTAGAACAGTCTTAGTATACTGTATCAGAGGGAGAAACACAATGTTAGAACAGTCTTAGTATACTGTATCAGAGGGAGAAACACAACGTTAGAACAGTCTTAGTATACTGTAGCCTGGGTAACACATTGTTTCTGCATTGATTCAACAGGACTACCCCACTGGGCATAAACTGGTTGAATCAATGTTGTTTCCACGTCATTTCAACAGTGGAAAACTGATTGAATTTGCAAAAAGTCATCAACTTAAGACATTTTGAGAATCTTTTAACCTACTATAAATCAAATGACATTGTTTTATTGATTTCACGTTGAATTAACGTTAGTTGACAACTCATTCAAATGCAAATTAAAACTAGACGTTGAACTGACACATGTGCACAGTGGGACATAACTGCCCTGGCAAAACCACAAGTTGACTCCAGCAGAAACCTGTTTGGTAGTACTGTTCTCTTTTTACTTAACAACATGACACAGACTCTCTTTGGTTTTATGTGTGCTTTCCAACGCTCTCTGTAGCTACGGTTATTTAACTAAAGGCCTTGATAATACAGTAATCTTCCAATACAGTGATGTTCAAATTTCTGCAGCCACAACAGACGCTCTCTGTTTGGACCAACGTAAAGCTAGTGTAACTCACTGCTTGTTATTTGCCTAGTTAAATGTTTAATTTACATTTACAAGGAATATAACAGAGCGACCATCTTGTGAAAGGCTTCTCGATCAAAAACAAAACCATGAAAAGCCTTTGATTGTGTGGAACTAAACTCTCACCCACTCACTCTCATTTAAAAGAACAGCTATGATCTAGCTAGCCTGATGTGATTCCCTGGAGTTAGAGGACGGTTGATCATATCCCACACTAAAACACGGGTTGTCTTTCATTCTTAGAAAAGAGGAACACCAGGATACACTGTGGCTCTCTAAGCAGTGACTGACTGACTGAGATATATTTACAGTACGTATTGATTGATCGATTGATTTAATTATGTAAGTTACCTGTGACAGCGTAGCTCAAGTCATCTTTCTCTGTGGGGACGACCTCTTTACCGTCAGGGAAAGGAAGATTCTCGGGCACCTCATCTGTTATTGGAGAACAGAGAGAGTGAGAGTTAGAGAATGAGAGAGTGCGATAGTGAGTGAGAGAATGAGAGAGTAAGAGATTGAGAGAGCGAGATACTGAGAGAATGAGAGCGAAAGAGAGAGTGAAAGCGTGAGAGAATGAAAGAGAAGAGAGAAAGAAAGGACTGCAAGATTGAAGAGAGTGAGATAGAAGAGGAAGATGAGTCAGGAAGAAAGGAAGGAGATGGATGATGAAGTACGAGTAGAGCGCAAGAAGAGAAATGAGAACGGAGAGAGATGGAGTGATATGGTGAGAGAAATAGAGGATGAGAACGGAGAGATACGATGGAGTGATATGGTGAGAGAAATAGAGGATGAGAACGGAGAGAGACGGAGTGATATGGTGAGAGAAATAGAGGATGAGAACGGAGAGAGACGATGGAGTGATATGGTGAGAGAAATAGAGGATGAGAACGGAGAGAGATGGTGAGAGAAATAGAGGATGAGAACGGAGAGAGACGATGGAGTGAGATGGTGAGAGAAATAGAGGATGAGAACGGAGAGAGACGATGGAGTGATATGGTGAGAGAAATAGAGGTTGAGAATGGAGAGAGACAATAGAGTGATATGGTGAGAGAAATATAGGATGAGAACGGAGAGAGATGGTGAGAGAAATAGAGGATGAGAACAGAGAGAAACTATGGAGTGATATGGGGAGAGAAATAGAGGATGAGAACGGAAAGAGATGGTGGAGTGATATGGTGAGAGAAATAGAGGATGAGAACGGAGAGAGACGATGGAGTGATATGGTGAGAGAAATAGAGGATGAGAACAGAGAGAGACGATGGAGTGATATGGTGAGAGAAATAGAGGATGAGAACAGAGAGAGACGATGGAGTGATATGGTGAGAGAAATAGAGGATGAGAACAGAGAGAGACGATGGAGTGATATGGTGAGAGAAATAGAGGATGAGAACAGAGAGAGACGATGGAGTGATATGGTGAGAGAAATAGAGGATGAGAACGGAGAGATACGATGGAGTGATATGGTGAGAGAAATAAAGGATGAGAACGGAAAGAGATGGTGGAGTGATATGGTGAGAGAAATAGAGGATGAGAACGGAGAGAGACGATGGAGTGATATGGTGAGAGAAATAGAGGATGAGAACAGAGAGAGACGATGGAGTGATATGGTGAGAGAAATAGAGGATGAGAACAGAGAGAGACGATGGAGTGATATGGTGAGAGAAATAGAGGATGAGAACAGAGAGAGACGATGGAGAGAAATGATATGGTGAGAGAGAAATAGAGGATGAGAACAGAGAGAGACGATGGAGTGATATGGTGAGAGAAATAGAGGATGAGAACAGAGAGAGACGATGGAGTGATATGGTGAGAGAAATAGAGGATGAGAACAGAGAGAGACGATGGAGTGATATGGTGAGAGAAATGATGAGAACAGAAATAGAGGATGAGAACAGAGAGAGACGATGGAGTGATATGGTGAGAGAAATAGAGGATGAGAACAGAGAGAGACGATGGAGTGATATGGTGAGAGAAATAGAGGATGAGAACAGAGAGAGACGATGGAGTGATATGGTGAGAGAAATAGAGGATGAGAACAGAGAGAGACGATGGAGTGATATGGTGAGAGAAATAGAGGATGAGAACAGAGAGAGACGATGGAGTGATATGGTGAGAGAAATAGAGGATGAGAACAGAGAGAGACGATGGAGTGATATGGTGAGAGAAATAGAGGATGAGAACGGAGAGAGACGATGGAGTGATATGGTGAGAGAAATAAAGGATGAGAACGGAAAGAGATGGTGAGAGAAATAGAGGGGTACTGGAGAGTAAGATACTGTAGGAGTGGAAATATGGAGCAATGGTAGAGTAAAACAGTAGTGGAAATATGGACACAGTAACGTAATGAAAACTTGTAACTTTCACACAAAGTACAGATGAGCTGAGCTTAGCTATGAATGTCACTGACAGACCTTCATATGAGATGATCTTTCCATCATCTGATTTAAAACTCATTGGTTAAAGCAGCATTTCTCAAACTCGGTACTCTGGACTCCAAGGGGCAGAAGTTTTGGTTTTTGCCCTAATACCACACAGCTGATTCAAACGATCAAATCTGGATGATTAGTTCATTATTTTAACTAGCTGCGTAGTGCTGGGGCAAAAACCAAAACGTGCTCACCTTGGGGTCCCGAGGACCGAGTTTGGGAAACCCTGGGTTAAAGACTCCAGGTGGTTTGATATAGAGAGGAGCTGGAGAAGAAATGTACAAGTCCAAATAGTTCAGTATGTGCTGTTATAAACTTATAAACGAATAGCTAGTATGTAAAATACTTTACTAACTACTTGGAAATTACTATTCAAGTTATTTCAAAATGACATTTTACAGTTGTTGGTACCTTTATCCCATTCATCCATCTAGTCAGTCAGTCAGTCAGTCAGTCAGTCAGTCAGTCAGTCAGTCAGTCAGTCAGTCAGTCATTGTCAGTCGTTTTAGGAAACTGAGGTTTAAACATACATTTGGCTTCCCAGTAGTCTTCATCTTCCGTGTCCACCTCTCCATCCACCACAAGAGGGGGGGATGTGGCCGTCGGGTCCTCTCCCTTCCAATAGTCATCTTCTGGGTCGACCACTGGGCCTGCAGGCTCCTCCTCCTCTCCCTTCCAGTAGTCATCCTCTGAGTCAGTCTCTGGGGTGGCTGGCTTATCATCATCAGGGTTCCAGTACTCATCCTCTGAGTCAGTCTCTGGGGTGGCTGGCTTATCATCATCAGGGTTCCAGTACTCATCCTCTGAGTCAGTCTCTGGGGTGGCTGGCTTATCATCATCAGGGTTCCAGTACTCATCCTCTGAGTCAGTCTCTGGGGTGGCTGGCTTATCATCATCAGGGTTCCAGTACTCATCCTCTGAGTCAGTCTCTGGGGTGGCTGGCTTATCATCATCAGGGTTCCAGTAGTCATCCTCTGAGTCAGTCTCTGGGGTGGCTGGCTTATCATCATCAGGGTTCCAGTACTCATCCTCTGAGTCAGTCTCTGGGGTGGCTGGCTTATCATCATCAGGGTTCCAGTAGTCATCCTCTGAGTCAGTCTCTGGGGTGGCTGGCTTATCATCATCAGGGTTCCAGTACTCATCCTCTGTCAGAGGGACACAGGACAGTAGATTTAACATTATTATTGTGGAGAAAATCCATATACTTTTCAATAGTACAAATAAGATCAACATTTTGATTGGTATTAGAACACTGAGGCACCAGCTCAGCCCAAACAACTTAGCACTCACAAATGACAAATCATTATATGGTTAATTTACCAATTCTAGTCTGTCTTAAAGAACCAGTGAGGTCAAAAACGAGATTTTCTGTGTTTCATATATACAGTATTTACACACTGAAGTTGGAATAATACGGTGAAATTGTGAAAATTACAATAATACCCTTTAGCGTTAGAGCTGTTTATAAAGATAGCCTGAAATGTTTGCCTGTTTAGGTGGGATGGAGTTTTGGCTTGCCTGGTGACATCACCAGGCTGCAAATGAGTTAATAAACCAATAAGAGTTCCAAACCTCTCTGCCAATAACAGCTAATCGGCAGTTTTCCCCTCTCCACTCAGAACACTCCCAGGCAGTCCTAGCAAAATTCTTGCTTGAGAAATTGCTCTTTACTTAAGAAGCTGTTTTTTGTTAATTTTTTTCAAAAAATTTTATGAAAATAATCACAGTAAGGTACTTAATTGTTAACCAGAAATGATTTGATACTGAGATGAAAACAGCTGCATTGGACCTTTAACTAGAGTGGTGTGTAACTAAATTACCTGGCTCTGTGTACACCTCTGTGGTAGTGGTCGGTGGTAGTGTGGTAGTGGTCGGTGGTGGAGTTGTTGGTGCTTTGCCGCGGCGGCCTCCCTTGTCCTTCAGCTTTTTGTCTGCTTTAGACTCCTTGTTCTTCTTGTCCTTCTTACCCTTTTTTTTCTTCCCTTTGCCCTCCTCCTCCTCTGGGGCTCTCCTGACCCGGGCTTGGAGATGGACGAAGAAGCAAAGGAAAGTGAATAAACTCGATCATGTTGACCCCCGAGGGCCCAATAGGAGGCCTTACAGCTCCTACCGGATATGTATATCGCTCTGGATGAGAGCTTCTGCTAAATTACTCAATTGTAAATGTAATGTAAATGTTGAAATTGATAGGGCAATATGGCATTCAAACAACGGCTATAAATCAACACCAACTTTCTGCAATTGAAACAGAATGATGAGAGAGCGAGGGACGGAGAGAGAGAGACAGACAGAGATCCCGGTCCAGACATGTGTACCGGGAAGTGGGTCTGCCAGACAGCATCACTAGCAGGGGGCACCGCTGAGCTAACGTCTGGCAGACAGGCTGTGTATGTGTGTGTGGCCGGGGGGAGATGACGGTGTCCTGTGCAGAAGAAAGCCTCCTCTGTTCTATCTACAAAAAAGGTTTGGGGTAGTTTCCCCTTTTTTCCCCCAATTTCGTGATATCCAATTGGTAGTTAGTCTTGTCCCATCACTGAAACTCCCCTACTGACTTGGGCCAGGCAAAAGTCGAGAGCCATGCGTCCTCTGAAACACAACCCTGCCAAGCCGCATTGCTTCTTGACACGTTGCTCACTTAACCCGGAAGCCAGCCGCACCAATGTGTCGGAAGAATCACCATCCAGTTGGCGACCAAAGTCAGCTTGGAGTCGCTAGAGCATGATAAGACAAGGAAATCCCGGGCCAGCCAAACCCTGCCCTAACCCGGACAACGCTGGGCCGATTGTGCTCTGCTTCATGGGTCTCCCAGTCAGGGCCAGTTGTGACACATCCTGGGATCAAACCCGGGCCTGTAGTGACACCTCAAACACTGTAATGCAGTTCCTTAGACTGCTGCGCCACTCGGGAGGCCCAGGTCACACAAACACATACACGTACACACAGACACACCTCAAGAAGAGGAACTATAGCGACATCATCATACTCATGGTCAAGGAGATCTGGGCTTATCTAAGTGTTACCACATGATGTCCCATTTGAATATTCCAAAATCACATACTAGGACTGTAGGTTTCTATTTGATGTGGAATGGATAATGAAGCTGTTCTTCTTTCTGGCCTTTCCTCTGAATGAACATATTTACAGAATTTTGCATGTTATGAATAATATGTGGATGTAATTATCCTCTTGTGCTGCTTATGGTTCTGCCTCAATCGCCACTGGAAGGCATTGTATTGTATGGTATTGTAATGTAACATATTGGGAAGCAAAAAGTTGTGTAAATCCAGAAGTCAGTGGAGCCTCATTGGCATTTCACTATCTCTCTTCATGGCTGTCTGAATATCAGTGCCAGTGACATAACTGTGGAACGGCGATGTCTTCATGGAAAATATTCCTCTCCATTAGTAAACTAAGTCAAACTGTAATGACATGCTGTTAGGGCATTATCAACATTGTCCCGTCTGACTCTGTGTGGTTGGTCATTCTCATATCTTCTCAATGGTGGACAAATAGGTATAACAGTAGTAGCAACTATCCCATAGCACACTACAAACTATGTAACAATGTCTACCTACTGTAAAACATACACTGAACAAAAAAATGGACGCAACATGTTAAGTGTTGGTTCCATGTTTCATGAGCTTAAATAAAGATTTCCATACGCACAAAAAGCTTATTTCTCTAAAATGTTGTGCACAAATTTGTTTACGTCCTTGCTAGTAAGCAATTGTCCTTTGCCAATATAATCCATCCATATGGCATATTAAGCTGATTAAACAGCATGATCACTACACAGGTGTAACTTGTGCTGGGGACAATAAAAGGCCACTCTAATTTTTTTTTTTTACCTAACAATAAAAATTGAAATTTTAACCCATGGGTTAACTGCCTTGTTCAGGGGCAGAAGAACAGATTATTTACCTTGTCTGCTTGGGATCCGATCTTGCAATCTTTCAGTTACTAGTCCAACACTCTAACCACTAGGCTACCTGCCGACCCAGTTTTGTCACACAACACAATGACACAGATGTCTCAAGTTTTGCGAGAGCGTGCAATTGGCATGCTGACTGCAGGAATGTCCACCAGAGCTGTTGCCAGAGACTTGAATGTTAATGTCTCTACCATAAGCTGCCTCCAACGTTGTTTTAGAGAATTTGGCAGTGTCCAACTGCAGACCACGTATTCCCAGGGCCGGTCCCGGCCATTCTGCCGCCCTAGGCAAGCCTAAAAAAATTGCCTTCCCATGCAAAACTAGAACAGTCCCAGTAAACAAAATAACATTGAAAAGACATCTAAAATAGTATTTTCCAGACATTGAAGTTAGGTTCAATTTACTTTCTGAATGAAAGGTGAAAATGTTTTTTTTTTCCGGACATTGAAAATATGCATTTTCCAGACGTTGAAATCAACATAATTTTTGGTTCTGAATAAAAGTTGAAAAGACGTCATTTAGAAACGTCTATGTTTGGACCAAATCAAGGCCGGTCCAGACAGGACCAAGTCTGAACCAAACATAGACGTCAATGTTTGGGCCAAATCAATGCCGGTTGATACCAGACAAAATCTGAACCAACGTCCATGGACATGGAATGCAAGGCCAGTCCGGATTGCACCAAAAAAAGACATCCAGTCCGGACAGAGCAACAACAACAAAAAAGACATCCAGTCCAGACAGAGCAACAACAACAAAAAGACATCCAGTCTGGACAGAGCAACAACAACAAAAAAGACATCCAGTCTGGACAGAGCAACAACAACAAAAAAGACATCCAGTCCGGACAGAGCAACAACAACAAAAAGACATCCAGTCTGGACAGAGCAACAACAACAAAAAAGACATCCAGTCTGGA
Source organism: Oncorhynchus keta (assembly GCF_023373465.1). Lineage (NCBI taxonomy): Eukaryota > Metazoa > Chordata > Actinopteri > Salmoniformes > Salmonidae > Oncorhynchus > Oncorhynchus keta. The sequence continues at coordinate 31,838,096 of NC_068445.1, forward strand.
CAGAGCAACAACAACAAAAAGACATCCAGTCCGGACAGAGCAACAACAACAAAAAGACATCCAGTCTGGACAGAGCAACAACAACAAAAAGACATCCAGTCCGGACAGAGCAACAACAACAAAAAGACATCCAGTCTGGACAGAGCAACAACAACAAAAAGACATCCAGTCTGGACAGAGCAACAACAACAAAAAAGACATCCAGTCTGGACAGAGCAACAACAACAAAAAGACATCCAGTCTGGACAGAGCAACAACAACAAAAAGACATCCAGTCTGGACAGAGCAACAACAAAAAAGACATCCAGTCTGGACAGAGCAACAACAACAAAAAGACATCCAGTCTGGACAGAGCAACAACAACAAAAAAGACATCCAGTCTGGACAGAGCAACAACAACAAAAAGACATCCAGTCTGGACAGAGCAACAACAACAAAAAGACATCCAGTCTGGACAGAGCAACAACAACAAAATACATCCAGTCTGGACAGAGCAACAACAACAAAAAGACATCCAGTCTGGACAGAGCAACAACAACAAAAAGACATCCAGTCTGGACAGAGCAACAACAACAAAAAAGACATCCAGTCTGGACAGAGCAACAACAACAAAAAAGACATCCAGTCTGGACAGAGCAACAACAACAAAAAAGACATCCAGTCTGGACAGAGCAACAACAACAAAAATACATCCAGTCTGGACAGAGCAACAACAACAAAAATACATCCAGTCTGGACAGAGCAACAACAACAAAAGACATCCAGTCTGGACAGAGCAACAACAACAAAAAGACATCCAGTCTGGACAGAGCAACAACAACAAAAAGACATCCAGTCTGGACAGAGCAACAACAACAAAAAGACATCCAGTCCGGACAGAGCAACAACAACAAAAAGACATCCAGTCTGGACAGAGCAACAACAACAAAAGACATCCAGTCTGGACAGAGCAACAACAACAAAAAAGACATCCATTCTGGACAGAGCAACAACAACAAAAAGACATCCAGTCTGGACAGAGCAACAACAACAAAAAGACATCCAGTCTGGACAGAGCAACAACAACAAAAAGACATCCAGTCTGGACAGAGCAACAACAACAAAAAGACATCCAGTCTGGACAGAGCAACAACAACAAAAGACATCCAGTCTGGACAGAGCAACAACAACAAAAGACATCCAGTCTGGACAGAGCAACAACAAAAAGACATCCAGTCTGGACAGAGCAACAACAACAAAAAGACATCCAGTCTGGACAGAGCAACAACAACAAAAGACATCCAGTCTGGACAGAGCAACAACAACAAAAAGACATCCAGTCTGGACAGAGCAACAACAACAAAAAGACATCCAGTCCGGACAGAGCAACAACAACAAAAAGACATCCAGTCTGGACAGAGCAACAACAACAAAAAGACATCCAGTCTGGACAGAGCAACAACAACAAAAAGACATCCAGTCTGGACAGAGCAACAACAACAAAAATACATCCAGTCTGGACAGAGCAACAACAACAAAAAGACATCCAGTCTGGACAGAGCAACAACAACAAAAAGACATCCAGTCTGGACAGAGCAACAACAACAAAAGACATCCAGTCTGGACAGAGCAACAACAACAAAAGACATCCAGTCTGGACAGAGCAACAACAACAAAAAGACATCCAGTCTGGACAGAGCAACAACAACAAAAAAGACATCCAGTCTGGACAGAGCAAAAAACAAAAAGACATCCAGTCTGGACAGAGCAACAACAACAAAAAGACATCCAGTCTGGACAGAGCAACAACAACAAAAGACATCCAGTCTGGACAGAGCAACAACAACAAAAAGACATCCAGTCTGGACAGAGCAACAACAACAAAAAAGACATCCAGTCTGGACAGAGCAACAACAACAAAAAGACATCCAGTCTGGACAGAGCAACAACAACAAAAGACATCCAGTCCGGACAGAGCAACAACAACAAAAAGACATCCAGTCCGGACAGAGCAACAACAACAAAAGACATCCAGTCCGGACAGAGCAACAACAACAAAAAGACATCCAGTCTGGACAGAGCAACAACAACAAAAAGACATCCAGTCTGGACAGAGCAACAACAACAAAAAGACATCCAGTCTGGACAGAGCAACAACAACATCCAGTCTGGACAGAGCAACAACAACAAAAGACATCCATTCTGGACAGAGCAACAACAACAAAAAGACATCCAGTCTGGACAGAGCAACAACAACAAAAAGACATCCAGTCTGGACAGAGCAACAACAACAAAAAGACATCCAGTCTGGACAGAGCAACAACAACAAAAAGACATCCAGTCTGGACAGAGCAACAACAACAAAAAGACATCCAGTCCGGACAGAGCAACAACAACAAAAAGACATCCAGTCTGGACAGAGCAACAACAACAAAAAGACATCCAGTCTGGACAGAGCAACAACAACAAAAGACATCCAGTCTGGACAGAGCAACAACAACAAAAAGACATCCAGTCTGGACAGAGCAACAACAACAAAAAGACATCCAGTCTGGACAGAGCAACAACAACAAAAAGACATCCAGTCTGGACAGAGCAACAACAACAAAAAGACATCCAGTCTGGACAGAGCAACAACAACAAAAAGACATCCAGTCTGGACAGAGCAACAACAACAAAAAAGACATCCAGTCTGGACAGAGCAACAACAACAAAAAGACATCCAGTCTGGACAGAGCAACAACAACAAAAAGACATCCAGTCTGGACAGAGCAACAACAACAAAAGACATCCAGTCTGGACAGAGCAACAACAACAAAAAGACATCCAGTCTGGACAGAGCAACAACAACAAAAAGACATCCAGTCTGGACAGAGCAACAACAACAAAAAGACATCCAGTCTGGACAGAGCAACAACAACAAAAAGACATCCAGTCTGGACAGAGCAACAACAACAAAAAGACATCCAGTCTGGACAGAGCAACAACAACAAAAAGACATCCAGTCTGGACAGAGCAACAACAACAAAAAGACATCCAGTCTGGACAGAGCAACAACAACAAAAGACATCCAGTCTGGACAGAGCAACAACAACAAAAATACATCCAGTCTGGACAGAGCAACAACAACAAAAAGACATCCAGTCTGGACAGAGCAACAACAACAAAAGACATCCAGTCTGGACAGAGCAACAACAACAAAAGACATCCAGTCTGGACAGAGCAACAACAACAAAAGACATCCAGTCTGGACAGAGCAACAACAACAAAAGACATCCAGTCTGGACAGAGCAACAACAACAAAAGACATCCAGTCTGGACAGAGCAACAACAACAAAAAGACATCCAGTCTGGACAGAGCAACAACAACAAAAAGACATCCAGTCTGGACAGAGCAACAACAACAAAAAGACATCCAGTCTGGACAGAGCAACAACAACAAAAAGACATCCAGTCTGGACAGAGCAACAACAACAAAAAGACATCCAGTCTGGACAGAGCAACAACAACAAAAAGACATCCAGTCTGGACAGAGCAACAACAACAAAAGACATCCAGTCTGGACAGAGCAACAACAACAAAAAGACATCCAGTCTGGACAGAGCAACAACAACAAAAGACATCCAGTCTGGACAGAGCAACAACAACAAAAAGACATCCAGTCTGGACAGAGCAACAACAACAAAAAGACATCCAGTCTGGACAGAGCAACAACAACAAAAAGACATCCAGTCTGGACAGAGCAACAACAACAAAAAGACATCCAGTCTGGACAGAGCAACAACAACAAAAAGACATCCAGTCTGGACAGAGCAACAACAACAAAAAGACATCCAGTCTGGACAGAGCAACAACAACAAAAAGACATCCAGTCTGGACAGAGCAACAACAACAAAAAGACATCCAGTCTGGACAGAGCAACAACAACAAAAAGACATCCAGTAGACGTCGGTGTCGGTCCTGACATTTTGTTTTAATTATTGTGAATGGGTTATGTTTTACCCTGGCTATATCTGCTAGATGATTCATGTTCGATTACTTTGTGGACGGAATGTTGGTAGCGCGTCGCAGCGATGCTTCTCTCCAACAGAGAGACGAGCTGGGAATAAACAATCCAAATATTTTGCAGCCTTACCTTTGACAAAGTGGGAGCTGCTTATCACAGGGCGGCATCAGTGCTCACCTAAAAAGCCCATATGCCACTGTTTAAGAGAAATTTACATTGTTTTTTGGCAGAATTATGTGAGATTTAATGTGTTGTTGGAGGTGCATCTTTATCAATTTAGTTCAGAAAATGATACCCTCGTCAATGTGCCGCCACAGGCCACAGCCTAAATCTGCCAAAATGAGCGGGCTGGCACCGTGTATTCCCAGTCATGTGAAATCCATAGATGTATTTCAATTGACTGATTTCCTTATATGAACTGTAACTCAGTGAAATCTTCAAAATTGAGGCATGTTGCATTTTATATTTTTCTTCAGTGTGGTTACACAGTACCTACTAACTAATATAATTACCATATAAATACAGTTTTAGTGCAACCAAATTGGGAAATTGGTCTGATTCAACCAACATATGTGTGTGCTGAAGTTTACTAGATTTTAAGCTGTGAAACTCAGAAACAAATGTACTTTATGATTAAAACTTCATCATCATCTCTGTCTCAGAGGGTGATTCCTTCCACTGTAGAGTGGGGTTCTGTGGTCACTGTTCACCCATGATTACAGCACAATCAGTGGAAAAGAAAAGTTGACTGTACAAATCTGTTTGCAAGATGCTCAGCTCAGAGCCCAGCCAGGTCTGTTACTGCAGCAGCAGACTAAATCTTCCCCAGTCTCAGTCCCAGTCCAAGTCCCAGTCCCAGTCTCAGTCCCAGTCTCAGTCCCAGTCCAAGTACCAGTCTAAGTCTACGTCCCAGTCCAAGTACCAGTCCCAGTCCTAGTCCAAGTACCAGTCTAAGTCCCAGTCCAAGTACCAGTCCCAGTCCAAGTACCAGTCTCAGTCTCAGTCCAAGTCCCAGTACAAGTACCAGTCTCAGTCTAAGTCCCAGTACCAGTCCCAGTCCCAGTCCAAGTACCAGTCTCAGTTCCAGTCCAAGTACCAGTCCCAGTCCCAGTCCCAGTCCAAGTACCAGTCTCAGTCCAAGTACCAGTCTCAATCTAAGTCCCAGTACCAGTCGCAGTCCCAGTCCCAGTCCCAGTCCCAGTCCAAGTACCAGTCTCAGTCTAAGCCCCAGTCCCAGTCCAAGTACCAGTCCCAGTCCCAGTCCAAGTACCAGTCCCAGTCTAAGTCCCAGTCCAAGTCCCAGTCCCAGTCCAAGTACCAGTCCCAGTCCCAGTACCAGTCCTAGTCCAAGTCTCAGTCTAAGTCCCAGTCCAAGTACCAGTCCCAGTCCAAGTACCAGCTCTGGTGCGTGCCAAGAGACACGGTCCAGATGGGTATGACAAAAGACAAAAGGAACACCTATGTGAGAATGCTGTTCATTGACTACAGCTCAGCGTTCAACACCATAGTGCCCTCCATATAATCACTAAGCTAAGGAACCTGGGATTATATTTTATTTGATTAGGATCTCTTTTCGTCCTCATTTGGACTGTTCTTCCAAGAGTTCTTAAAATACAATTTATAATATGATCATATTTTCACTTATAACACACTGTTACAAACAGACATAATATACTGACATGTTGACAAGATAAATACTCTAACAGTCTAAAAAGTATGATTCTTCATCTACCATAGTCCAGCACAGCTTTCCTATGTATTATATTTAAATGGTTTTAAAGTATTGTTTGAATTTATATATTGAAAAGTTTCTTGTATGCTCAGATAAATTATTCAATTTCTTTATTGCTCTAAATCGAAATGTTATTTAGCCTTCTCTTTTCTGTCTAGATAACACATAGATGGTGGACAATCTATTCCTAGTGTCACGACTTCTACCAAAAACGTTGCCTCTCCTTGTTCGGGCGGTGCTCGGCGTTCGACGTCACCGGTCTTCCAGCCATCATTGATCCATTTTTAATTTTCCATTGGTTTTGTCTTGTCTTCCCACACACCTGTTTTCAATACCATTCATTACCTGTTGTGTATTTAACCCTCTGTTTCCCCTCATGTCTTTGTCAGAGTTGTGTTTATTGTATAGGTGCGCGACGGGTCCTCGTACCCATGTTTGTTTATATTCTATTCTTATTAGTGTTATGGAGCATGTTACGTGGACATTTATTAAAAGACCTGCACCTGACTTCCCTGCCACCTATACACACGACTTTGACACCTAGTATTTACTGAATGTCTGTCTCTGAATACTGTTGTGAATAGAGTTTGGCTGAACTTGTGGATGCATTTCCCCAGACCACAGAACAGTAGATTACCTGACTCCCAATTAATGCTTGGGTTGTTTACTTAAGAATCTTTCCCGGTAAATATTTAGCTATCCTTCTGATCATGCATGCAGTTTAAATATTTTGTTTTACATAGATGAGTTGTTTGAGACGACAATGATAAGCAGTTGTCTAGCTGCACTCCTAGTAGTTTGGTTTCTGCCACTTCCTAAGTTTGTACTCCCCCCATACTTAATTGTATCCCATGCTGTGTTGGCCTTTTCCTAGTGGAACAGACCAACATAACTTTGGTTTTCTTAGTGTTTAAAACAAGTTTGTTCCAGCAAACCCACTCCCTGATATTTTCCAAATCTACTTGTACAGCTTGCTGTACGTGTTGAACCGATTGGAGAAAGAGGACCGAGCATGCCCCCATTCTCAGCGACAGGGCTGCAGTGGAGCAGGTTGAGAGCTTCAAGTTCCTTGGTGTTCACATCACCAACAAACTAACATGGTCCAAGCACACCAAGAGAGGGCACGACAAAACCTATTCCACCTGGTAGGTCGCTCCTACCAGGTGGCGTGGCGAGAATCTGTCTCCTCACCACGCGCTCTCACCACTGGTGTCCCCCAGGGCTCTGTTCTAGGCCCTCTCCTATTCTCGCTATACACCAAGTCACTTGGCTCTGTCATAACCTCACATGGTCTCTCCTATCATTGCTATGCAGACGACACACAATTAATCTTCTCCTTTCCCCCTTCTGATGACCAGGTGGCGAATCGCATCTCTGCATGTCTGGCAGACATATCAGTGTGGATGACGGATCACCACCTCAAGCTGAACCTCGGCAAGACGGAGCTGCTCTTCCTCCCAGGGAAGGACTGCCCGTTCCATGATCTCGCCATCACGGTTGACAACTCCATTGTGTCCTCCTCCCAGAGCGCTAAGAACCTTGGCGTGATCCTGGACAACACCCTGTCGTTCTCAACTAACATCAAGGCGGTGGCCCGTTCCTGTAGGTTCATGCTCTACAACATCCGCAGAGAACGACCCTGCCTCACACAGGAAGCGGCGCAGGTCCTAATCCAGGCACTTGTCATCTCCCGTCTGGATTACTGCAACTCGCTGTTGGCTGGGCTCCCTGCCTGTGCCATTAAACCCCTACAACTCATCCAGAACGCCGCAGCCCGTCTGGTGTTCAACCTTCCCAAGTTCTCTCACGTCACCCCGCTCCTCCGCTCTCTCCACTGGCTTCCAGTTGAAGCTCGCATCCGCTACAAGACCATGGTGCTTGCCTACGGAGCTGTGAGGGGAACGGCACCTCAGTACCTCCAGGCTCTGATCAGGCCCTACACACCCAAACAAGGGCACTGCGTTCATCCACCTCTGGCCTGCTCGCCTCCCTACCACTGAGGAAGTACAGTTCCCGCTCAGCCCAGTCAAAACTGTTCGCTGCTCTGGCCCCCAATGGTGGAACAAACTCCCTCGCGACGCCAGGACAGCGGAGTCAATCACCACCTTCCGGAGACACCTGAAACCCCACCTCTTTAAGGAATACCTAGGATAGGATAAGTAATCCTTCTCACCCCCCTTTAAGATTTAGATGCACTATTGTAAAGTGACTGTTCTACTGGATGTCATAAGGTGAATGCACCAATTTGTAAGTCGCTCTGGATAAGAGCGTCTGCTAAATGACTTAAATGTAATGTCTTAAATGTCGGGAGACTGAAAAGATTTGACATGGGTCTTCAAATCCTCAAAAGGTTCTACAGATGCACCATCGAGAGCATCCTGACTGGTTGTATCACTGCCTGGTACGGCAACTACTCGGCCTCCGACCGCAAGGCACTACAGAGGGTAGTGTGTACGGCCCAGTACATCACTGGGGCCAAACTTCCTGCCATCCAGGACCTCTATACCAGGCGGTGTCAGGAAGAAGGCCCTAAAAAATTTCAAAGACTCAAGCCATCCTTGTCATAGACTGTTCTCATTGCTACCGCACGGCAAGCGGTACCGGAGCACCAAGTCTAGGTCCAAGAAGCTTCTAAACAGCTTCTACCCCAAGCCATAAAACTCCTGAACACCTATTCAAATAGCTACCCAAACTATTTGCATTGCCCCCCTTATTCACCGCTGCTACTCTCTGTTGTTATCTCCTATGCATAGTCACTTTAATAAATCTACCTACATTTATATATTACCTCAACTAACTGGTGCCCCCACACATTGACCTTGTATTGGTAACCCCCTGTATATAGTCTTACAAGTGTTATTTTACTGCTGCTCTTTAATTACTTGTTACTTTTATTTCTTATTCTTATCCGTATAACTGCATTGTTGGTTAGGGGCTCGTAAGTAAGCGTTTCAATGTAATACCTGTTGTATTCGGCACATTTGACTAATACAAATTGATTTTATTTTATTGTCTTGCTGTATAAATTGTAGTATCATCTGAAAATGTAGTGGTTTGAGTTTCAGATAAGGCATAAGGAAGGTTGTTGGTATATATTAAGTAAAGAAGTGGACCAAGGCAGCTGCCCTGTGGTATTCCACAGTTTAAAGCATGAGGGGAAGAAAATTAACCATTGAAATACAGTGGGGAGAACAAGTATTTGATACACTGCCAATTTTGTAGGTTTTCCTACTTACAAAGCATGTAGTTGTCTGTCAACAAAAATCCAGAAAATCACATTGTATGATTTTTAAGTAATTCATTTGCATTTTATTGCATGACATAAGTATTTGATCACCTACCAACCAGTAAGAATTCTGGCTCTCACAGATCTGTTAGTTTTTCTTTAAGAGGCCCTCCTGTTCTCCACTCATTACCTGTATTAAATGCACCTGTTTGAACTCGTTACCTGTATAAAAGACACCTGTCCACACACTCAATCAAAATATATTTTAGATTTTAGATTCTTCAAAGTAGAGACCCTTTGCCTTGATGACAGCTTTGCACACTCTTGGCATTGAGTAGGTGTGTCCAAACTTTTGACTGGTGGTATACAGAAGACAGCCCTATTTGGTAAAAGACCAAGTCCATATTATGGCAAGAACAGCTCATATAAGCAAAGAGAAACAACAGTTCATCATTACTTTAAAACATGAAGGTCAGTCAATCCATACAATTTCAAGAACTTTGTGCAGTCGCAAAAACCATCAAGAAGTGCCATGATGAAACTGGCACTCATGAGGACTGCCACAGGACAGGAAGACCCAAAGTTACCTCTGCTACAGAGGATAAGTTCCTTAGAGTTACCATCCTCAGAATTTTCAGACCAAATAAATGCTTCAGAGTTCAAGTATCAAACACATCTCAACATCAACTGTTCAGAGGAGACCTTATGAATCAGGCCTTCATGGTCAAATTGCTGCAAAGAAACTACTACTAAAGGACACTAATAAGAATAAGAGACTTGCTTGGGCCAAGAAACACGAGCAATGGACTTTAGACCGTTGGAAATCTGTCCTTTGGTCTGATGAGTCCAGGTTTCAGATTTTTGGTTCTAATTGCCGTGTCTTTGTGAAACGCAGAGTAGGTGAAAGGATGATCTCCGCATGTGTGGTTCCCACCGTGAACCAGGAGTTGTGATGGTGTGGAGGTGCTTATCTGGTGACACTGTCTGTGATTTATTTAGAATTCAAGGCACACTTAACCAGTATGGCTACAACAGCATTCTGCAGCGATATGCCATCAAATCTGGTCTGCGCTTGGGCCTCCCGGGTGGTTAAGGGCGCTGTACTGCAGCGCCAGCTGTGCCATCAGACTCCCTGGGTTTGCGCCCAGGCTCCGTCGTAACCGGCCGCGACCGGGAGGTCCGTGGGGCGACGCACAATTGGCCTAGCGTCGCCCGGGTTAGGGAGGGCTTGGTCGATAGGGGCGGCCTTGTCTCATTGCGCACCAGCAACTCCTGTAGCGGGCTGGGCGCAGTGTGCGCTAGCCAAAGTGGCCAGGTGCACTGTGTTTCCTCCGGCGCATTGGTGCGGCTGGCTTCCGGGTTGGATGCGCACTGTGTTAAGAAGCAGTGCGGCTTGGTTGGGTTGTGTATCGGAGGACGCATGACTTTCAACCTTTGTCTCTCCCGAGCTCGTACGGGAGTTGTAGCTACTACAACAATTGGATACCACGAAATTGGGGAGAAAAAGGGGTAAAATTCAACAAAAAAATTAAAAATTAATAAAAATGTCTGGTTTGTGCTTAGAGGGACTATCATTTGCTTTCAACAGGACAATGACCCAACACATATCCAGGCTCGAGGGTGCCAGGCTGCTTTTCATTACGCACACCTGTCACCATGATTACTGGCAGCTGCACAATATTGGACTCACCTGGACTCCATTACTTTGTGGATTACCCCCTCTATATTTGTCTGCTCTTCAGTTTGTTCCCTGTGTCAGCATTGATGATGTTATCTTTCTCCTGTCCAGATGCTGTCCCTGTTCTGTTTCATGTCTGTGTTTCATTAAGTGTTCACTCCCTGTACCTGCTTCTCGTCTCCAGCGTTGATCCTCACAGTAAGGGGCAGTAGGTAGCCTAGTAGTTAAGAGCGTTGGGCCAGTAAGCGAAAGATTGCTACATTGAATCCCCGAGCTGACAAAGTACAAATCTGTCGTTCTGCCCCTGAACAAGTCCATCATTATAAATATGAATGTGTTCTTAACTGACGTGCCTAGTTAAATATATATATTTTTTTTAAAGTACATTTAAAAAAGTAAGGGCTATTTGACCAGAAGGAGAGTTATTGAGTGCTGCATCCAGTGACCTGGCCTCCACATTCACCCGACCTCAACCCAATTGAGATGGTTTGAGATGATTTGGACCACAGAGTGAAGGAAAAGCAGCAAACAAGTGCTAAGCATATGTGGGAACTCCTTCAAGACTGTTGGAAAAGCATTTCCAGGTGAAGCTCGTTGAGAAAATGCCAAGAGAGTGCAAAGTTGTCATCAAGGCAAAGGGTGGCTACTTTATAGAATCTAAAATATATTTGGATTTGTTTAACACTTCTCTGGTTACTACATGATTCCATATGTGTTATTTCATAGTTTGATGTCTTCAGAAAATTGTAAAAATAAAGAAAAACCATTGAGTAGGTGTGTCCAAATGTTTGTCTGGTACTGTACATAGTAATTCAATCAATCACCTAACCTAACCTAACCAAACCTACATGTACATAAAGTGCATTCGGAAAGTATTCAGTGTTATTGCGTGTAGATTTAATCTTTAGATTATACTGTAAGACTGTAACAACAAAATGTAGAAAAAGTCAATGGGTCTGAATACTTTCCGAATACACTGTATTACCTCAATCAATCACCCCAACTACCTCGTACCCAAGTACACTGACTTGGTACCGGTACTCCTTAAATATATCCTTGTTATTGTTATTTTATTGAGTTACTATTTTCTTTTATCTATTTGCTCATTTTCTTACTTTTTAACCACATTGTTGGGAAAAAGCTTGTAAGCATTTCACGGTAAAGTGTACACTTGTTGTATTCGGTGCATGTGTCAAATAAAATGTGATTTGATTTTGTGAGCTGGAGACAAACAGGTGAGAGTGGTGTGTGCAGGGTATGTGTGTGTATACTGTTGGACAGGTCATAGTGACTGAACAGTGCCTGGGTAATTCAGGAAACCGCCGGCTACTTTTGAAACCAATGCTCTCCATTCATCTTCCATGTTCTCTGTGCCTTATCCCCTGTCCTCTGTGCCCTGTCTTCTGTCTGACAATGTAACATAATGTTCTCCAGTCCTGCTCCTGGAAAGGAGGCATCTGTTCCAGCCCAACAACCAGACGATGTAGATGTTTTTTTTCTATTAATGGTTTGATCATTAGTTGATACAGTGTGTTATTGCTGGGCTGGAACAAAGTCCTGCACATCTTGTGAGTCTCCAAGACTAGGATCCAAGAACACTCGTGTAACACAAGCCAGGGGTTCCAAAACAGTTTTCTTCTTGAGCCCCATCAAGTAGATAAAACCATCCATGTTTCTAGCCACAACTCAATTGGGATCTACCAGTGGGTCCCAACTCTCCACTTAGTAACATGTATTATAATAGGTAGGTTGGCTTTGTTCTTACCTGGTGCGGCTTCTTCCTCTGTGGCTCTCTTTGCCTTGCCAGTCTGTCTTTGCGTCTCTGTGAGCTCCTGTTCTTTAGCCGGCTCATCCTGGGACTCCTCTCCATGTAGGGCCTCCATTCCTCCATCCATCCCTCTCTCCTCCACAGCCTGGCCTATAGAGACTATGCCTCCTGCGCTCTCCCCTCCTCTTAGCAGTAGCACACAGCATAGGGCCAGCAGAACCAAACACACCACTGCAGTATGACCCCCCATCCTCCCTACTCTACAGTACATACCTCAATGTTCCACAAAATACTTCTAACTCAGTATTCCGATCAAGTATTCCACCACAGTATTCTACTTCAGAATTAAAGTTATTGCTAAATTTCCAGCTCAGAACGCTACTCAGAAATTCTACCTCAGTGTTCTAAATCAGTATTCTACAAAATAATTCTACCTCACTGTTCTGTCTCAGTATTCTACTCCAGTGTTCCACACCTTCACTCTAGTGAGGAATATTCTGGAGCTCCACACGCACTGCAAGCCACAGACAAACCCACTCACTCAAAGCATGAGGCAGGGCTGAACACAGAGAGGAGGGAGGGAGGGAGGAAAAGAAGCCCCAAAACAATGGCTGAGGGAGACAGAGAAAGAATCACCTTCACCTGGCTGATGAGTTGGAACAGGTGCCCAGATCAAAAGGAGATCTCAGCACAGATTGAGCAGAGCAGCTCACTGGAGAAGCCAGGAGAGGGAAGGCAGAATCCAGGCTGGCTCTATATATTTGAAAATAGAGCTTAGTCCTGTAGCAGAGTGCTTCTACCAGCTCTTCCCTCCGCAGACTGCTCTTCCCTCCGCAGACTGCCACAGACAAGCACGAATGGAAAGGCTCCCAGGACGCAGGATTCCAGAGGAGGAGAGGGGGAGGGGAAAAGAGTGGAAAGATGGTGGGGGAGGACAGAATGTGTGTGTGCTAACAATACTGAACCCCACAACATCTGTGGACTCATGGAGTGGACTTAGTTCAAAGCAATTTAAAACAATAAAGAACATATTCCACCTCAAACTGGATTTCGTTTTTTAGGAATGTCCTGCTCTCCTTACCATCCAGATTTCAGGGGAACTGTAGCATTCTTTCCTTACGATGTAGCTTAGCAAAGTCTCCCATTAGTTTGAAGGAAAACTCATTCCCAGCCAAGAAGAAACACACACACACACACACACACACACACACACACACACACACACACACACACACACACACACACACACACACACACACACACACACACACACACACACACACACACACACACACACACACACACACACACACACAAAGGAATAACTATTTGAGCAGATGACAAAAGTTTGCCCTTTTCGGGGCTTTGTGTTTTCTTTGCTCTGCCCTGTCTGTGGCCTCCCCCAGAGAAGTAGTCTCCACTCCAGTACCTCGGGTTAACTGAGAGGAAGGAATTGGAAAACAAACTGAATTGGAAAAAGATATGCAGCTACTGGAAGAAGCTTAAATGGAAATGTGTTTTTCAGCACTAAATTATGGTGCTGCAAACAGAAACAGACAGAAGAACAGAAGAAAAGGAAACAGTGGGGGAAAAAAATCTGATTCTAAGCAGGATTGTTTAGATGGTGAGTAGTAGTAGTATCTCTTGACATTTGTCCAAAAGGGCTTATTTTTAAATGTGTTTAGAGTTATAACTCACAAATCAAATTATAAGCATCTGGTTGGAAATGACACAAAGTGAGTAAGAGGGTTTTGTCCAAAGTACTCTGATTCAAGTCTATCTTCCCGTACGCATCACAGATTGACATTTTTTACAGAGAGACAGTAGTTTTTCCATGACACACATTTTATAACCAACAAGCTGTGATGTTGGGGGATAAGGGTAGGTCAAACATTGTGTGTGTGTGTGTGTGTGTGTGTGTGTGTGTGTGTGTGTGTGTGTGTGTGTGTGTGTGTGTGTGTGTGTGTGTGTGTGTGTGTGTGTGTGTGTGTGTGTGTGTGTGTGTGTGTGTGTGTGTGTGTGTGTGTGTGTGTGTGTGTGTGTGTGTGTGCGTGCGCGTGCGTGGATGGATGGTGTCCTACTACAGTAGCATGTTTGAATAAACCATCTCATCTCTGCCATTTTTATACACAAACACATACCCTTACACACACAGAAACCTCCCTGCTTGATGAAGTAATTCACTTGGCTATGGAATTATAATGGTGACAGAACTACATGAGTTTGTGTTTAGAATTTTGTCGTCACACATTGAGATTCGTGGTTGCAAGTAGCTTCGCAAATGTGTAATTTAATTTTGAAGCTGCCCACGACAGTAGTTTGCTCATCATGTGAAACATAATGGTACATTTCAGACGAACTCCAGACCAGCCATTGCATTGACAGCCGCTATTGCGTTAGCTAGCTGGCCTCTGACATTCTTCCAAGTTTTACTACCAACAGGCTAGCTTTATCAGGCAGCTTTAGATGCAAGGGAAAACTAATATATTTTCTAGTTAGTTAACCATCTATTGATGAAGTTGATTGGAAAGGCCATTAGATAGTTAAATTGAAATAGCTGAGGGAAATCTAGCTAGCTAATTCCCATCATCATCATCACTGCAGCGTAGCTAATGTTAGCTAGGTTTCTAGAAAATATTAAATATATATTTGAAGCTATATTTTAAAGACTTGTTACTGACTTTTGAACACTTGTCAAACTACTTCATTCCACTGCTTGTTTATTGATTAATTGATGACTGAAAAAGTTGGCAATAATTAATTCCTAATTTTATTGCAAATAGATTAGCGATCTAAAAGTAAACTCGTGACAACTTGATCATGCTTATGAATATGTAAAACTGTCTACAAAACTATGGTACATTAAAGGTAGTTGGGGTTCTCAGCGACTTGAACCAGAACTGAAATTTGAGCAGTGAGGTTAATTTCCACCCCCCCCCCCTTCTCTTTTCTCAGGTTGAAGCACATCCCTAACACAGATGTAAAGAATTTGCTAACCTCCCAGCCACCAGGAAAATCATATTTTTCTTGGAGTTTATTCACAAGTTTAGATAGAAATAGATCCACATGTTATTTTCCTTTATGCAGAATTGTCGCTAAACTTTTAACTTGGAAAGCTCATTCAATAATACAGACGTGGGTGATTTCTGTCCCAGGGGACTGAACTGTGTGCACATTTTTGTTCAATTTAGACCACAATTAGTTGAATCAGGTGTTAGTGAAGTCCTGAAACAAAACTCGGTACACTCCTGTGTAAAGAACCTATGGCTGTCATGACTTAAATTGAATAAATGCAGTTACCATTTTCTTTTGTTAATCTATACAGATTTGTCAGGTGATTTCCAGGAGACTGGTGGAGATGGATACAACCATAACCCAATGCAGTACATTTTCCTGCAACCAGGTTGAGGCCTGCTAAATTTGTTTTATTCACTGCTTTAGCACTCTGCCAACCCGGATGTCCTAGCTGTGTCTGAATCCTGGCTTAGGAAGACCACCAAAATCCCGGAAATTTCCATCCCTAACTATAACTTTTTCCGACAAGACAGAACTGCCAAAGGGGGCGGTGTTGCAATCTACTGCAGGGATAGCCTGCAGAGTTCTGACTTACTATCCAGGTCTGTACCCAAATAATTCAAGATTCTACTTTTAAAAATCCACCTTTCCAGAAACAAGTCTCTCACCGTTGCCGCTTGCTATAGACCACCCTCTGCCCCCAGCTGTGCCCTGGACACCATATGTGAATTGATTGCCCCCCATCTATCTTCAGAGCTCGTGCTGCTAGATGACCTAAACTGGGACATGCTTAACACCCCAGCCATCCTACAATCTAAACTAGATGCCCTCAATCTCACACAAATTATCAATGAACACACAATGGTACAACCCTAAATCCGTAAACACAGGCACCCTCATAGATATCATCCTAACCAATTTGCCCTCCAAATACACCTCTGCTGTTTTCAACCAAGATCTCAGCGATCACTGCCTCATTGTCTGCATCTGTGATGGATCTGCGGTCAAACGACCATCCCTCATCGCTGTCAAAACACTTCAGTGAGCAGGCCTTTCTAATCGACCTGGCCCGGGTATCCTTGAAGGATATTGACCTCAATCCGTCAGTAGAGGATAA
The DNA here is from genome assembly GCF_023373465.1 of Oncorhynchus keta. Taxonomy (NCBI): domain Eukaryota; kingdom Metazoa; phylum Chordata; class Actinopteri; order Salmoniformes; family Salmonidae; genus Oncorhynchus; species Oncorhynchus keta. The sequence continues at coordinate 31,854,617 of NC_068445.1, forward strand.
CTGGTTATTCTTTAAAAGTGCCTTCCTCGCCAACTTAAATAAGCATGCCCCATTCAAAAAATGTAGAACCAGGAACAGATATAGCCCGTGGTTCTCTCCAGAGCTGACTGCCCTTGACCAGCACAAAAACACCCTGTGGCGTTCTGCATTAGCATCGAATAGCCCTCCTGATATGCAATTTTTCAGGGAAGTTAGGAACCAATATACACAGGCAGTTAGGAAAGCAACGGCTAGCTTTTTCAAGCAGAAATGTTCATCCTGTAGCACAAACTCCCCAAAATTCTGAGACACTGTAAAGTCCATGGAGAATAAGAGCACCTCCTCCCAGCTGCCCACTGCACTGAGGCTAGGAAACACTGTCACCACTGATAAATCCACTATAATTGAGAATTTCAATAAGCATTTTTCTCTATGGCTGGCCATGCTTTCCACCTGGCTACCCCTACCCCGATCAACAGCCCTGCACCCCCCACAGCAACTCGCCCAAGCCTCCCCCATTTCTCCTTCACCAAAATCCAAATAGCTGATGTTCTGAAAGAGCTGCCAAATCTGGACCCCTACAAATCAGCCGGGCTAGACAATCTGGACCCTCTCTTTCTAAAATGATCTGCCGAAATTGTTGCGACCCCTATTACTAGCCTGTTCAACCGCTCTTTCGTATCGTCTGAGATTCCCAAAGATTGGAAAGCTGCCGTGGTCATCTCCCTCTTCAAAGCGGGAGACACTCTAGACCCACTAGAGTAACTGCTATAGATCTATCCTACCCTGCCTTTCTAAGGTCTTCGAAAGCTAAGTTAACAAACAGATTACTGACAATTTTGAATCATCAAATCAAATTTATTTATATAGCCCTTCGTACTTCAGCTGATATCTCAAACAGAAACCCAGCCTAAAACCCCAAACAGCAAGCAATGCAGGTGTAGAAGCATGGTGGCTAGGAAAAACTCCCTAGAAAGGCCAAAACCTAGGAAGAAACCTAGAGAGGAACCAGGCTATGTGAGGTGGCCAGTCCTCTTCTGGCTGTGCCGGGTGGAGATTATAACAGAACATGGCCAAGATGTTCAAATGTTCATAAATGACCAGCATGGTCAAATAATAATAATCACAGGCAGAACAGTTGAAACAGTTGAATTCCACTGTACTTTCTACGCTATGCAATCTGGTTTCAGAGCTAGTCATGGGTGCACCTCAGTCACGCTCAAGGTCCTAAACGTTATCATAACCGCCATCGATAAGAGACATTACTGTGATGTCGCTCTTGCTGCTGTTGATTCTCTGATCCACCTCCACACAGACGACACCATTCTGTATACCTCTGGCCCTTCTTTGGACACTGTGTTAACTAACCTCGAGACGAGCTTCAATGCCATACACCTTTCCTTCCGTGGCCTCCAACTGCTCTTAAATGCAAGTAAAACTAAATGCATGCTATTGAACCGATCGCTGCCTGCACCTGCCCGCCCGTCCATCATCACTACTCTGGACGGCTCTGACTTAGAATACGTGGACAACAACAAATATCTACGTGTCTGGTTAGACTGTAAACTCTCCTTCCAGACTTACATTAAACATCTCCTATCCAAAATTAAATCTAGAATCGGCTTCCTATTTCGCAACACAGCTTCCTTCACTCATGCTGCCAAACATATGAGGGTCAAATTGACTATCCTACCGATCCTCGACTTTGGCGATGTCATTTACAAAATAGCCTCCAACACTCTACTAAACAAATTGGATGCAGTCTATCACAGTGCTATCCGTTTTGTCACCAAAGCCCCATGTACTACCCACCACTGCGTCCTGTACGGGAGGTTGGCTGGCCCTCGCTTCATACTCACCGCCAAACCCACTGGCTCCAGGTCATCTACAAGTCTCTGCTAGGTAAAGCCCCGCCTTATCTCAGCTCACTGGTCACCATAGCAGCACCCACCTGTAGCATGCGCTCCAGCAGGTATATCTCACTGGTCACCCCCAAAACCAATTCTTCCTTTGGCCGCCTTTCCTTCCAGTTCTCTGCTTTCAATGACTGGAACGAACTGCAAAAATCACTGAAGCTGGAGACTCATATCTCCCTCACTAGCTTTAAACACCAGCTGTCAGAGCAGCTCACAGATTACTGCACCTGTACATAGCCCATCTGTAAATAGCCCATCCAACTACCTCATCCCCATACTGTATTTATTTATTTATCTTGCTCCTTTGCACCCTAGTATCTCTACTTGCACATTCATCTTCTGCACATCTACCATTCCAGTGTTTAATTGCTTATTGTAATTACTTTGCTACCATGGCCTATTTATTGCCTTTGCTCCCTTATCCTACTGTATTATTGACTGTATGTTTGTTTATTCCATGTGTAACTGTGTTGTTGTGTCGAACTGCTTTGCTTTATCTTGGCCAGGTCGCAGTTGTAAATGAGAACTTGTTCTCAAGTAGCCTACCTAGTTAAATAAAGGTGAAATAAAAAATAAATAAAATTGATTATGGTGGGAGTTGGCGAGCTAGCTAACTATCTTTCCCCCAGCAGTTTCAATGTATCTATCTAGCTAGCTAATGGCATTTATAATCAACCCCATCAATCAGGTGGATAACTAACCATCAAATATATTCGTTTTCCCCTCACATTTAAAGCTGCCTGATAAAGCTAGCCAGTTGATAGTAAAGCTAGAATGAACGTCAGTGGCTGTAGGTAATGCAATAGCGGTTGTCAATGCAATGGCTGGCAAACTACTGTAATTCCTTTTCACAAAAAATATTGAGCACAGACAAAAGAGATTATTACTTTCAAGTAGATCGTTTTCGTTTAATTTACTTCATCCTCTCTTTCGCATGTGGGGTGGTAATTCCTGAGATTTTATTGATGGAACAATCCAGCCAATGTTTAGGCTGTTGTGGTTTTGGCAGAGGGAAATGATTGGTCAGGAGTAAAAGGTGCTGCCCCCACAGTGCTAATCATATTTTCACTAGCAAATATCTTTCCACAAAACTGCAAGTGTATTTTTGATTCACAGCAGAATATTCATACTCGGAAATAGATTTGTAATAATTCTGAAAATAAATTATACTTGCAAATCTTATTGAATGTCTTCAAATGTCAAATTACACATTTGCGAATCAGATTTACAACCACAAATCACAATTTGCGACCACGAAATTCAAAATACAAACTCACGTAGTTCTGTCATAATAATCCCATACTTTGCACGCCACTGGAGAGAAAAGCAGAAAAAAATGCCAATATGCAAATACTGAAAACCTGGCAGACAATAGATAAACATGTAATGGAAAGTTAGATTTCAGAGAGGGCTCTGCTAACTGCAGTTGATGGGGATTCAGTCTGTGTCCAGGGATGACGTTCCAGCCAAAGAATGCTGCAGATTTCGGTTCAGACTACATTAAACTCAAACTGAGAAGCCAGTTTATTAGTAAAACTCCAGTGACTGGAGTTTTACTCATTTCACAAGAGAGCAGAAACAAAACGTCAAACCCCAGGAAAGGTGGGCCCTAGTGAGTGTATGTGGTTTTCCTATGCTCTCATGTCCTACCCATCACAAGGATTTCACTGGGGGCCCAATGCAGAGATTATAAATATAAATCAAACTATCTGAGATTGCTGAAAAACCCCCATAAAAACTAGCTGTTCTTATTCTACCAAGGTACACACAGCATCCCATTTTCTCTCAAAACATTCCTTCCAACTTTGCAAATGGGATCATTACTGTATCTGACTCAGTGTAGTTTCCATCTCTCTGTCCCCTCACTCCCTCCCATTCTATCTCTTCCTACTGTCTGTAAAAGCATCATGTCATGGTTTTCTTGAATTTCTCTCCAAGTGGGAGTATTGACTACATGGCATGATACTGATTAGACCAAAATGGACGTCAGCCAAAAACAACTTCCACCATTATAAACTCATTATCATAATGTGCTTAACCTGTGAAAACAGTGAATGAAGTAAACTTCCCATCGTTTGTGATGAAATATAAATTAGATAGTGGGCACTGGGCATTCAAATATCTATTTTGCGCTAAGAATAATTTGTGAAGTGGAAAGAGTTTGTGGGCTGGATTGCAGTTGCAATCACTCACCACTCACCACGAATGAAACACACTCCTTTGTTCAACTTGCAAGTTTTTATAAACCTAATCAGAGAATGGGACACAGACGGCCATTGTAGAGTAGCGATACCTTCCAAGGCCAAGTTCGAAAAGCATATTCACCGATTCATCCTCATGTCACTACCAAATCAAATCAAAATCAAATCAAATGTATTTGTCACATACACATGGTTAGCAGATGTTAATGCGAGTGTAGCGAAATGCTTGTGCTTCCAGTTCCGACAATGCAGTAATAACCAACAAGTAATCTAACTAACAATTCCTAAACTACTGTCTTATACACAGTGTAAGGGGATAAAGAATATGTACATAAGGATATATGAATGAGTGATGGTACAGAGCAGCATAGGCAAGATACAGTAGATGGTATCGAGTACAGTATATGCATACAAAATGAGTATGTAAACAAAGTGGCATAGTTAAAGTGGCTAGTGATACATGTATTACATAAGGATGCAGTCGATGATATAGAGTACAGTATATACGTATGCATATGAGATGAATAATGTAGGGGAAGTAACATTATATAAGGTAGCATTGTTTAAAGTGGCTAGTGATATATTTACATCATTCCCATCAATTCCCATTATTAAAGTGGCTGGAGTTGAGTCAGTGTGTTGGCAGCGGCCACTCAATGTTAGTGGTGGCTGTTTAACAGTCTGATGGCCTTGAGATAGAAGCTGTTTTTCAGTCTCTCGGTCCCAGCTTCGATGCACCTGTACTGACCTCGCCTTCTGGATGATAGCGGGGTGAACAGGCAGTGGCTCGGGTGGTTGATGTCCTTGATGATCTTTATGGCCTTCCTGTAACATCGGGTGGTGTAGGTGTCCTGGAGAGCAGGTAGTTTGCCCCCGGTGATGCGTTGTGCAGACCTCACTACCCTCTGGAGAGCCTTACGGTTGAGGGCGGAGCAGTTGCCGTACCAGGCGGTGATACAGCCCGCCGGGATGCTCTCGATTGTGCATCTGTAGAAGTTTGTGAGTGCTTTTGGTGACAAGCCGAATTTCTTCAGCCTCCTGAGGTTGAAGAGGCGCTGCTGCGCCTTCTTCACGACGCTGTCTGTGTGAGTGGACCAATTCAGTTTGTCTGTGATGTGTATGCCGAGGAACTTAAAACTTGCTACCCTCTCCACTACTGTTCCATCGATGTGGATAGGGGGGTGTTCCCTCTGCTGTTTCCTGAAGTCCACAATCATCTCCTTAGTTTTGTTGACGTTGAGTGTGAGGTTATTTTCCTGACACCACACTCCGAGGGCCCTCACCTCCTCCCTGTAGGCCGACTCGTCGTTGTTGGTAATCAAGCCTACCATTGTTGTGTCGTCCGCAAACTTGATGATTGAGTTGGAGGCGTGCGTGGCCACGCAGTCGTGGGTGAACAGGGAGTACAGGAGAGGGCTCAGAACGCACCCTTGTGGGGCCCCAGTGTTGAGGATCAGAGGGGAGGAGATGTTGTTACCTACCCTCACCACCTGGGGGCGGCCCGTCAGGAAGTCCAGTACCCAGTTGCACAGGGCGGGGTCGAGACCCAGGGTCTCGAGCTTGATGACGAGCTCGGAGGGTACTATGGTGTTGAATGCCGAGCTGTAGTCGATGAACAGCATTCTCACATAGGTATTCCTCTTGTACAGATGGGTTAGGGCAGTGTGCAGTGTGGTTGAGATTGCATCGTCTGTGGACCTATTTGGGCGGTAAGCAAATTGGAGTGGGTCTAGGGTGTCAGGTAGGGTGGAGGTGATATGGTCCTTGACTAGTCTCTCAAAGCACTTCATGATGACGGAAGTGAGTGCTCCGGGGCGGTAGTCGTTTAGCTCAGTTACCTTAGCTTTCTTGGGAACAGGAACAATGGTGGCCCTCTTGAAGCATGTGGGAACAGCAGACTGGTATAGGGATTGATTGAATATGTCCGTAAACACACCGGCCAGCTGGTCTGCGCATGCTCTGAGGGCGCGGCTGGGGATGCCGTCTGGGCCTGCAGCCTTGCGAGGGTTAACACGTTTAAATGTCTTACTCACCTCGGCTGCAGTGAAGGAGAGATCATTGCTGATTGCTGACTGACTCAGCATGTTGTCCATCACAGGATAATATGAGTTGGCATGGCTTCCTTCCGTTAGGTCTGCTCCTTGAACATGTCACTTCATCTGCATGTATGTAACACTTCTAATTCTAAAAGTATGTACAGTTGAAGTCGGAAGTTTACATACACTTAGGTTGGAGTCATTAAAACTTGTTTTTCAACCACTCCACACATTTCTTGTTAACAATCTATAGTTTTGGCAAGTCGGTTAGGATATCTACTTTGCATGACAAGTAATTTTTCCAACAATTGTTTACAGACATATTATTTCATTTATAATTCACTGTATCACAATTCCAGTGGGTCAGAAGTTTACATACACTAAGTTGACTGTGCCTTTAAACAGCTAGGAAAATTCCAGAAAATGATGTCATGGCGTTAGAAGCTTCTGATAGGCTAAGTGACATCATTTGAGTCAATTGGAGGTGTACCTGTGGATGTATTTTCAAAACGCCTGAAGGTACCACATCCATCTGTACAAACAATAGTACGCAAGTATAAACACCACGTGACCATGCAGCCATTATACCGCTCAGGAAGGAGACACGTTCTGTCTCCTAGAGATGAACGTACTTTGGTGCGAAAAATGCAAATCAATCCCAGAACAACAGCAAAGGACCTGCTGGAGGAAACAGGTACAAAAGTATCTATATCCACAGTAAAACGAGTCCTATTTCGATATAACCTGAAAGGCCGCTCAGCAAGGAAGAAGCCAGTGCTCCAAAACCGCCATAAAAAAGCCAGACTACGGTTTGCAACTGCACATGGGGACAAAGATCGTACTTTTTGGAGAAATGTCCTCTGGTCTGATGGGAAAAAATTGAACTGTTTTCAATTCACAAATTAGATAGCATCATGAGGAAGGACAATTATTTGGATATATTGAAGCAACATCTCAAGACATCAGTCAGTAAGTTAAAGCTAAAGTCTTCTAAATGGACAATGACCCCAAGCAAACTTCCAAAGTTGTGGCAAAATGGCTTAAGGACAACAAAGTCAAAGTATTGGAGTGGCCATCACAAAGCCCTGACCTCAATCCCATAGAAAATTTGTGGGCAGAACTGAAAAAGCATGTGCGAGCAAGGAGGCCTCCAAACCTGACTGTTACACCAGCTCTGTCTGGAGGAATGGGCCAAAATTCACCCAACTTATTGTGGGAAGCTTGTAGAAGGGTACCTGAAACATTTAACCCAAGTTAAACCATTTAAAGGCAATGCTAACAAATACTAATTGAGCATATGTAAACTTCTGACCCACTGGGAATGTGATGAAAGAAATAAAAGCTGAAATAAATAATTATCTTGACTATTATTCTGACATTTCACATTCTTAAAATAAAGTGGTGATGCTAACTGAATTAAGACAGGGAATGTTTACTAGGATTAAATGGTGAAAAACTGAGTATAAATGTATTTGGCTAAGGTGTAAGTAAACTTCCGACTTCAACTGTATATCTGTGGTTCTGTTGATGTCTAGTCCATGACGTCAACTTCTATGTCATGCTTTTGACTGCAGCAGTACCTCAGCAAACAGTCCTGAGCTCAGCGTCTACAGGGGCAGGAGAGAGAGAGAGAGAGAGAGAGAGAGAGAGAGAAAAAGGGGGTGAGTAAGAGAGGAGAATGTGTCAGTGTGTATGTCAGAGAGAGAGAGAGAGAGAGAGAGAGAGAGAGAGAGAGAGAGAGAGAGAGAGAGAGAGAGAAAAAAAGGGGGTGAGTAAGAGAGAGAATGTGTCAGTGTGTATGTCAGAGAGAGAGAGAGAGAGAGAGAAATGCTGTGTTCCAGAAGGCTCTCTAGGTACACATGGAAACAGATCTTTAAACTACACCCAGCTTCATGCCTTCATTCTCCCGCTCTTCCTTTAGACTTGTAACATTCTGAACCCCTCCTAAACCTTCTTAGATGTCTAGCATACACAGCTACAGTCTGGAAGCTAGGAAATAAATCACTTTTGCATGCTTTAAAATACTTTTATCATCTCAAATTTACAGTAGGTGGAGACTGCATTGCCATTTATTTAAAAAATGTGTATGGGTAGGCGAAAGGGGGAGGGAAAGAGGTGGAGAGACACTAAGACAGTGAGAGTAGCCTACCCAGCCTTTATTGCCCCAGGACCTCTGAAGAGTAATGCATTCCAAACAAGCAATCACAGTATGTTTTTATAAGATGCATTTCCTGTGGTCTGAGCATGTTGGTGTTGGCCAACTGTCCTATTATAATAACAGTGTGTCGCCTGTGTAAAGTGATTTCCCATAACCACAATGACAATGATGACTGTGTATAGTGCAGAGTTTTAGGGGTGTTGGGAACTAGCTTTTAAACTTGAAAATATGAAATATCCTTATTCATGGTACCGAAGGAGAGGGGAATGTATGATGTTTACATTCTACCAGGATATGTTATTGTCACACATCAGGGATCCTATGGGAGGAGAAGAGACACAGTCTGGTACGTGTCAACATGACAGCCGTGAGTTGGGGAGGAGTGAGCACTTTGGGGCAGAGGTCAAGTTAGATGAAGTGAGGAAGAACATATACCACTAATCTTCTGGTTAGCAACAGGGGTGTATTGGCTGTTCAGATGTGTAGGAGGGGCTCAGCATGGGAGAAAGGGTTAAATACCCGAGCTTGTGTGAAAATGTTCCTTGTCTTATGCAACTGTATGACCAATGAGTGAATAGAGTTGGTTTAAACTATACTAATTGTCCGTGAGGTTCATTTAGAAGTGGGACTTGAACCAGTGACCATGTGGTTATAGCAAATGCAAACGCCTGTACCATAGAAGTCCAGCAGATCTCGTTTTGTAGGTTCCTACAGTACCTTCACTCTGTCAGGGCAGGTTGGCCTCTCTGTGGCATATGGATCATATCACTATCACCAGCTGCAAACAGGCTGCAATAGACATTAGGCTTAAAGAAAGTGTTCTCCTTTTCGGTCTAAAGGTAGCAAACCTGTGACATTTAGAATAAATACTACTATAGCATTTGGGAACTATGGAGTAACCAATCTGGCTTTGGTTGGCCAATGACTGCTGGTACAACCCTCTGACCTGATCTTAAAAACTGCAGTGTTAGGGGTGTATGCTATGCTGTATGCACAGTTTACAAGGAGTGTGGGAGAAGTTTAAAACATTACTTTGCAAAAGCACCTCCAATTGCTTGTTAAGGGTAATTTGTCTACCCTTTTGAAAAGGTAAACTAATATGCTCAGAGGCCTCAGGGTTAAACATGTTTTTATTTTTTAGTATTATTCATTTTTTTTAACCTTTATTTAACTAGGCAAGTCAGTTAAGAGCAATTTCTTATTTACAATGACAGCCTACCCCGGCCAAACCCGGACGATGCTGGGCCAATTGTGTGCCGCCCTATGGGACTGAGATCCAGTGCCTTAGACCGCTACGCCACTCGGGAGCCCACGGTTTTAATAGTGCCTGCCTCGCTCTACTCCACCCTAATAGAGGTCTCCTTTCAGGACTACAGACAGACAGAACTGGTGGAGGCCCAATTCTTTCCCCATAAATGAATTGACGTTTGTTACAGTACCAGTGGAATGCATATCAAGCCAAATATAGTAACAAAAACAAAAAACTCTCATTGCTTGAAAATGAAGTCAACACTATAAAAAATATTGATGAGAAACCATTGTGTCTGGCTCTACTGTAGATAGAAGCAACAGGTGCTGTCTGGTTGGATCTCAGACCGGTCTCTCTTGTCCTCCACTCTGGCTTGGCTCGAGGACGCCAAAGCCTCTTTATTAGAAAAAACACGTGAGCGTGACGAATGGGTTGGCGCGCTCTGCATCTGTCTTTATTTTCTTTGAAAACACATCCAGACAGATCTGTTAGTAGCGAAAGAGCGAGACATGGTGCACCTGGAAAGAAAAATGACGAAAACAACAGTCAACATTTCAGTCATTTAGCAGACACTCTTATCCAGAGCAACTTACAGTCGTGAGTGTTTACATTTTCAGACTTTTTTCAAACCCACAACCCTGGCGTTGCAAACTGAGGCACAGATGGTCTTCAGCCTAACGGATGTGAACGGGCCTGATGTCAAAGGTGTTAAGGTGCTCCATAGCAGACACTCTCTCTAACCTGCCTGGCTTCTCTCCTCTCTATTACCTCTCCTTCTCCGGCAGAGGAGAGGTTTGAGCCACACTACAGCTCCATCTGTTTGTCTGGTCTACCCATGTGCATGACTGAGTCACATATTCCTGAACTGAAGGAAAGACACCCTCACAACAGGTCAATAAACTAGAGCGGCATTGACACATCTGGCAAACAAGCCAATACACTGGAGTTGTGCTTACGGATGTAATAGTGGAGGACTGGCAACACTCAGGTCTTCATACACTGTGTCCATATTTAGCCACACAGATGCTGGTTTGGAGCTGTGAATCTGAAGTGAAGCAGAGAACCCGGCCTCCCTTCAGAGCGTGAAACACAAATGGCTCAAATATGCAGAACTGGAGGAGATATTTACTTATTTCATCACACTTTGTATAACCCACAGGCCATCACATGGAAGCCATCACATGAAGGGACAATGGGGAGTGTAAAGTAGAATGACAACAATGATATGTGTAGAAATCAGGGTTGGGTTCAAATCCATTTCACCTCCATCAGTTCAGGAGATAATTTTAGCCTCTTTAGTAAGTGTGAAGAGACAGGACAGGTCAGCTATGTGTGATTCACTGATGTGGGGTTGAAATACACACGCAATGGCTAAATGTCTCATCTTTCCACTGTACAAAATGTGCAGCGTTGGGGTTAATTTAGGAACTGCACTGTTCTAGTGTGAAGAATAAATTCCAATTTAACAGACTGGAATTGAACCTGGCACCCTGAACCCTTGTACAAGTCTTAATTACACTGTGAAAGGCCGCCCTCAAGTGGTAAAGCTATAAAACTACGAGATAAACCCCATCACTGCTGAAGCTTTAGGGCAGGGTTCCCCAACTGACAGCCCCGTGGGTGGTTTCATTTGGCCACAAAGTTTTCGGAGCAAAAATAAATACAAAAGAAAAATCGTATATTTTTTTTAATTGTTGGACATGACTGTAAAAACGGAAATCAGCTCCAAGTGATTTTAATTTAAGAAAATTGTTCGCAAGTATTTCCACGTATAAGACACGTGATCAACAAATGTAAGCAAGGTTTGAAATGGTGTTTTAGTCAAATATTATATCCATTTGGGATTCTTGTGGTCAATTTGCAGTCTACAAATGATTTGTATTTATGTTCCGGGCCCCCTGACCATGCGCTCAAGAAAATAAAAAAAGTCTCTCTGAATCTGGTTGAATGTCTGGTGTCTATGTGAGCACAGACGTTGGCGTCCTCTAGCCGAGTCCTGCTAGGAGAAAACTGAACCTGTTTGTGGACGCCTTAACAATCCATTTCTGTTGTTGAAGCGTGAATAGGCCTAGAATCAGTAGTATCTCCACAAAACCGGGGAACAGTCTAGACCAGAGGTTCTTAAACCGTTTCAGCTCCAGATCCAAATGAAAAATGTACTGGCCTTGAATGACCCAAATGAAGAGGAAATGGTGTGTGATTTTAAATGTTTACTCATAACTCACTATCCACCTATCACATGCTCAGGCCCACTTTGGGTCCCAACCCAAGCTTAAGAGACCCTGGTCTACGCAGGTCACTTAAGTGTTTCTAAAAAATAGCATTGAAAAAGGCAAACTGAGAATAATAAATCACAGCACAGAGACAAAATAACAAGCAAATGGCTGTGTTTTAAATGGCATTTATTTAAGTTTCTCCATACAATACAGTACTGTACATCAGCACATTTTTCTGAAACAACTCATTATAAAATAGGGCTTCTACAATCAAGGTACAGTCATAGAATGCTTTCGGGGACAAATGACGACAACAGCAACAGCAGAACACCTTCATATAAAGCGCAAGAGATTAAGGAAGTGATTTGTTATATTCAGTACCATGCATGCTGCCTAAAGGCCCGTTTTCTATTGGTTCTGAACTGAGATCTAACCGGTGAAAATAAAATAGGACCTAACGGGTGGAAACTTATGCAAGGAATTCAAGCCAAAACCTTGATTTGGGAATGCAAATCCAATTTGGAGGAGCAGCACAATGTTCCTGTATGATCCTGACATGGTCAAAGGTGGGAACAATCACCAATACAACAGCGAAAGTGGATACTGTCGCAGCCACAAGAACATTTGCTTATCATTAACATAGTCAACATGGAGTGGATCTGCAGTCAGGCTGATATAAAGCCATGTGGATCAAGCATGTGTCATTTGAAATAGAATACATAGCCTACCAGCTTCAGCATTAGTTCACCAGTGTTTCAGGTGTGGAATACACAGGGAGTATGTGTCTAACAACGGAAAGAGAAAAGATAAAGGCCTGCAGTTATATGAAGTGAGAAGCCATTGTCCTTGTCAACAGACATCCAAAAGAAGAGAAAGAGAAGAATTGTCTCAAATCTTGAGGTAAGCAATGTTTTTCTTATCCACTCTACCCAGCACAGCCAGAAGAGGACTGGCCACCCCTCAGAGCCTGGTTCCTCTCTACCCAGCACAGCCAGAAGAGGACTGGCCACCCCTCAGAGCCTGGTTCCTCTCTACCCAGCACAGCCAGGAGAGGACTGGCCACCCCTCAGAGCCTGGTTCCTCTCTACCCAGCACAGCCAGGAGAGGACAGGCCACCCCTCAGAGCCTGGTTCCTCTCTACCCAGCACAGCCAGGAGAGGACAGGCCACCCCTCAGAGCCTGGTTCCTCTCTACCCAGCACAGCCAGGAGAGGACTGGCCACCCCTCAGAGCCTGGTTCCTCTCTACCCAGCACAGCCAGGAGAGGACTGACCACCCCTCAGAGCCTGGTTCCTCTCTACCCAGCACAGCCAGAAGAGGACTGGCCACCCCTCAGAGCCTGGTTCCTCTCTACCCAGCACAGCCAGGAGAGGACAGGCCACCCCTCAGAGCCTGGTTCCTCTCTACCCAGCACAGCCAGGAGATGACTGGCCACCCCTCAGAGCCTGGTTCCACTTTAGGTTTCTTCCTAGGTTCCTGCCTTTCTAGGGAGTTTTTCCTAGCCATTGTGCTTCTACATCTACATTACTTGCTGTTTGGGGTTTTAGGCTGGGTTTCTGTATAGCACTTTGTGACATCTGCTGATGTAAAAATTGCTTTATTTCTAAATAAATCTGACTGATTTCAATAGAATACCCTACTAACAATCACACAGTAACAATCACCTTTTGTACTTCACGATTCACACACTAAACTGGAACAAGCACTTCTGCTAAAATAAAATAACTTGGTGTATCTTCAAATCTGAAATACAGGTTCAGTTAAATTACATTACTTTAGTAAATGTTTCAGATTAACAAGGGCTATGATGAGATTATAGCTGCAGAGATAGAGGCCCTGTTCTTTCGAGGTCGGTTAAAAATACAACACAGACAAAGCCTAATAGTCACCTAGCAACACTCACACTGTACACACCTCCAGCATTCTAGAAGAGTGCACATTTAGCTGACTAACAAAAATACTTACACTTGGCAAAAAAAACAGCACGTATTCCTTTTTTGAAAATGGGGGGTATATGTGGATAGTGATGTGCTTGTAAATAACCCAATAAGACAAGATAAACTACATATTGTAGCTGATCATGTCCACACCTATAGATGTTTATATCATGTTTCTAGATGTGTACACTTTAACCCCTGACCCAGTGATACATTCAACCTGATGATCTGCTCTTAGAGAGAGGATCCTCCTGCTTGTTCTGCTTTCATCCCAGAAGACAAATATCATATTTAAAAACCGGCTACTGAAGATCTACAAGTACCTCACAAAACATGGATCCACTGAGTAGCTCTACTAACTACATGTCTGTTGTAGAGGGGATGTTGTGAATGTACTGTACTAACAGCACCGACGCTAAAGACTGTAAATCAGACCACATGACCAAGAGAAACAAGCTTTACAAGGAAGGTATAACAACAAGGAAGCTACAGTACCGGTGCTACCTGAACATGCTACTGATTGTGACTGCAGAGGTATGCTCCCCTGTCGTACTGTACCATCACACACACACAAACACCAGTATTATTGTGATCTCTGACAGAGTTGGGATTGCTTACTTTGCACCTTCATAGAGACACACCTTTCACTGTTATCATCACTATCAATTCATCATTTAGAAAAAGATCATCTCTGGACACTAACCTTTAGTTAGGCACGTGTGTAATTTGTGTGCACTATCGATCGAGTCAGATAACACACACGACTGACATTATTCTGGCACTGGTCAATCAACTCCAGTTGGATGCTCTGTAACGGAATGCATGTAGAAAACCTCCCAGACGACTTCTATCACTGGTCAGACTAAACCAGCCAATAGCTGTTGGCTTGACTGACCAGTTTAAATGCTCATCTCAAATGAAACCCTATTCACTACGCGAAACCCTATTCACTACGCGAAACCCTATTCACTACGCGAAACCCTATTCACTACGCGAAACCCTATTCACTACGTAAAACCCTATTCACTACGTAAAACCCTATTCACTACGTGAAACCCTATTCACTACGTAAAACCCTATTCACTACGTGAAACCCTATTCACTACGTAAAACCCTATTCACTACGTGAAACCCTATTCACTACGTAAAACCCTATTCACTACGTAAAACCCTATTCACTACGTAAAACCCTATTCACTACGTGAAACCCTATTCACTACGTGAAACCCTATTCACTACGTAAAACCCTATTCACTACGTAAAACCCTATTCACTACGTAAAACCCTATTCACTACGTGAAACCCTATTCACTACGTAAAACCCTATTCACTACGTGAAACCCTATTCACTACGTGAAACCCTATTCACTACGTAAAACCGTATTTACTACGTAAAACCCTATTCACTACGTGAAACCCTATTCACTACGTAAAACCCTATTCACTACGTAAAACCCTATTCACTACGTGAAACCCTATTCACTACGTGAAACCCTATTCACTACGTAAAACCCTATTCACTACGTGAAACCCTATTCACTACGTGAAACCCTATTCACTACGTAAAACCCTATTCACTACGTAAAACCCTATTCACTACGTAAAACCCTATTCACTACGTGAACCCCTATTCACTACGTGAACCCCTATTCACTACGTGAACCCCTATTCACTACGTGAACCCCTATTCACTACGTAAAACCCTATTCACTACGTGAACCCCTATTCACTACGTGAAACCCTATTCACTACGTGAACCCCTATTCACTACGTTAAACCCTATTCACTAAGTAAAACCCTATTCACTACAGGGAAGATGGTCAACAGTAGAACTCTATACAGGGAACAGGGAATCATTTGAACAGTCTTCCTGAGTTTCTTAGCAGAAGTCCCTCTCATTCTGCCACTATCATCAAGTGCTATATCCATAATATAATATATCATTTTCATATACAGTATCATTTTATGTATTGTTATGGCATCTATCCCTTAGGAAAGGACTAAAATAGTTTTTCAATTATTAAAAAATATATCCCCCAAACAACTAGGGGCTCTGGGCCTATTTAACCTGCACTGGGACAGACAGGAACCATCCGAGCCCAGACACACACACACATCAGCCTATTTAACCTGCACTGGGACAGACAGGAACCATCCGAGCCCAGACACACACACATCAGACTATTTAACCTGCACTGGGACAGACAGGAACCATCCGAGCCCAGACACACACACATCAGACTATTTAACCTGCACTGGGACAGACAGGAACCATCCGAGCCCAGACACACACACATCAGCCTATTTAACCTGCACTGGGACAGACAGGAACCATCCGAGCCCAGACACACGCACATCAGCCTATTTAACCTGCACTGCGACAGACAGGAACCATCCGAGCCCAGACACACACACCTATTTAACCTGCACTGGGACAAGAACCATCTGAACCCAGACACACACATATCGACCTGACAACATACAGAAACACAGGCCTCACTGTTCCAACTATAGCCAACACACACCGTAATCTCCATACCTAGTGCACGCACACACAGTTCTGCTGACAGTAGAAGACAGTCAATGACCCTACACCCTTCCAAAACTCTACTAGGGCTGCAGACAGATAGAAGCCCTGGGGTTTGGAAGCTTCTGATTTGGCCTCAATAAACCAACTATGATTGGATGATTAGTAGAATCAGGTGTGCTACTTCTTGTCTGAAGAAAAGCCTGCACCCACACCAGTCCTTGAAAATCTCACCTTTCATTCTCTCTCTCTCTATTTAATGACATCTTCTATTCATCCATCAGTCCCATGCCACACCGACAAGTACTTCTGTTGGGAGAGGAGTCAGTGACTCAATACAAACTGTTCTGACAGCAGTTTTACAGCATCAATGGGAAAGGACCGCAGGGAGTGGGTCAAAGCTTGGTGGGGTCCCTACACACACAACTGACACAAACACACCCTCTTTCTAGCTCAGACTAGTCGAGCCGTACACACAGACTCTCTGTGTGTCAGATGAGCCTGGCCTCTCCCTCCATGTTTAGTGGTAGCTCACACACTCCAGTGAAGTGCATCTCCTTGCCCCTGGTTCCCTCAGACCTGGCCCCTCTCCCCCCCAGGCAGGGTGAGGGTCGCTGGGCCGTGGGGTCCGGGTACCTCCTCTCCCTCAAGAAGACGTCCAGTCGACGCAGCATCTGCTTGGGGTTCTTTTTGGCAAACAGCTCCACTTCTGGAGGGGAGCAGAGACACAGTGGGGAAGTGATTGTGTTCCAGAGGGATGTTAACAACTGGACTCGGTTAAGCCTGGAGTACAAACAAAGTGAGTTACCTTTCAGGACGAAGCCAGAGTCAGAGATGGTCTTCTGCTGGCTCTTCCACAGCTGGTAGAGGTGCAGGAACGTGGCAACGTAGAACTCATTCAACACCCCCACTACCTGCTGTCGACGGTTACACTCCCTGAAGCACCACACAAAGAAGAACACACAAACAAATTAGGATTTCGCTCTTGTGAGTGACAGTCAAGCCAATGTCTGTCTGTCTGTCTGTCTGTCTGTCTGTCTGTCTGTCTGTCTGTCTGTCTGTCTGTCTGTCTGTCTGTCTGTCTGTCTGTCTGTCTGTCTGTCTGTCTGTCTCTCTGTCGTAGAGGAGTAGGGCAGGACACTTACTTGGAGAGGGCCTCTTCTCTGAGTGCATGCAGGGCGATACAGGTCATATTGATGGACATCACACAGAAGGGAAAGTTCTAGAGAAAGATTGAGCAGAAAGAGTAGAGGTTTGTAAATAGACTATTAAATGTGTGATTGCGTACTTGAATAATGTCCCCACTTCTTTGAAATTTCCCTCACCTGAACAGTTTGTGGCCCGTGTGTGTATGTACCTGTGTGGGGTGCTGGGACAGCTTGAAGATGTCTCTGGCTAAAGGCAGCGTCTCAGGGTCCATTACCAGGTACAAGGCATGCATCAGCCCCAGGAAACCTGTACCACGCAGGTCTGTGGCTGGGTCCGTACCTACACAGAAAACACACACACACACAAATACACAGACACACACGTTATAATTTCAGTGTTTTGTTAATTTCTTTACAAAATATTAATCTCTTCAACTGTAATCAATAATGATTTAGTCTAAAACGTTGGGGTTGAAGGTGGGGTGCTAAGCTGACATATGGAATTGTTTTAAGATGGTCATACTAGATCATTTAGCTATTTGATTTGGAATTTTAGGACCCCTTTAGATTTAAAAAATGATTTTTTATAAAATATTGATTTTGGCCTTTACTATTAAAGCCTGTAGAAACATTG
Organism: Oncorhynchus keta; assembly: GCF_023373465.1. Taxonomy (NCBI): domain Eukaryota; kingdom Metazoa; phylum Chordata; class Actinopteri; order Salmoniformes; family Salmonidae; genus Oncorhynchus; species Oncorhynchus keta. The sequence goes on from NC_068445.1 coordinate 31,872,617, forward strand.
AATAACATTCATTAATGGCAAAAAAGGACAGTACAAAAATGTATCATAAGAAACTTTATACGTTTTGAAGTGTCTGCCCTAAATCAAGGATATAAAAAATATATATTTAACCCCTTTTTTGGGTAGGCACAAAACTCCCTTCATACATCCATTTGTTTTTTAAAACCTCTACCAGTTACCTTCAGACACGTCACCGGTGACACTTGTGGGGGTTGTAGAGCAAAACGGAGAACATCATGTTCATGAAAGTCTCATCTTTCCATTGGCTGGGCATAATAGTTTTCTACGCCAAACCGTTCAGACGCTACAGACTTTATGTGAGAAGACAGATTTTCAGGATGTCTCACGGTCTGACGAACACCGCTCTAGCTCTGCCACCTTTCACCACAGATGTCTCACGGTCTGACGAACACCGCTCTAGCTCTGCCACCTTTCACCACAGATGTCTCACGGTCTGACGAACACTGCTCTAGCTCTGCCACCTTTCACCACAGATGTCTCACGGTCTGACGAACACCGCTCTAGTTCTGCCACCTTTCACCACAGATGTCTCACGGCCTGACGAACACCGCTCTAGCTCTGCCACCTTTCACCACAGATGTCTCACGGTCTGACGAACACCGCTCTAGTTCTGCCACCTTTCACCACAGATGTCTCACGGTCTGACGAACACCGCTCTAGCTCTGCCACCTTTCACCACAGATGTCTCACGGTCTGACGAACACCGCTCTAGCTCTGCCACCTTTCACCACAGATGTCTCACGGTCTGACGAACACCGCTCTAGTTCTGCCACCTTTCACCACAGATGTCTCACGGCCTGACGAACACCGCTCTAGCTCTGCCACCTTTCACCACAGATGTCTCACGGTCTGACGAACACCGCTCTAGTTCTGCCACCTTTCACCACAGATGTCTCACGGCCTGACGAACACCGCTCTAGCTCTGCCACCTTTCACCACAGATGTCTCACGGTCTGACGAACACCGCTCTAGCTCTGCCACCTTTCACCACAGATGTCTCATGGCCTGACGAACACCGCTCTAGTTCTGCCATTTTTCACCACAGATGCGAAAGTGCGACACTGGCAGATGTTGAGGATTGAAACGCATCCAATACAAAACAGATATATCTCTTAAATGGAAAGATTTTTGATGGAGATGTTTTTTTTAACGTTTAATTTAAATTGATGTGCCGGTGCGTCAATCGACTCTAGAGGGTTTTCATCTCTGTGTGAGCGTGGCATCTAGTAAAGCAGTGGTCACCCACTGGTCGATTGACAAGGCATTCCTATTCGATTACCAAACATTTCTGTAAAAAACCTAACGATAAAGCCTTATGTTGCTATTTTTTTTATTAGCTTTGCGCTGACGGCAGTAGGTGCAATTGATTCAACAGCCCTCTGCAGTTTCCTCACACCATAGACTGTAAAAAGAAGCCTTGAGCGCACAGCAAAGTTGATACTATGAGATATCAAAACCATGACTAGAGACAGACTCAACGAAAACAGCCAAGAGCTGCTGTTTTTATGAGTGAGTTCATGTTTAAGTTGTTATTATTCAGCACTGTCAACACCTTGTTCCAACACTTTTATAAGATAAAATGTGCATTCTCCCTACTTCTACTCATGCTACAACCAGCACTGTAGCTGCAATGAATGAAGTGTTCCGATAAGCTTACGCTGTTATTATTAGCGGCTGGAGTCTTGGAATAGCCTTCATTTCTCAGAACAAGTATAGACTGACGAGTTTCAGAAGAAAGTTCTTTGTTTCTGCCATTTTAAGCCTGTAATCGAACCCACAAATGCTGATGCTCCATATACTCAACTAGTCTAAAGAAGGACAGTTTTATTGCTTATTTAATCAGGACAACAGTTTTCAGCTGTGCTAACATAATTGCAAAATGGTTTTCTAATGGTCAATTAGCCTTTTAAAATTATAAACTTGGATTAGCTAACACAACGTGCCACTGGAACACAGGAGTGATGGTTGCTGATAATGGGCCTCTGTAAGCCTATGTAGATATTCCATTAAAAATCAGCCGTTTCCAGCTACAATAGTCATTAACAATGTCTACACTGTATTTCTGATCAATTTGATGTTTTTTAATGGACAAAAAATGTGCTTTTCTTTAAAAAACAAGGACATTTCTGAGTGATCCCAAACTTTTGAACGGTAGTGTCAATATATGTATATACAACAAATTATTTATTACCAGTGTGATCATACCAAAAATGTTGAAGTATAATTTCTAAATGGTCTGAGAAGTACAACATTGGCAAGCCAATATGCAGTGATAATATATTGGGCCTATAGCTTACTGGACAATCCTCATTGCTACAGAACTGTTTTTCATTGGTTATTGTTGCGTAGGCTTACATTTTTTAAGTCATGTTAAAAGATAATCTGAGCGGTAGATCTCGGCTTGCATTTTGACTAAGAAAGTGATCTCGACTCAGAAAAGGTTTGTGACCTCTGAAATAAGGGATGATGCAGGAGACATCTCTCACCCTGAAAGCCCACATTCTCCCAGTGTGTCCCGAACCGAGGAGAATCCAGCTTACTGCCTGTCAGCCTCTTATAGATGGTCTGTAGAACACGCAGATGTACAGCCTGACTGTTATCCAGAGAACCTACAGAGGAACACACACACACACAATCAATCTCTTATTGTCTGCAAATCTCATCTCTCGCCCTTGCTCTTAAACACACACACACTCTCTCTCTCTCTCTCTCTTACACTGTGCGATGGCAAAGACCAGGTCCCTCTCCTCCAGTAGTTCCCGCTGAAGTCGCGGCGGGCCGAACAGGAAGTGTGTGAAAGTGGCAAGACCCGTCCTGCGAATGGTGGGCTGGATCTTCTTCTACAGAGAGAGATATGGGACAAAATACAAACTGAAACTGAAAAATGTTCTCAATTGATGGTGAGCGAGAGAATCTACAATGTAGTCCTCAAACCCCCATACAGACAGACAGACAGACAGACAGACCTTACCAGCAGCTCTCCAAGGTCTGTAGTCTGGAAGTGCTGCAGCGCCTCGTTAAAGGAGATGAGAGGGGTGGGACTGGACTCCTCACTGACCACTGGATACACACAGGTCAATAACAGACTCATATACAACATAGAATGGAGGATTTATGATCATGGGGTTGGAACCAACATTATTTTCCAATCATTTCGTTATGAAGTCCAGTCCCACACATTCCAGGGATTTTCTTTCTTTTTTATTATTTTCTACATTGTAGAATAATAGTGAAGACATCAAAACTATGAAATAACACATATGAAATCATGTCGTAACCAAAATATATTTTAGATTCTTCAAAGTAGCCACCCTTTGCCTTGATGACAGCTTTGCACACTTAGCCTTCTTTCAAGAAGCTTCACCTGAAATGCTTTTCCAACAGTCTTGAAGGAGTTCCCACATATGCTGAGCACTTGTTGGCTGCTTTTCCTTCACTCTGTGGTACAACTCATCGCAAACCATCTCAACTGAGTTGAGGTCAGGTGATTGTGGAGGCCTGTCCATCTGATGCAGCACTCCATCACTCTCCTTCTTAGTCAAATAGAACTTACACAGCCTGGAGGTGTGTTGGGTCATTGTCCTGTTGAAAAACAAATGACAGTCCCACTAAGCGCAAACCAGATGGGATGGCGTATCGCTGCAGAATGCTGTGGTAGCCATGCTGGTTAAGTGTGCCTTGAATTCTAAATAAATCACAGACAGTGTCAACAGCAAAGCACCCCCACGCCATCACACCTCCGCCTCCATGCTTCACGGTGGCAACCACATGCAGAGATCATCTGTTCACCTACTCTGCATCTCATAAAGACACAGTGGTTGGAACCAAAAATCTCAAATTTGGACTGATCAATCCAAAGGACAGATTTCCACGGATTTCCATGTCCATTGCTCATGTTTCTTGGCCCAAGCAAGTCTCTTCTTCTTCTTGGTGACCTTTAGGAGTGTGTTCTTTGCAGCAATTCGACCATGAAGGCCTGATTCACGCAGTCTCCTCTGAACAGCTGATGTTGAGATGTGTCTGTTACTTGAACTTAGGCTGCAATTTCTGGTGCTGGTAACTTTAATGAATTTATCCTCTGCAACAGAGGTAAGTCTGGGTCTTTCTGTCCTGTGGCGGTCTTTATGAGAGACAGTTTCATCATAGCACTTGATGATTTTTGCAACTGCACTTGAAGAAACTTTTAAAGTTCTTGAAATGTTCCAGATTGGCTGACCTTTATGTCTTAAAGTAATGATGGACTGTTGTTTCTCTTTGCTTATTTGAGCTGTTCTTGCTTTAATATGGACTTGTTTTTTTTAACCAAATAGGGCCATCTTCTGTATACCACCCCTACCTTGTCACAACACAACTGATTGGCTCAAATACATTGAGGAAAGAAATTACACAAATGTACTTTTAATAAGACACACCTGTTAATTGAAATTCATTCCAGGTGACTACCTCGTGAAGTTGGTTGAGAGAATGCCAAGAGTGTACAAAGTGCTCACCAAGGGAAAGGGTGGCTACTATGAAGAATCTCAAACAAAATATATGTTGATTTGTTGAACACTTTTTTGGTTTCTACATGATTCCATGTGTTATTTCATAGTTTTGATGTCTTCCCTATTATTCTACAATGTAGAAAACAATACAAATGAAGAAAAACCCTGGAATGAGTAGGTGTGTATTTTTTACAAACATTTAGCTCAACATTAAATTACTTCAGATAGAGAAGCATGCTATGGAGCAGGCAAGCTATTTACATAAATTGGACAAACCAGTGTAGAGCGCGAGATGCAATGGAAATGTTGCAGGTGGGGAGAGATAGAGAGAGGGTGGAGCCAAGCTTCCTCCTCCACCCTCTCTCCCCATGTGCAACCATTTACATTGCATCTTGCTCCCTACACTTGTCTGTCCACCACGCATGGAAACAACTAACTTGAACGCAGCATAGCAAGCTGCTCTATCCGCACTGATTGGTGAAATCATTTAATGAGCTAAATGTAAAATAAATATGGATTTTACAAGTTAAAATAGGAACGACAAACATTTTTGGGGTTCGAACCGGTTCAAAACTTTATTTCGCAGGTCAGAATAGTGGAATAGAACGAAATAAATTATGGTTCTGTTCAGAACGAATGATTCGGAAATTATTTAGGTTCCAACCCATTAAGAGACAAAAATACTTTACAATTTACATTTAAAACATGAACAAAGACATTACAGACTTATGTATAAAAATAAAACACGAATACAGACATACAAATGACAGGGGAAGAGAAATACAGGTACAGCTTTCAGGCAGCCAGGGAGTAGGGAGATGTTGCCCCTAACAACAACTCACCTGGTTGGATACTCTCTAGAGCCTCCCACTCCTCTCTAGCCTGCTCCACATCCGCACTCTCCCCTGAAAACACCCACAGGTGAGGAGAACACAACACAGACACAGCTAACCTGCAACAACATACACAGGTGAGGAGTAATCGTTCAGCCATGTTGATATGCTGACCCCCTCTAGCACTACACAGCCGATTCAAATAATCAGCTGGATGAGGAGTTTGTTATTTGAATCAGCTGTGTAGTCGTGGGGGGGTAGACCCGAGCTTTGGGGGAAACCCTGTTCTAGACCATGACATATAATATATAACCATATAATATACTGCCCCCCCTCATCTCTCCAACCTCGCTCCTGAGGGGACGTGCTAGGGAGGCCTGGTAGCTAGGATATATGATTGTTCCTTTGTCTTACTTTCGGTCTTGGGTTGCTTTCCTCCTGCTGCCAGGGACTGCAGAATGCCATTCTGCTTCAGAGCTGAAATCTAGACGAATCACAATAAAATATATAATATATGTAAACACAGACACTCTAATAGAAAGAGAACAGTGACAGTGGTGCTGTGATGGATGGTTTCGGGCACATTTTTTACATCATGAAGGCCAGTATAGAGCAACTCACTGGCAGAGATTTGAGCACTGAACTACCGTTGCCGTGCTCTTTCACACTATGACCTGGCATCAGTCCATTCATCACCTGGGAATACAGAAACACAACAGGTTACATAACACAAAACAACAGGTTTACTAACAGGTTACACAATGCAATAGTGATGGGGGGGTTCATAGTTACATATCACAATAGTATATGTGACTCCAAGTATCAATTTGTTAAAAACAAACTGTAGGTAGCGTTAGATAGCACAAGTCGGCTGTACCGGCGCCAAAACTCCCTTATTTTTCATCCAATAGCTTATTCTCCATCTTCTTCTTAAATAGTGAGTCAACATGTTTTCAGCACTTTTATTTCTATGACTGATCAAAACTAGTTTTCTCACGCTCTCTCGTCTCTCTGCAGCAGACATATAGTTAGCAATATGTTTGGAACATCAAATCGCAATACATAGAGAATCTCAATACATATTGTATCGGCACCTAAGTATTGTGATAATATCGTATGGTGAGGTCTCCGGTAATTCCCAGCCCTATAATGCAGCATAGAACAGTAGGACTAAAAAACTACCAGTCCATAACGCTGACAACACAAGAGGTATATACAACAATTCCTTCTTAATAAACATTGTAAAAAACACATCTCTAAATGGGATCCTCTGGTCAGTTGTTGTACTCACAGGTTTGTGGTTGGAGTGGCCATTGGTTAGCTCCTCTGTCTCTTTACATTCATGATGGAACACACCATTCAGACCCTGAGGAGGGGGCAGCACAGAACAAGAGGCATCATCAGACACAGATTCAGATACACACACATCACCAGAGAAAAGAGTGCAGGACCGTCTCTGTGGAATTAGATGCAGCAGAGGATCAGCCGGTAGCCTTCTCACCTGGGCAGGGTGGCACAGTGCCAGGGCAGACAGACAGGTAGACACTGCAGGGAGATTATTGCTAAGCAGAGAGCGAACTGTTAGTGGACACCTTTTTATTTCCCCATGTAAACACTCTAGAGGGGAAGCTGCTTCATTACTTCCTCCTTCACTCACTAAAACAAAGGGGATTAAAAACAGAAGGGAGAGGGAAAGTCCCCTAAACAACACACATTTTAAGGATGTGTCAATAGATAGACACAGAGATACCTGCAGTTAATTAGGTCCCCCAAAAAGGGAACTCAGCCATGCGCACCTGAGAAATAGATGTGTATACAGTACTAGGAGGTTTTACTGTGAAGCAGATGGAAACTTGCTGCAGTAACAGGTCTATGTGCAATCTGATCGAATACCACCACACCCAAACCGTCTACACCTGTGATGGTATCACACAGCCAGTATCCAGGTAACGTGAACAGATCAAACAGACTGCAACCAAAGCCAAAATGTTGATTTGGAATTTGACTTATACTGTTCCATTTCATTGTATACAGCTGGTGAGACTGCCAATCACATAGTTTACACACAGTTTAAACTCATTTAAAAGGTTAGGCTATGCAAGGTTAAACCACCTACCTCTGTGTGTGCTGTGACACCACTGTCCCCTTCCATGGCATGAGTGTGTGTGTCTGTGTGTGACTGTGTAATCCCTGTTCTACCCTTTAAAGCCTTTCCCCCCAGAATGAGGCAGTCAGAAGAGGTATTGGGAAGACCCCCATGTCTGCTGTGTCTCTTTCCACAAATACTACTTGTCAAACGTCCCCTTCCTTCCTCTCGCTCTCTCGGTCCAGAGTAGTCAACAGGTAGATCTCATTGAATACATTTTGCTTTGCATCCTGCCCCATTAGAGGGGCTGTAGAGCTGGGTATGGACACTGCTGATCTAGGGTGGCCTCTCTCTTTCCCAGCTGCTTCATTGCTTTGACACTCAGTGTTGGCACCTCACATCCACAATATAACAATGCTCAAACCAAGGTGGGGTGAGTCTGGGTGAAGTGTGTCTTCTCCTTGACAAGATCCAACCAATAGGGGGCACTCATGACATGGTATGTCAAACTGGTTGTCATGGATATCTGCAATTTGGGGCAGAAAAAAATAAGGTGGTTAGCTCATAAATATAATGCCAAAAGCGAAATTATAATTGTTCATAAACACTGATCAATGACGTTCTATTTTCTTGGGAAAAGTAGCCACATTCATTGAATGATTATCTCGCTATAGTACATAGAATCGTTATCCAACTTATGGCCAACGTGAGCTACTGTAGCTAGTGCCAAAGATCAACTCACACCCTACACAAAAAAAGTGGTTAGTTTAAGAAAAACGTTAAGGTACAATCTGAAACTTGGTTAACGTTCCCAGTAACTGACATAGCTAAGCTAACTACCGGTATGCTGTAGGAAGCTACGTGGGCTGACCACTGAGCGGGGCTGGCAGGCTATCTACTAGATAGTCTACAGAACATTAACTGTTAACATATCCCAGCATTGTTTTTAATGTCAGGTCAACCTTGTTATTTATCTACATACATCATGAATGCATGTCTTCTTTTGGTTGCATATAATTTATGCGAAGACAGGCAACTGGCTATTATCTAACTCAACATCAGTGGTTCACAACTGTCATCCAGCTAGCCTTTTTCCACAATCATGCAATCTGTTTCCACAAGCATATCACTAACTACAGTAGCTACTGGTCTTCTGGAGACTAAAAAAACGTTTTTTGATATTTTAGATTTCCCTCAGTTTCTTAAACATTCATCTAACAACAGCGATGGTCTATATCATAGTTTAATACTATTGATTTTACCTCAGTTTCTCTCCCTCCAATCTCAGTTTCCCTTCCCCCTTTCCACAGTTAACGTCAAGTGCATTCTGGGAATTGTGGTTTCCTGCCCTGCCTGTGCTGGTTCCTTTTCGATTACGTCATGGTTAAAGCTAACCCAGGGATACGTTTCCCAGAATGGACCTTGATTGTACTGGACAATGCAAATAGGTGGTATTGTTAGCAATTTATGGTAATATAAAAACGTATATAACCATAATGCACCTGTCCTGTAAAGTGGCCCGAAATAAAGTGTGTGTGTGTGATAATATATATGGGTGCTTATATTTGTCTTGTTTCACACATGTACAAGTGTGTATAATACACATCAGATTTTTTTTTTTGCATATCACAATAACCCCTGAGACACACACAGAGAGTCATAGCCAGGGTCTACCATTATCAATGGCAACCCTGGAGTATTTACAGTTAGGTGCCTTCCTCAAGGACACATAAACAGATTTGTTCCACCTTACTGGCCCAACGCTCTAACCGCTAGGCTACCTGCCACGTGTTTGTGTGTGTACTGAGGCCCTTTTTGTGATATAGCAGGATGCTGTATGGTAGACCTACTGAAGGTCTACAGGTCAAAATGAAGTGACCTTCATTTCATATTGTCCATCCTTCAAACCCCTCAAAAACATCTGTCATTTAAAATAAATTAACCCTACAAATAGCACTGTTGGGCGATCTGGAAAGTCATAGTCAATCAACAACATAATAATACACTTAGCAAAACAATTAAACTTACAATCTGTTGATGATATGTGATTAGAAAGATTCAGAATCTATGTATGACATCACAGCACAGTTAAACATTATATGGGTCAAGGACATCAAGAGAGGGTGGTCTATGGAGATAGGTGGGATGGGATGAGAGCAATTGAGGAGTGGATTTAATCTGTAATAGTTGTGACTGAAAATAATATATATTCTGTGTACTGGACATGTCTGAGCACTATGTATCCAAATGTTTTTTTTTAAATCCTATGAATCCAAATGTTTGTTTTTTGGATTGGCCAGTAATAAAAAATTACAATAAAAATGGACCATTTCACATTGTCACAGATCTAGGTTGCGTTCCCCTGCTCAGATGTTGCATGCATCAACCAATGATTGCGTGCCACGTCATCGACTGACAGATTGCTTTGACAAATTATTTGGTTAGCTGATAAGTAAAATACCTATCCAGGCCTTGTAAGATCTGGCAGGCGTCAGCAGCGCCTAGGCAGAGGAACACGCCCCTAGACTCAGGTTAACCCCACCCAATCATAACTTTAAGGGAATATCACAAAACTGTCCAACACTTGGACCAAGTCACATTGTATTAGTTGACTAACTTAGCACATTCACATGCTGTTCTGCTTTTAAATACATATTAAGGGGTAGAAATACCTCAAATGGAATATATTTCAACATTTCGCCCAAACTTTTACGATAAGCTCTACATGCGGTTAGTTCACCAATGTGTTAACAGTTATCCAATGGCGAAGGGCAACTGCTGGTAGGAAAGCAGCTATTCCTGGTGATTGACTGTCCCTGGCTGTGTGGTCAGCTCACAGGGCTCAGCGTGGACATGTACTCTGAGAAATAACATCTCTCTGACCAGATCCCGCCTGGCATGCCAGCTATGTAAACCTTTGACATCATTGTGGTAGAACATGGGTGGGCTGGAGTGACGTACACTAGATAGTTAGACTGGTGCTCTCCATCCCATCCAGCATCAGGGTTGGCCGGCCAGGCGGCCACAGAGAAACAGACTGAGGCATGGGAGCTACGTTACCATTGAGGACATAAAAAGGCTTTTTCAGAAGAGGGAATTGAACCATGGTTGTCATCTTTGTCATGGAGTGTACTTGATAGTCAGATCGTTGTTTTTTGTCTATTTTGTTTAGTTACTTCACTTATCATCACTTGGCTGTGTTGTGAGGTCATACATTCCCTTCTCTCTTTACTCATGAAATAGGTTTAGTCTCTTATTCTCTTCCCATGTATCATGTGAACAGTACCAGGGCTGTCCAACCCTGTTCCTGGAGAGCTACCCTCCTGTAGGTTTTCACTACAATCCCAGTTGTATTGTTAGGTGTTACTGCACTGCTGGAGCATCAACAACATATGTGTCCACAACCAACAACATTTGATTTGATTTCCTTTGAACTAACCTCATTCATCTTATCAATCAGCTAATTATTAGAAGTGGGAGCGCTAGATTAGAGTTGGAGTGAAAACTTACAAACTACAATACAGGAACAAAGTGGAGTCGCAATTCAACGGCTCAGACATGAGACTTATGTGGCAGGGACTCCAGACAATCACGGAATATAAAGGGAAAGCCAGCCACGCTGCGGACACCGACGCCTCGCTCCCAGAATAGCCAAACACCTTATTTGCCCGCTTTGTGGCCCTGGGTCTGAACCCCGCCCTGGACTTCTTGAAGGGCCGACCCCAGGTGGTGAAGGTAGGCAACAACACCTCCGCCACGCTGATCCTCAACACGGGGGGCCCACAAGGGTGCATGCTCAGACCCTCCTGTACTTTCTGTTCACCCATGACTCTGTGGCCACTTATGTCTCCAACACCATCATTAAGTTTGCTGACGACACAACAGACCTGATTACCAACAATGACGAGAGCCTACAGGGAGGTGGTGAGGAACCTGGAGGAGTGGCGCCAGGAAAACAACCTCTACCTCAATGTCAACAAAACAAAGGATCTGATCATGGACTTCAGGAGACAGCAGAGAGCTCCCATCCAGTGGAGAGGGTGAAAAGCTTCAAGTTCCTCGGCGTGCACATCACTGACAACCTGAAATGGTCCATTCACACAGACAGTGTGGTGAAGAAGACCCTCACAAACTTCTACAGATGCACCATTGACAGCTTCCTGTCAGGCAGTATCATCACCTGGTATGGCAATTGTATCACCCACAACCACAGGGCTCTCCATAGGGTGATGCGATCAGCGCAACGCATCACCAGGGGCAAACTGCTTGCCTTGCAGGACATCTAGAGCACCCGGTGTCACAGGAAGGCCAAGAAGATTTTTTATTTTACCTTTATTTACCTATGCAAGTCAGTTAAGAACAAATTCTTATTTTCAATGACGGCCTAGGAACAGTGAACTTCCTGGCAGAACGACAGATTTGTACCTTGTCAGTTCGGGGGTTTGAACTTGCAACCTTCCAGTTACTAGTCCAACGCTCTAACCACTAGGCTACCCTGCCGCCCAAGATCATCAACAACCTCAGCCAACTGAGTCACAGCCTGTTCAACCCCGTTACCATCTAGAAGGTGGAGACAGTACAGCTGCATCAAACCTGAGAACGAGAGGCTGAAAAACAGCTTCTACTATCTCCAGGCCATGAGACTGTTAAATAGTCACCACTAGCTGGCTTCCACTCAGTACCCTGCCCTGAACCTTAGTTACTGTTCCTAGCCGGCTTCCACCCAGTACTCAACCCTGCACCGTAGAGACTGCTGCCCTATGTACATAGTCATTAAAAACTGGTTGCTTTAATAATATTTACATACTGTTTTACCCACTTCATATGTATATACTGTATTCTAGTCAAGGCCCATCCTACATAACTACTGCTGTGCACACCTTTTCCATTCATATACACAAAGTGCACAAAACATTGACACCTTCCAGTATTGAGTTGTGCCACCCTCTTTTGCCCTCAGAACTGGCTCAATTCGTTGTTCATTCTACAAAGTATCAAAAGCGTTCCACAGAGATGCTGGCGCATGTTGAATCCTTTGGGTGGTGGACCATTCTTGATACACATGGGAAACTGTTCAGTGTTAAAAACCAAACAGTGTTGCAGTTCTTGACACACTCAAACCGGTGTGCCTGGCACCTACTGCCATAACCTGTTTAAAGGCACTTAAATATTTTGTGTTACTCATTCACCCTCTGAATGGCACACATACCTAATCCATGTCTTTAACCTGTCTCGTCACCTTCATCTACACGGATTGAAGTGGATTCAACAAGTATCATCAATAAGAGATCATAGCTTTCACCTGGTCAGTCCATATCATGGAAAGAGCAGGTGTTCTTAATGTTTTGTACGCTCAGTGTTTTTACAGTGCATTTGGAAAGTAATTCAGTCCCCTTGACTATTTCCACATTTTGTTACGTTAAAATCAAATTGTATTGGTCACATACACATGGTTAGCAGATGTTATTGCGAGTGTAGCGAAATACTTCTAGTTCCGACACTGCAACAATATCAAGAAATAATCTAACAATTCCACAACTACAGTTGAAGTCGGAGGTTTACATACACCTTAGCCAAATACATTTAATCTCAGTTTTTCACAATTCCTGACATTTAATCCTAGTAAAAAGTATTTGTCTTAGGTCAGTTACCACTTTATTTTAAGAATGTGAAATGTCAGAATAATAGTAGAGAGAATGATTTATTTCAGCTTTTATTTTTTTCATCACATTCCCAGTGGGTCAGAAGTTTACACACACTCAAATAGTATTTGGTAGCATTGCCTTAAAATTGCTTAAATTGGGTCAAATGTTTCGGGTGGCCTTCCACAAGCTTCCCACAATAAGTTGGGTGAATTTTGGCCCATTCCTCCTGACAGAGCTGGTGTAATTGAGTCAGGTTCGTAGGCCTCCTCGCTCGCACACACTTTTTCAGTTCTGCCCACAAATGTTCTATAGGATTAAGGTCAGGGCTTTGTGATGGCCACTCCAATACCTTGACTTTGTTGTCCTTAAGCCATTTTGCCACAACTTTGGAAGTTTGCTTGGGGTCATTGTTCATTTGGAAGACCCATTTGCGAGCAAGCTTTAACTTCCTGACTGATGTCTTGAGATGTTGCTTCAATATATCCATATAATTTTAATTCCTCATGATGCCATCTATTTTGTGAAGTGCACCAGTCCCTCCTGCAGCAAAGCACCCCCACAACATGATGCTGCCACCCCCATGCTTCACGGTTGGGATGGTGTTCTTCAGCTTGCAAGCCTCCCCCTTTTCCTCCAAACATAACAATGGTCATTATGGTCTAACAGTTCTATTTTTGTTTCAGCAGACCAGAGTACAATCTTTGTCCTCATGTGCAGTTGCAAACCATAGTCTGGCCTTTTTTATGGCAGTTTTGGAGCAGTGGCATAGTCTTTGCTGAGCGGCCTTTCAGGTTATGTCGATATAGGACTTGTTTCACGGGGCGGCAGTGTAGCCTAGTGGTTAGAGTGTTGGACTAGTAACCGGAAGGTTGCAAGTTCAAACCCCTGAGCTGACAAGGTACAAATCTGTCGTTCTGCCCCTGAACAGGCAGTTAACCTGAGAATGATGTCACGGCTTTAGATAGGCAAAAAAAATATATATATATTTTATTTTTTTACCTTTATTTAACTAGGCAAGTCAGTTAAGAACAAATTCTTATTTTCAATGACGGCCTAGGAATTCCTAAAAAAAAATGTTTTGCCTATCTAAAGCCATGACATCATTCTCTGGAATTTTCCAAGCTATTTAAAGACACAGCCAACTCATTGTATGTAAAGTTCTGACCCACTGGAATTGTGATACAGTGAATTATAAGTGAAATACTCTGTCTGGAAACAATTGTTGGAAAATAACTTGTGTCATGCACAAAGTAGATGTCCTAACTGACTTGCCAAAACTATAGTTTGTTAACAAGATATTTGTGGAGTGGTTGAAAAACGAGTTTTAATGACTCCAAGCTAAGTGTATATAAACTTCCGACTTCAACTGTACCTAATACACACAAATCTAAGTAAAGGGATGGAATAAGAATATGTCCGTACATATAAATTTATGGATGAGCGATGACCGAGCGACATAGGCAAGATGCAATAGATGTTATAAAATACAGTATATACAGCGACAAGAAAAAGTATGTGAACCCTTTGGAAATACCTGGATTTCTGCATGAATTGGTCATCAAATTTGATCTGATCTTCATCTAGGTCACAACAATTGACAAACACAGTCTGCTTAACCTAATAACACAAATCAAATCAAAGTTTTTTTTGTCACGTGCGCCGAATACAACAGGTGTAGAGCTTACAGTGAAATGCTTACTTATAGTGCAAAAAAGGTATTAGATGAACAATAGGTAAGTAAAGAAATAAAACAACAGTAAAAAGACAGGCTATATACAGTAGCGAGACTATAAATGTAGCGAGGTTACATACAGACACCGGTTAGTCAGGCTGATTGAGGTTGTATGTACATGTAGATATGGTTAAAGTGACGATGCATATATGATGAACAGAGAGGAGCAGTAGCGTAAAAGACGGGTTTGTGGGTGGTGGGTGGTGGGTGGTGGGACACAATGCAGATAGCCCGGTCAGCCAATGTGCGGGAGCACTGGTTGGTAGGGCCAATTGAGGTAGTATGTACATGTAGATATGGTTAAAGTGACGATGCATATATGATAAACAGAGAGGAGCAGTAGCGTAAAAGAGGGGGTGGTGGGTGGCGGGTGGTGGGACACAATGCAGATAGCCCGGTTAGCCAATGTGCGGGAGCACTGGTTGGTAAAAACTGTTGAGAAGACGTTTTGTCCTAGACTTGGCACTCCGGTACCGCTTGCCATGCGGTAGCAGAGAAAACAGTCTATAACTGAGTCTCTGACAATTTTATGGGCTTTCCTGGTATATTAGTCCTGGATGGCAGGAAGCTTGGCCCCAGTGATGTACTGGGCCGTTCGCACTACCCTCTGTAGCACCTTACGGTCAGATGCCGAGCAGTTGCCATACCAGGAGTTGATACAACAGATCAGGATTCTCTCGATGGTGCAGTTGTAGAACCTGTTGAGGATCTGGGTGCCCATGCCAAATCTTTTCAGTCTCCTGAGGGGGAAAAGGCTTTGTCGTGCCCTCTTTACAACAATCTCAATACTTTGTTATATACCCATTGTAGGCAATGACAGAGGTCAAAAGTTTTCTGTAAGTCTTCACAAGGTTTCCACACACTGTTGGTATTTTGGCCCATTCCTCCATGCAGATCTCCTCTAGAGCAGTGATGTTTTGGGGCTGTTGCTGGGCAATAAGGACTTTCAACTCCCTCCAAAGATTTTCTATGGGGTTGAGATCTGGAGACTGGCTAGGCCACTCCAGGACCTTGAAATGCTTCTTACGAAGCCACTCCTTCGTTGCCCGGGCGGTGTGTTTGGGATCATTGGCATGCTGAAAGACCCAGCCACGTTTCATCCTCAATGCCCTTGCTGATGGAAGGATGTTTTCACTCAAAATCTCACGATACATGGTCCCATTCATGCTTTACTTTACACGGATCAGTCGTCCTGGTCCCTTTGCAGAAAAACAGCCCCAAAGCATGATGTTTCCACCTCCATGCTTCACAGTAGGTATGGTGTTCTTTGGATGCAACTCTCAATCTTTGTCCTCCAAACACAACGAGTTGAGTTTTTACCAAAAAGTTATATTTTGGTTTCATCTGACCATATGACATTCTCCCAATCTTCTTCTGGATCATCCAAATGCTCTCTAGCAAACTTCAGACGTGCCTGGACATGTACTGGCTTACGCAGGGGGAGACGTCTGGCACTGCAGGATTTGAGTCCCTGGCGGCGTAGTGTTTTACTGATGGTAGGCTTTGTTACTTTGGTCCCAGCTCTCTGCAGGTCATTCACTAGGTCCCCCCGTGTGGTTCTGGGATTTTTGCTCCCCGTTCTTGTGATCATTTTGACCCCATGGGGTGAGATCTTGCGTGGAGCCCCAGATCGAGGGAGATTATCAGTGGTCTTATATGTCTTCCATTTCCTAATAATTGCTCCCACAGTTGATTTATTCAAAACAAGCTGCTTACCTATTGCAGATTCAGACTTCTCAGCCTGGTGCAGGTCTACAATCTTGTTTCGGTGTCCTTTGACAGCTCTTTGGTCTTGGCCATAGTGGAGTTTGGAGTGTGACTGTTTGAGGTTGTGGACAGGTGTCTTTTATACTGATAACAAGTTCAAACAGGTGCCATTAATACAGGTAACGAGTGGAGGACAGAGGAGCCTCTTAAAGCAGAAGTTACAGGTCTGTGAGAGCCAGAATTCTTGCTTGTTTGTTGGTGACCAAATACTTATTTTCCACCATAATTTGCAAATAAATTCATTAAAAATCCTACAATGTGATTTTCTGGAATTTTATTCCTCATTTTGTCTGTCATAGTTGAAGTGTACCTATGATGAAAATTACAGGCCTCTCTCATCTTTTTAAGTGGGAGAACTTGCACAATTGGTGGCTGACTAAATACTTTTTTGCCCCACTGTATGTAGTGCTAGGGCAAAAACTAAAATGTGCACCCCTTTGGGTCCCCAGCACCAGGATTGAGAACCACTCAAATCAAAATCAAATCAAATGAAATGTATTTATATAGCCCTTCGTACATCAGCTGATATCTCAAAGTGCTGTACAGAAACCCAGCCTAAAACCCCAAACAGCAAGCAATGCAGGTGTAGAAGCACGGTGGCTAGGGAAAACTCCCTAGAAAGGCCAAAACCTAGGAAGAAACCTAGAGAGGAACCAGGCTATGTGGGGTGGCCAGTCCTCTTCTGGCTGTGCAGGGTGGAAATTATAACAGAACATGGCCAAGATGTTGATGACCAGCATGGTCGAATAATAATAAGGCAGAACAGTTGAAACTGGAGCAGCAGCACGGCCAGGTGGACTGGGGACAGCAAGGAGTCATCATGTCAGGTAGTCCTGAGGCATGGTCCTAGGGCTCAGGTCCACCGAGAGAGAGAAATAAAGAGAGAAGGAGAGAATTAGAGAGAGCACACTTAAATTCACACAGGACACCAAATAGGACAGGAGAAGTACTCCAGATATAACAAACTGACCCTAGCCCCCCGACACATAAACTACTGCAGCATAAATACTGGAGGCTGAGACAGGAGTGGTCAGGAGACACTGTGGCCCCATCCGAGGACACCCCCGGACAGGGCCAAACAGGAAGGATATAACCCCACCCACATTGCCAAAGCACAGCCCCCACACCACACCCAGATCCCCGATCTGTGTCCCCTTTTCCGGCGTCTTTTCTTCACGCAAAAGGTGTGGATCTGGGACTGTGCCAGTGAAAGCAGGATATCCTTCTCGTCCGACTCGTTAATGGAAAAAGTTTCTTCCAGTCCATGGTGAGTAATTGCTTTCGATCATAAGAGATGGTAGCAGCAACATTATGTAAACAATAAGTTAAAAAATAAGTTACATAAAATGCCAAAAAAAACAAAAAAACAATTGCACAATTGGTTGGGAGAATGTAAAACGTCAGCAATGTTCTTCGGCGCCATCTTGTAATTTATGCTTCACTGTAGGAAGTTGCTATTAAACACCAAGACCTGGCTGTTAGTCATCACATGTGATGTGAATGGGTGGATAGGGGGCTACAGAAACCAAATGGACACTTGGAAAGCATTGCAATTTAATATTTTGTTGTATCATTTTATTTCCTAATCATTTAAGCTCTTCAGATTTCTTCAGAGAATATTGTACCAAAACTGTTACACGTAGGTGATAGTGAGGGGGTGAGCTAAGCTAACGAGCCTGCTATCGAAACCCATACTAAAAGTGCCTTGTCTCAAATGTATTTATCATTGCTCTGACTGATTTTGGTTACGAGAGGGTTGCACTGGCATCCTCAGATTGACTTCTATCAAAAACTGAAACATTTAAAACAGGAGATTGGAGTTGGAGCTATATGCGCTCTGACGCACAGAATATTTGTACATTGGCAGGTCTGACCTTTGAGCAGTTCGCGTCAGTTTTCCTGATGAGAGTCAGTATGGAGAAATCAAATAATTTTCGAATCGATCATTAAACCATTTGTCATTGTTTTTCGATTTCTTTGTTCACACTTTCACTATTACAGTGGAACATTTTGTCCAGGAAGTTGTCTAAAAGGGATTGAATTTGTTGTTGCCTAATTGTTTTTTGGTAGGTTTCCAAACTACATTCCTTCCATCTATAGCATTTCTTAATATTACTCAGTTTCTGTGGCTTTGATGCCTCATGATTGAGTATTGCTCTTCTATGGTCTGATAGGGGTGTCAGTGGGCTGACTGTGAACGCTCTGAGAGACTCTGGATTAAGGTCAGTGATAAAGTAGTCTACAGTACTACTGCCAAGAGATGAGCTATAGGTGTACCTACCATATGTGTCCCCTCGAAGCCTACCATTGACTATGTACATACCCAGCGTGCGACAGAGCTGCAGGAGTTGTGACCCGTTTTTGTTGGTTATGTTGTCATAGTTGTGCCTAGGGGGGCATATGGGGGAGGGAATGCTGTCACCCACTGGCAGGTGTTTGTTCCCCTGTGTGCTGAGAGTGTCAGGTTCTTGTCCGGTTCTGACATTTAGGTCGCCACAGACTAGTACATGTCCCTGGGCCTGGAAATGATTGATTTCCCCCTCCAGGATGGAGAAGCTGTCTTCATTAAAGTGTGGGGATTCTAGTGGGGGATATAGGTAGCACACAGGAGGACATTTTTCCCTGTTTCACACCTGATAGTTTGGTGGATGGGACTACCAGCTCTCTGTAACCTAGAGGGCAACCAGTGGGTACATCTCCTATATTCCAGGTATCTTGTAGGATGACAATTTCTGTATTTCCCATTTCTTTGGTGAAGACCAGGTTTCTGGTCTTTAGGCCAAAGGCAGATGATCTCAGGCTTTGGATATTCCAGGATGAGTAAGTGAAGGCTTTGTGTTCCATAAAGTGTCCAATGTTGTTGCTCGTGTGGTTTGGCCTCAGGCCAGTAAGTGTGAGCAGAGCCTGCTGAGCTTCTGGTACATGCCATTGACTTGGGTTAGTGTAAGAGTGTGGGTTGTGCCTGTTTGCCCGCTCACAGTCTGGGCTTATGTGTGACTTCCATGTTGAGGCCCTCTTTGTGGGGGTGGGGTGCATGGAGTGGGCAGGAGGGGCATACGTCTGATCTGAGAGGTCCTAAATTGGGTGTGGGCATGGTTGACTTGGGGGATGTTGATTGGTTGGGGTGGGGGAGTGTATATGGCTGGTGGTGTTGTGGCCTGGATGTAGGTCCTCTCAGTGTGGGACCTCTATGTGTAGGTTCAGGGGGGGTCCAGCAGGTCTGGAAGAGTGTCTTGCTGGTCTGGGTGGGGTATCTATTGATCTGTTTCTTCCGTTCTGAAGTTTTGGGGCTGCGCTTGAGAACGATATCCTTTAGAGTCTGGGCAAAGGTGGGTACTGCTGCCTTGTACAGGTGGACCTGATCATAAAGGCTGTTCAAGTCCAGTGTGGAGTGGTGGGCCAGGAAAACATTTGGTTTTGAGGCACAGTCACGGGAAATACTTGTGTTTACCTACTGTATGGTAGCAGGGTGGAAGTCTTTTCGTGGTAGCAGGGTGGAGTTGTGCATTGGGAAAAGTAGAAGAAGCTTTTTCAATTACTCCCTTCAGTGCTATGGCCACTTTTCCTGCTGTGTTCTCAGGTCGTTTGTGCCTGTGTGTATTATTGTGTGGCTAGGTGAACCTAGTTGGTCCTCAGACAGAAGGTCTAGGGCGCGCTAGGTGCTTGGACACCAGATATAAAAAAAAAAGTGTATATATTTCCCATTTGAGTCCATAAGGAGTACAATCTGTGTCTTTTGTATGTCCTCAGTGGGTGTGGGGGGGTTGTCAGGAGGGCTATCAGGGTGGCTGACGCGGGGGGGTACTCAGAGGAGGTGAGATCCCCTGGGCTTTGGATTCTTTATTTGTCTGTTCTGCTGTAATGTCGAGGCTATGGTCAGGGTCTGGTGTGGGCTGTTCTACTGTGGTGTCAAGACTTTTGTTGGGAGCTGAGGTGAGCTGTGCTGCTGGCTTCTCTGTGGGGGTGGCCACCTCTCTAGTGGGTTGTTCTCTGTCACACACCATCCCCCTCAACCTCTCCTCCAGCAGTCTGATCCTCTCCTCTAGTGCTCTGTTCTTCTCCTGCTCTTGCTTTTTATATTGTTGAAGTTGTCTCACCACAGTCCAGAGCGCAGATATGTCTCTCTCCACCTCCAGCTCTGGTTAAGGGGGTGTTGTTGCACAATAGTGCTGGACTGTTGTCTGGGTCTGTGCTAACTGGAGTGTGTTCACCCGCTGTTCCAGCTCCACCTGCCTTACCTCCAGCTGGGTAATTGTATCCTTCATTTCAATGAGGGGGTAGTTCTCTGTGCTGGAAGAATATGCTTCACCGTAGGGATGGTGCTAGGTTTCCCCCAGACGTGACTCTTGGCATTCAGGCCAAAGAGTTCAATCTTGGTTTCATCAGACCAGAGAATCTTGTTTCTCATGGCCTGAGAGTCCTTTACGTGCCTTTTGGCAAACTCCAAGCGAATGTATTGTGCATTTTACTGAGGAGTGGCTTCCATCCACTCTACCATAACGGCCTGATTGGTGGAGTGCTGCAGAGATGGTTGTCCTTCTGGAAGGTTTGGTTGTCCTTCTGGAAAGTTCTCCCACCTCCACGGAGGAACTCTGGAGCTCTGTCAGAGTGACCATCGGGTTCTTGGTCACCTTCCTGACCAAGGCCCTTCTCACCTGATTTCTCAGTTTGGCCAGGTGGCCAGCTCTTGGAAGAGTCTTGGTGGTTCCAAACATATTCCATTTAAGAATGATGGAGGTCACTGTGTTCTTGGGGACCTTCAATGCTGAAGGTCAATTTAAAAAAAATGTTTAATACATTTGTTTAAAAAAATGTAACCTGTTTTTGCTTGGTCATTATGGATTATTGCGTGAGGGAACTGTTTAATTTTATAATAAGGCTGTAACGTAACAAAATGTGGAAAATGGGAAGGGGTCTGAATACTTTCCGAATGCACTGTATATATTCTGGAATCTGACATTACTTGTTATGAAATGTCTTAATTTTTAAAACATTTTTATATTTGTGTGTATTGTTTTGTTTTGTTAGGTATTACTGCAATGTTAGAGCTAGAAACATAAGCATTTCGCTGCACCTGCGATAACATCTGCAAAATATGTGTATGCAACCAATAAAATGTGATTTGACTTAAACTGATTAATCTTATCAACCAGATATTTATTAGAATCAGGTGCACTAGATTAGGGTTAGACTGAAAACCTAGGAAGTAGCTCTACAGGAACAGGGTTGGAGAGCTCTGGTATAGACCAAGGCCTTGGAGTGCCTTGAAGACTATTGTTCACATCTGCTTGTACACAACTGTGAAGGATTTCATGCAAACGTCAATTATTATGCCTCTAAACATGGTTCCAATACATTAATTTTACGAAACAGAAACCAGACCTCTTAACTATTCACAATCATCTAATAATTTGTGTATGCAACAGCCAACATTTCTGCTATGAGCTTAATTGCCTGAGAAGTGTTTACAGTTTAGAATTTAAACAGCTGCTAAGAATATCCCAATGTTAGCTGTGACAATCATGCACTGCACAGTAATTTTCATGTTAGATTTGGCTCATTACTTCGATGTTAGCTGTTACTCTAGTTCAGAAAACATCCTTTACCTATAAAAAACAGATTTCTCCATCCAAATGAAATTATTTTGTGTCTGCCTTTCATAGATTTGTGAGTGAGGCATGCTGTGCTGTGCAGCATGCTGTGCTATGCTTTGAAGAGTGCAATTAAAAAGACTGCATCTGTAGGCTAATCTGTAGGCGACTGCCGACTGGCTGATCTACAAAGAACCTTGCAACAATAATAACTACTCATTATTATTTGTAGATCAGTCAGTCACTCACAATTTACCCATGATACATTTCAAGTTTGATCCTCTCGAACACGGCCACTAACTTGTATTTAAAGAAAACCTGTCTCTCTGACGAACCCATTGCCCCCTTTTCTCCCCCGAAAGCCCTTTTCCCTCAGAGTGCAGTCACCATAGCCTAGAAAGTCACAGAGCTTTGTGGAACAATTAAAACTATACATCAGTGTATAAGCCTGTGTTTCAGACATAAGGAAGTGGATGGCTGCAAACTTTCTACTTTTAAACTCGGACAAAACAGAGATGCTTGTTCTAGGTCCCAAGAAACAAAGAGATCTTCTGTTGAATCTGACAATTAATCTTAATGGTTGTACAGTCGTCTCAAATAAAACTGTGAAGGACCTCGGCGTTACTCTGGACCCTGATCTCTCTTTTCAAGAACCTATCAAGACCATTTCAAGGACAGCTTTTTTCCATCTCCGTAACATTGCAAAAATCAGAAACTTTCTGTCCAAAAATGATGCAGAAAAATTTATCCATGCTTTTGTCACTTCTAGGTTAGACTACTGCAATGCTCTACTTTCTGGCTACCCGGATAAAGCACTAAATAAACTTCAGTTAGTGCTAAATACGGCTGCTAGAATCCTGACTAGAACCAAAAAATTTGATCATATTACTCCAGTGCTAGCCTCCCTACACTGGCTTCCTGTCAAAGCAAGGGCTGATTTCAAGGTTTTACGACTAAACTACAAAGCATTACATGGGCTTGCTCCTACCTAGCTCTCTGATTTGGTCCTGCCGTACATACCTACACGTACGCTACGGTCACAAGACACAGGCCTCCTAATTGTCCCTAGAATTTCTAAACAAACAGCTGGAGGCAGGGCTTTCTCCTATAGAGCTCCATTTTTATGGAACGGTCTGCCTACCCATGTCAGAGACGCAAACTCGGTCTCAACCTTTAAGTCTTTACTGAAGACTCATCTCTTCAGTGGGTCATATGATTGAGTGGAGTCTGGCCCAGGAGTGGGAAGGTGAACAGAAAGGCTCTGGAGCAACGAACCGCCCTTGCCGTCTCTGCCTGGCCGGTTCCCCTCTTTCCACTGGGATTCTCTGCCTCTAACCCTATTACAGGGGCTGAGTCACTGGCTTACTGGGGCTCTCTCATGCCGTCCCTGCAGGGGGTGCGTCACCTGAGTGGGTTGATTCACTGTTGTGGTCATCCTGTCTGGGTTGGCGCCCCCCCCCTTAGGTTGTGCCGTGGCGGAGATCTTTGTGGGCTATACTCAGCCTTGTCTCAGGATGGTAAGTTGGTGGTTGAAGATATCCCTCTAGTGGTGTGGGGGCTGTGCTTTGGCAAAGTGGGTGGGGTTATATCCTTCCTGTTTGGCCCTGTCCGGGGGTGTCCTCGGATGGGGCCACAGTGTCTCCTGACCCCTCCTGTCTCAGCCTCCAGTATTTATGCTGCAGTAGTTTGTGTTGGGGGCTAGGGTCAGTTTGTTATATCTGGAGTACTTCTCCTGTCCTATTCGGTGTCCTGTGTGAATCTAAGTGTGCGTTCTCTAATTCTCTCCTTCTTTCTTTCTCTCTCTCGGAGGACCTGAGCCCTAGGACCATGCCCCAGGACTACCTGACATGATGACTCCTTGCTGTCCCCAGTCCACCTGGCCATGCTGCTGCTCCAGTTTCAACTGTTCTGCCTTACTATTATTTGACCATGCTGGTCATTTATGAACATTTGAACATCTTGGCCATGTTCTGTTATAATCTCCACCCGGCACAGCCAGAAGAGGACTGGCCACCCCACATATGCTCTCTCTAATTCTCTCTTTCTTTCTCTCTCTCGGAGGACCTGAGCCCAAGGACCGTGCCCCAGGACTACCTGACATGATGACTCCTTGCTTGCTGTCCCCTGTCCACCTGACTGTGCTGCTGCTCCAGTTTCAACTGTTCTGCCTTATTATTATTGGACCATGCTGGTCATTTATGAACATTTGAACATCTTGGCCATGTTCTGTTATAATCTCCACCCGGCACAGCCAGAAGAGGACTGGCCACCCCACATAGCCTGGTTCCTCTCTAGGTTTCTTCCTAGGTTTTGGCCTTTCTGGGGAGTTTTTCCTAGCCACCGTGCTTCTACACCTGCATTGCTTGCTGTTTGGGGTTTTAGGCTGGGTTTCTGTACAGCACTTTGAGATATCAGCTGATGTACGAAGGGCTATATAAATAAATTTGATTTGATTTAGAATATCAGTGCTAGTGTATGTTGAAGTCCAACACAATATTACAAATATTATTTTTCTATGATGTATTGTTAGTGATTTATAGCCATCCATCCATCTTTTTGTCAGTCCCTTGAGTATATGAACAAGCCTACCTGACAACGCCCCTCTGTTCGGGCATGGTAGGGTGCTGAGTAGACATGCCTGCCAGGAAGCACATGGACCCCCGGCACTTGGCACAGCGAACACCAACGAAGTTCCGCGGCCCCACCATGTTACCAGGTGTGGTCCAGACACCTCGTGGGTCACCATGGTCTCCTGACCTATCTTCTGGAGAATCTAATGAAGGAGGAAGGGAGTCAAAAACCTGCACTGTACAAAAATATAGAAACACAACATGTAAAGTGTTGGTCCCATGTTTCATGAGCTGAAATAAAAGATCCAGAAATGTTCCATATGAACAAAAAGCTTAGTTCTCTCAAATGTTGTGCAAAAATGTGTTTACTTGCCTACTTAAATAAAGGTTAAATAAATAAAAAGTAAACATCCCTGTTAGTGACATCCCTGTTCTGATCTTGTTGCCAACTGATGCACATTCAGATGTTATAAATCAGCACTGCAGCGCTCTCCCTGTCCTCTGCCGTGCCCTGATTGTATTACTGTTGATATCTGGAAATGTGCATGTACACCCTGGCCCATTTACTGTTGCTAGCCCCAATTCTGACTTGTGCTCTGATATCTGCTTCACTGATTTCTGCTCTCGCAAAAGCCTGGGTTTTCTGCACGTTAACACCAGAAGCTTATTACATAAAATTGATAAATTGAAAGTGTGGGTTCACAGCTCCTATCCGGATGTGCAGGTCATTACTGAGTCGTAGTTAAGGAAGAGTGTTTTGAATACTGATGTTAACCTTTCTGGTTATAACATTTTTCGGCAAGACAGCTCTTCCAAAGGTGGGGGAGTGGCATCTTTACCAAGGACCACCTTCAGTGCTCGGCTGTCTCCACCAAGTCTGTCCCCAAACAATTTGATTTGCTCGTTTTAAGTATTAAACTTTCAAATGGCTCTTTGTTGACTGTTGCTGGGTGCCATCGTCCTCCATCTGCACCGGCCTGTACCCTACATGCCATAAGCTCTCTCCTGGCCCCTTGTCTGAATTTGTCCTGCTAGGTGACCTAAACTGGGACATGCTTAAACCACCTGACCAAGTCCTAAAGCAATGGGACTCCCTAAATCTTTCTCAGATTATTACCAATCCCACAAGGTATGACTCCAAACACCCAGAAAAGGCTACTCTTCTTGATATTATATTCACAAATAATCCTGATAGGTATCAGTCTGGTGTTTTCTGTAATGACCTTAGTGATCACTGTTTTACAGCCTGTGCTCGTAATGGCTGCTCAGTGAAACGACCTGTCCTGATTTGTCATAGACGCTTACAAAAAACTTTAATGTGCAAGCCTCCCTTCATGAGCTGTCCTCTGTAAAGCGGTCTAGAATCAGCTTTATCTCCTCTTTCCAAGATGCTTGGACCTTCTTTTTTTATATTTTCAGTGGTATTGTTAACAAACACGCTCCCATAAAGAAAATGAGGATTAAAAACAGGTTCAGCCTTTGGTGAAAGGCTCGTCACACGCATACTCAGGCTGACTGGATCTCGTTCAGGCAAATGAGAAATAATTGCACTCAGGTTATCTGGTAGGCCAATGTTAGTTACTTTAAGGAGCAGTTGATTCTCTGTGGGTGTAACCCCAAGAAATTCTGGAAAATGGTTAAAGACCTGGAGAATAAACCCTCCTCCTCACAGCTGCCCATGTCCCTTAAAGTTGATGATGTGGTTGTTACTGACAAGAAGCACATGGCTGAGCTCTTTAACCACCACTTCATTAACCTCTTGCTCCTACCTGGCACGCAGGCTTCCCATCTAGACATCTGGACATCTGGAAATGCAAATGCGCTACGCTAAATGCTAATAGTACTAGTTGAAACTCAAACGTTCATTAAAATACACATGCAGGGTATTGAATTAAAGCTACACTCGTTGTGAATCCAGGCAACAAGTCAGATTTTTAAAATGCTTCTCGGCGAAAGCATGAGAAGCTATTATCTGATAGCATGTAACACCCCAAAAGACCCGCAGGGGACGTAAACAAAATAATTAGCATAGTCGTCGCTACACAAACCGCACAAATAAAATATAAAACATTCATTACCTTTGACCATCTTCTTTGTTGGCACTCCTAGATGTCCCATAATCACTATTGGGTCTTTTTTTCGATTAAATCGGTCCATATATAGCCTAGATATCGATGTATGAAGACTGTGTGATAAATGGAAAAAAATAGCGTCTTATAACGTAACGTCATTTTTTTAAATGAAAAAAGTCGACGATAAACTTTCACAAAACACTTCGAAATACTTTTGTAATGCAACTTTAGGTATTAGTACACGTTAATAAGCGACCAAATTGATCACGAGGCGAAGTATATTCTTTAGCTGTCCGTCTGGAAATAATGTCCGGGTAAATCTCAACCAAAATATCCAGTCGGAGACCGGAAGAAATGCGCTGCCTTGCGTCTGTTTCACCAAGAAACAAATAGTAGACAAATGACAAGACTCCAGACAACGTGTGGAAGCTGTAGGTATTGCAACCTCAGCCCCATTAAATGTGGTTCACCTTTATCAATGGGTTCAAGTCGCGCATGGATATATTTTTCCATTTTCAGTGATCAGATTTTCCTGCACTTTTCGATGAAACGCACGTTCTGTTATAGTCACAGCCGTGATTTAACCAGTTTTATAAACGTCTGAGTGTTTTCTATCCACACATACTAATCATATGCATATACTATATTCCTGGCATGAGCAGCAGGGCGCTGAAATGTTGCGCGATTTTTAACAGAATGTTCGAAAAAGTAGGGGGTAGGAGTAACAGGTTAAGTCAGGATTCCTATTTGACTCAGACATACCTTCTTGCCATTCCAACATTTCCTCATCTCCCACCCCTTCTAATGTGACTATCCCCGATGCTTCTCCCTCTTTTTCCCCTGCCCCACTACAAAGTTTCTCCCTGCAGGCAGTCACTAAGTCTGAGGTGCTAAAGGAGCTCCTGAAACTTGACCCCCCAAAAACATCTGGGTCACATTGTTTAGACCCTTTCTTCTTTAAGGTTGCTGCCCCTATCAACGCCAAGCCTATCTCTGATCTTTTTAACCTCTCTCCTTTCTGAGGAGGTTCCCATTGCTTGGAAGGCAGCCACGGTTTGTCCTTTATTTAAATGGGGAGATCAAGTTGATCATAACTGTTATAGGCCTATTTATATTTTGCCCTGTTTATCATAACTGTTGGAAAAATTTGTCAATAATCAACTGACTGGCTTTCTTGATGTCTATAGTATTCTCTCTGGTTTCCGCTCAGGTTATGAATGTGTCACTGCAACCTTAAAGGTTCTCAATGATGTCACCATTGCCCTTGATTATAAGCAATGTTGTGCTGCTATGTTTATTGACTTGGACAAAGCTTTTGATACGGTAGACCATTCCATTCTTGTGGGCCGGCTAAGGAGTATTGTTGTCTCTCCGAGGGGACTTTGGCCTAGTTTGCTAATTACCTCTTTCAAAGAGTGCAGTGTATAAAGTCAGAAAACCTACTGTCTCAGCCACTGCCTGTCACCAAGGGAGTACCCCAAGGCTCAATCGTAGGCCCCACGCTCTTCATAATTTACAAATAGGAATCTTACAAATTCTTATAAAATAGACTGAGACCAGAGGGATTTGGACATAAATGATGGACATTATCAAACAAAACAAACATTTATTGTGGAACTAGGATTCCTGGGAGTGCATTCTGATGAAAATCATCAAAGGTAAGTGAATATTTATAATGCTATTTTATATAAATATCAACTTTATCGAAAAAAACATATATGTATTGTGTAACATGAAGTCCTATGAGTGTCATCTGATGAAGATCACCAAAGGTTAGTGATTCATTTTATCTATAGTCCTGCTTTTTGTGACTCCTCTCTTTGGCTGGAAAAATGGCTGTGTTTTTCTGTGACTTAGCTCTGACCTAACATAATCGTTTGGTTTGCTTTCGCTGTAAAGCCTTTTTGAAATAGGATTAACAAGAAGCGTATCTTTAAAATGGTGTAAAATACTTGTATGTTTGAGGAAATTTAATGTTGGGATTTCTGTTGTTTTGAATTTGGCCCCCTGCACTTTCACTGGCTGTTGTCATATCGATCCCGTTAGCGGGATCTCAGCCCAAAGAGGTTTTAACCACCTAACTGAGGAACTCAATTTAACCTTGCGCAATACCCTAGATACAGTTGCACCCCTAAAAACTAAAAACATTTGTCATAAGAAACTAGCTAGTACACAAAAAATACCAGAGCTCTGAAGCAAGCTTCCAGAAAATTGGAACGGAAATGGTGCCACATCAAACTGGAAGTCTTCCGACTAGCTTGGAAAGACAGTACCGTGCAGTATCGAAGAGCCCTCACTGCTGCTCAATCATCCTATTTTTCCAACTTAATTGAGAAAAATAAGAACAATCCTAAATTTATTTTTGACACTGTCGCAAAGCTAACTAAAAAGCAGCATTCCCAAAGAGAGGATGCCTTTCACTTCAGCAGTAAATAAATTCACGAACTTCTTTGAAGAAAAGATCACGATCATTAGAAAGCAAATTATGGACTCCTCTTTAAATCTGCGTATTCCTCCAAAACTCAGTTGTCCTGAGTCTGCACAACTCTGCCAGGACCTAGGATCAAGAGAGACACTCAAGTGTTTAGGTACTACATCTCTTGACACAATGATGAAAATAATCATGGCCTCTAAACCTTCAAGCTGCATACTGGACACTATTCCAACTAAACTACTGAAAGAGCTGCTTCCTGTGCTTGGCCCTCCTATGTTGAACATAATAAACGTCTCTCTATCCACCGGATGTGTACCAAACTCACTAAAAGTGGCAATGATTAACCTCTACATCACCAGAGAAACAGAGGATGAGTAGGATAAGGGTACGGCTAAAGGCTATAAGAACTGGTCGTCTCATACGTTCGGAACAGAGAGTAAAAGGAGCAGGTTTCTGGGCACGGTAGAATAGATTCAAGGCATAATGTACAGACAAAGGTATGGTAGGATGTGAATTCAATGGAGGTAAACCTATGCAGTTTGTGACGATGATAGAGATATTGTCTCTAGAAACATCATTTAAACCAGGTGAGGTCACCGCATGTGTGGGAGGTGGAACTGAAGGGTTAACTAAGGCGTACTGAGCAGGGCTAGAGGCTCTACAGTGACAAAAGACAATAATTACTAACCAAAACAACAATGGACAAGGCATATTAACATTAGGGAGAGGCATGCGTAGCCGAGTGATAATAGGGGTCAGGTGAGTGGCTCGGGCCGGAAACAAGTGATTCAGACAGCTAGCAGGCCAGGGCTAGCAAGCTAGCAGAAGGGCCTTAGAGGAATGTTGCAATGGAAGAAGTCTGTTGTAGCCCCCTCGTGCTGTTACTTCGGGAGACCAGTCGTCGTGGATCAGCAGGGCTCCGTGTGGCAAAAGGGGCCAGGCCAATTGACAAAATGGGTATAGTGGCCAAAGAATTTGTCTGATGGGCCTCTTAAGCTAACAGTCCGATATGCTTTAGACAGCTAGCCGGCCGCGGCTAGTAGGCTAGCAGATGGGCATTCAGGGGACGTCACGACAGAGGAGGCAGTTGAAAAAACCCCTCTGTGAATTACGTCGGTAGTCCATTCGTGATGGGTTGGCGGGGGTCCAGGCCAATTGGAAAAATAGGTATTGTAGCACAAGGAGTGGCTGATGGACCTCTTCGGCTAGCCGGGAGATGGGCCTAGCAAAGGCTAGCTCCAGGTTAATTGGTTCTTGCTTTGGGACAGAGACGTTAGCCAGGAGTGGCCACTCAGGTAGCAGCTAGCTAGCGGCGATGATCCAGGTGAATAGGTTCAGAGCTTGCGGTAGAAATCCGGAGATATGCAGAAAAATAAGTCCAATTTGCTCTGGTTTGAGTCGCGCTGTGCAGACTGGTGAGAGTTGTCTGGGCTAAAGGTAGCTGATGAGCAGTGGCTAGCTGACTACTAGCTAGCAGCTAGTTAGCTGGCTAGCTTCTGTTGGGGGTTCCAGTTCAAAAGTAAAGAAAATAGCAGATCCATACCACATTGGGTGAGGCGGATTGCAGGAGAGTATGTTGAAATTGAGATAAAAAAATATATGTGAAGAAAAAAGATATAAAAAGATTTATTCACGGGACAGGACAAGACGAGGACGAAAGACGTCTGACTGCTATGCCATCTTGGATAATGAGGGGAAAAGGGACCACATTATTAGGGTGAGGCACATGGGCAATTAACAGCTCATTACACAACATACACTTCGTATTACTTTCTTAGCTACAGTATACATATTTCCCTGGCATATTACATCATTTATGTAGCAACATATAAGACACTTTTGGACTCACCATTGTGCTGTGTTCACTTGAACAGGAAGGTGGCACATAACAGCCCGCTTGGAGTTTGCCAAAAGCCACCTAAAAGACTCAGACCATGAGAAACAAGAATCTTTGGTCTGATGTAATCAAAATCGAACTCTTTGGCCTGAATGTCAAGCATCACGTCTGGACAAAATCTGGCACCATCCCTATGGTGAAGCATGGTGGTGGTAGCATCATTCTGTGGGGATGTTTTTCAGCGACAGGGACTGGGAGACGAGTCAGGATCGCAACCTGTATGGTACAGATGTCAATTGTTTTGGTCCTTAAATTAAACTGGTATACTTTTTTATTTATCACAATTTTCTTTAGCCAATTCTGGTCTTTAATGCAAGGCCGATAGACAGGTCCCTTACCTTCTCCCCTTTCCACTTGCCTCCGACATTTTTGCGTATTGCTGCAATCAGTTTGTTGCAATTTTGGATAGAGCAGACATTTACGATATTTTTGTTAACTGCATGTGTGACATAACTCCACCAATCATATTTATGATATTATTTGCAAAGATTATACCGTTTAAAAAAAAAAAGGATTTTTTAAAAATAGGTATATTTCAGTTTAACTACAAAATTTGTTCTGTCTTTTCTGGTGGAATAAACTGAAATTGCAAACAGCTTTAATTACTGAACATAAGAGCAGCGTCAACTCACCATCAGTACGATCAAGAATATGACTTTCGCGAAGCGGATCCTGTGTACTGCCTTTCACCCAGGACAACGGAATGGATCCCAGCCGGCGACCCAAAAAAACTACTTCGTAAAAGGGGGAAGCGGAGTGGTCTTCTGGTCAGACTCCGGAGACGGGCACATCGTGCACCACTCCCTAGCATTCTTCTCGCCAATGTCCAGTCTATTGACAACAAGGTTGATGAAATCCGAGCACGGGTAGCATTCCAGAGGGACATCAGAGACTGTAACGTTCTTTGCTTCACGGAAACATGGCTCACTGGAGAGACGCTATCGGAATCGGTGCAGCCAGCGGGTTTCTCCACGCATCGCGCCGACAGAAACAAACACCTTTCTGGTAAGAAGAGGGGCGGGGGCGTATGCTTCATGGTTAACGTGACGTGGTGTGATCATAACAACATAC
Source organism: Oncorhynchus keta (assembly GCF_023373465.1). NCBI lineage: Eukaryota > Metazoa > Chordata > Actinopteri > Salmoniformes > Salmonidae > Oncorhynchus > Oncorhynchus keta. The sequence continues at coordinate 31,904,820 of NC_068445.1, forward strand.
AGGTACTCAAGTCCTTCTGTTCACCTGATTTAGAATTCCTCACAATCAAATGTCGACCGCATTATCTTCCAAGGGAATTCTCTTCCATTATAATCACAGCCGTATATATTCCCCCTCAAGCAGACACATCAATGGCTCTGAACGAACTTTATTTGACTCTTTGCAAACTGGAATCCATTTATCCGGAGGCTGCATTCATTGTAGCTGGGGATTTTAACAAGGCTAATCTGAAAACAAGACTCCCTAAATTTTATCAGCATATCGATTGCGCAACCAGGGCGGGAAAAACCTTGGATCATTGCTATTCCAACTTCCGCAACGCATATAAGGCCCTGCCCCGCCCTCCTTTCGGAAAAGCTGACCACGAATCCATTTTGTTGATCCCTGCCTACAGACAGGAACAAAAACAAGAAGCTCCCGCACTGAGGTCTGTTCAACGCTGGTCCGACCAATCTGATTCCACACTCCAAGACTGCTTCCATCACGTGGACTGGGATATGTTTCGTATTGCGTCAGACAACAACATTGACGAATATGCTGATTCGGTGAGCGAGTTCATTAGAACGTGCGTTGAAGATGTCGTTCCCATAGCAACGATTAAAACATTCCCAAACCAGAAACCGTGGATTGATGGCAGCATTCGCGTGAAACTGAAAGCCCGAACCACTGCTTTTAATCAGGGCAAGGTGACCGGAAACATGACCGAATACAAACAGTGTAACTATTCCCTCCACAAGGCAATCAAACAAGCTAAGCGTCAGTATAGAGACAAAGTAGAATCTCAATTCAACGGCTCAGACACAAGAAGTATGTGGCAGGGTCTACAGTCAATCATGGATTACAAAAAGAAAACCAGCCCAGTCACGGACCAGGATGTCTTGCTCCCAGGCAGACTAAATAACTTTTTTGGCCGCTTTGAGGACAATACAGTGCCACTGACACTGCCCGCAACTAAAACATGCGGACTCTCCTTCACTGCAGCCGACATGAGGAAAACATTTAAACGTGTCAACCCTCGCAAGGCTGCAGGCCCAGACGGCATCCCCAGCCGCGCCCTCAGAGCATGCGCAGACCAGCTGGCTGGTGTGTTTACGGACATATTCAATCAATCCCTATCCCAGTCTGTTGTTCCCACATGCTTCAAGAGGGCCACCATTGTTCCTGTTCCCAAGAAAGCTAAGGTAACTGAGCTAAATGACTACCGCCCCGGAGCACTCACTTCCGTCATCATGAAGTGCTTTGAGAGACTAGTCAAGGACCATATCACCTCCTCCCTACCTGACACCCTAGACCCACTCCAATGTGCTTACCGCCCAAATAGGTCCACAGACGATGCAATCTCAACCACACTGCACACTGCCCTAACCCATCTGGACTAGAGGAATACCTATGTCAGAATGCTGTTCATCGACTACAGCTCGGCATTTAACACCATAGTGCCCTCCAAGCTCGTCATCAAGCTCGAGACCCTGGGTCTCGACCCCGCCCTGTGCAACTGGGTACTGGACTTCCTGACGGGCCGCCCCCAGGTGGTGAGGGTAGGCAACAACATTTCCACCCCGCTGATCCTCAAAACTGGGGCCCCACAAGGGTGCGTTCTGAGCCCTCTCCTGTACTCCCTGTTCACCCACGACTGCGTGGCCACACACGCCTCCAACTCAATCATCAAGTTTGAGGACGACACAACAGTGGTAGGCTTGATTACCAACAACGATGAGACGGCCTACAGGGAGGAGGTGAGGGCCCTCGGAGTGTGGTGTCAGGAAAATAGCCTCACACTCAACGTCAACAAAACTAAGGAGATGATTGTGGACTTCAGGAAACAGCAGAGGGAACACCCCCCTATCCACATCGATGGGACAGTAGTGGAGAGGGTAGTAAGTTTTAAGTTCCTCGGCGTACACATCACAGACAAACTGAATTGGTCCACCCACACAGACAGCATCGTGAAGAAGGCGCAGCAGCGCCTCTTCAACCTCAGGAGGCTGAAGAAATTTGGCTTGTCACCAAAAGCACTCACAAACTTCCACAGATGCACAATCGAGAGCATCCTGTCGGCTGTATCACCGCCTGGTACGGCAACTGCTCCGCCTACAACCGTAAGGCTCTCCAGAGGGTAGTGAGGTCTGCACAACGCATCACCGGGGGCAAACTACCTGCCCTCCAGGACACCTACACCACCCGATGTCACAGGAAGGCCATAAAGATCATCAAGGACAACAACCACCCGAACCACTGCCTGTTCACCCCGCTATCATCCAGAAGGCGAGGTCAGTACAGGTGCATCAAAGCTGGGACCGAGAGACTGAAAAACAGCTTCTATCTCAAGGACATCAGACTGTTAAACAGCCACCACTTGAGTGGCTGCTGCCAACACACTGACTCAACTCCAGCCACTTTAATAATGGGAATTGATGGGAAATGATGTAAAATATATCACTAGCCACTTTAAACAATGCTACTTAATATAATGTTTACATACCCTACATTATTCATAATATATAATAATAAATAATAATCTCATATGTATATGTATATACTGTACTCTATATCATCTACCGAATCTTTATGTAATACATGTATCACTAGCCACTTTAACTATGCCACTTTGTTTACATACTCATCTCATATGTATATACTGCACTCAATACCATCTACTGTATCTTGCCTATGCCGCTCTGTACCATCACTCACTCGTATCTTTATGTACATATTCTTATCCCCTTACACTTGTGTCTATAAGGTAGTAGTTTTGGAATTGTTAGCTAGATTACTTGTTGGTTATTACTGCATTGTCGGAACTAGAAGCACAAGCATTTCGCTACACTCGCATTAAAACATCTGCTAACCATGTGTATGCGACAAATACAATTTGATTTGATTTGGTTTTAAAAATAGCAATATTTTTGAGATTTCATTTTCAAATAACCGAAAGTGAGAGGTTGTAATCTGAATGAAGAATCTATAGAGGCATTGCCTTAGACCACTGCTCCACTAGGAGAGTGGCGTCATGGCCAGGGCCGAAAAGGCTAGCGACCTTTCGGTTACTGGCCCAACGCTCTAACCACTAGGCTACCTGCCACTCCCCTGTGTGTGGGTGAATCATAAAGGAACAGATCACGAGACTAAAAAACTTGCGAAACATTTGTGTGTGCTTCAACTGGAGGAACAGGCTAACAAGGAGGCATTTCTGATTCTTCATTTGTGAAATGCCTCAGACCACTGCGCCATTCGGGAGGCCTCGGTAGGGTGGAAACCTGTCCAGTTCTCCCAACTGTGGTCTGTTGTGATCAGGGAAACATTTTCCACCAAGTTCACTTTATTTAAAAATATATATATAACACTTGATCTTCTTTGAATAAGCTCCTCCATGTATTTTTGTTATTCTGTGCCTCTACAGTTGTTATTGCTATCTACAGTATCTGTACTGTTAGTTTCACCATCCAGTTTTTAAGATGAACTCTTTTGACCTACATAGTTTTTGTTTTAAAGATGAGTACAACTATCCAAAGGTGCAGAATGATGGGCAATTACTCACCCTGTATACATATTTCACCAAACAATGCCATACATATCAAATCAAATATTATTTCAGATTTGTTTTGAAAGCACATTGTGTGCAGGATTCATTCATCAGCATAATCACAATCCAATTCCATGTATTCAATACAAAGGTTGGTTTGAACATTAGTGCACAGAAGAACACTAGAAATAAGGAAAGGTGAATACAATGGAGGAACACAACTGATATGAATGTATAGTATAGGCCTAAGTCCAAAGCAAAGCTCTATAACGGAAGGTCACAATGCTGGAGTTGGTTACTTAGTTTTAACCCAAAGTTACATAGAAGTGGCCCCAACTACATTCTCTGCAATATTGTAAAATAATATCATTACATTTAGACAGTCCTATTGCCTAAATATTTCCATATATTTCCATTGTACATGGTCTGACACTGATGGGATGATTTAGAATTCCATGCAGTAGTATTTACCGATTGACGGAAACAGTGAACACAATTACACACTTTTCTCTTCTGACGAAAACAATATGTTACTATTTTGTGAACAAAACACTTAAGTGCATTTTGTATTCACTGATAACATTTTGTATTTGATGTTTTACAAAATGTGGTTTAAGATATGCAAGTCCGGTACTAAGGCAAAAAATGAATCTGTAAAATGTACAGTATTTGAGCATTTGATCATTGCTGTTCGGCTATAGAAACCTGTCAAAACATATCCCAACATTTCTTGTACGCAATTAAGAAAAACTGTAATGAATGTTCATGGAATCACATTTATAGTTGTTGATGAACAGAGAAGGAATTTGGTCTGCTTTTGAATTGATATAATCTGGGTCTATGAAACCGGACAATAAATGAATCATAGTATCAAGTACTGTAATGAATCGTAGTATCAACTAATGAATTATAGTATCAAGTACTGTAATGAATCGTATTATCAACTAATGAATCATAGTATCAACTAATGAATCATAGTATCAAGTACTGTAATGAATCGTATTATCAACTAATGAATCATAGTATCAACTAATGAATCCTAGCATCAACTACTGTAATGAATCGTAGTATCAACTAATGAATCATAGTATCAACTACTGTAATGAATCATAGTATCAACTAATGAATCATAGTATCAACTAATGAATCATAGCATCAACTACTGTAATGAATCGTAGTATCAACTAATGAATCATAGTATCAACTACTGTAATGAATCGTAGTATCAACTAATGAATCATAGTATCAACTACTGTAATGAATCATAGTATCAACTAATGAATCATAGTATCAACTACTGTAATGAATCATAGTATCAACTAATGAATCATAGTATCAACTACTGTAATGAATCGTAGTATCAACTAATGAATCATAGTATCAACTACTGTAATGAATCATAGTATCAACTAATGAATCATAGTATCAACTACTGTAATGAATCGTAGTATCAACTAATGAATCATAGTATCAACTACTGTAATGAATCATAGTATCAACTAATGAATCATAGTATCAACTAATGAATCATAGCATCAACTACTGTAATGAATCGTAGTATCAACTAATGAATCATAGTATCAACTACTGTAATGAATCATAGTATCAACTAATGAATCATAGTATCAACTACTGTAATGAATCATAGTATCAACTAATGAATCATAGTATCAACTACTGTAATGAATCGTAGTATCAACTAATGAATCATAGTATCAACTACTGAATCATAGTATCAACTACTGTAATGAATCATAGTATCAACTAATGAATCATAGTATCAACTAATGAATCATAGCATCAACTACTGTAATGAATCGTAGTATCAACTAATGAATCATAGTATCAACTACTGTAATGAATCATAGTATCAACTAATGAATCATAGTATCAACTACTGTAATGAATCATAGTATCAACTAATGAATCATAGTATCAACTACTGAATCATAGTATCAACTACTGTAATGAATCATAGTATCAACTAATGAATCATAGTATCAACTACTGTAATGAATCGTAGTATCAACTAATGAATCATAGTATCAACTACTGAATCATAGTATCAACTACTGTAATGAATCATAGTATCAACTAATGAATCATAGTATCAACTAATGAATCATAGCATCAACTAATGAATCATAGCATCAACTACTGTAATGAATCATAGTATCAACTAATGAATCATAGTATCAACTAATGAATCATAGTATCAACTACTGTAATGAATCATAGTATCAACTAATGAATCATAGTATCAACTACTGTAATGAATCGTAGTATCAACTAATGAATCATAGTATCAACTACTGTAATGAATCATAGTATCAACTAATGAATCATAGTATCAACTAATGAATCATAGCATCAACTAATGAATCATAGCATCAACTACTGTAAGGAATCATAGTATCAACTAATGAATCATAGCATCAACTACTGTAAGGAATCATAGTATCAACTAATGAATCATAGCATCAACTAATGAATCATAGCATCAACTACTGTAATGAATCATAGTATCAACTACTGTAATGAATCATAGTATCAACTAATGAATCATAGCATCAACTACTGTATTGAATCATAGTATCAACTAATGAATCATAGTATCAACTAATGAATCATAGCATCAACTACTGTAATGAATCATAGTATCAACTAATCTTATGGAAATATAAGAAACGGATGAATCTTGTATCCATCCATCCATATGAGAAAACCCAGACATGAGACACAAATGGTAGAGAGGTGCTCACGCCAGCACGGAGCTGATTTATTAGGAACTGCAGGACAGTTGGTTTGGCTTTAAAACGTCTACACTCAGCACTCTAATGTACAACAATAGCAAGAGATCATCCCACTTTCTTTTCAATCCTCCTTTCACTTCCTTCTTATCCTTCCTCTCCTCACTTCCCACCCTCCACCACTCGAACAAGTACAGTGTGTGTGTAATAATAACAATAATAATATTGAAGAGCTTATATTTGTCCTATTTCACACATATATTAATACGCATGTGTGAATTGGACATGTGTTTTTATGCATATCCCAACTCCCTCTGAGACACCCTCGGAGAGTGGGGTCACAGCCAGGGACAGAAAGGCTAGTGACCTTTCGGTTACTGGCCCAACGCTCTAACCGCTAGGCTACCTGCCACCCCCCTGTGTGTGTGTGAATCATAAAGGAACAGATCACGAGACTAAAAAACGTGTAAAACATTTCTGTGCACGTCATCTGGGAGAACAGGCTAACAAGGAGGCACTTCCGATTCTTAATTTGTGAAATTATTTCGGAATAATGTGTTAGGACACTTGTTTAATGTAATTAACTATTTATTGTCCAGTAAAATGAACATATATCAAATTCTAAAACCAAAGCTGTTCTTCCCTTTTGTTTGGGCGTATTGGAAGGATTGTCTTAGTGTGGTCCCTTCACCAAGGACACTACCAGAGCCAAGGCATCTCACTAGTTTAACACGGCATCCTCTCTTTGTCTCCTTTCCTTCATCTGAACTGGACTGGTTAAAGCTTATTATTCCCTGTAGGCATTCGCCATATTTCTGCCAGGAATCCTAACCTTTCTTTTATGATCAGTGTAGACAAAGGAAAGGAGATGAGAAATGCCCCCATTGAAACGATTGAGATACAACCATGGTCATGATGGCAACACAAACATAAAACAGCACCAGCTCATTGTATATGACAAAGGGTATATCACAGTAATATTTATTTAATGTCAGAGGTAAAACAACATATTTACTGTTAAAACATCTTAATTGGTATATAAATGGTTCACTACTGGTTTGAAAAGACATCTCATTTTGCTCAAGGTCAACAGGATGCCTGTGGTGGGGTATTAGCATGAGGGCTATGCAGGTGTGAGGATACTACACCTGTCTGGTCTCACACATTTGTCCATGGTGTGACAACACACTTGTTTGATTGTTACTTAGGTGTAACATAGCTGCAGATTCAATTAGTGATTGAATAAAGACCAAGCCATCCTCCAAAATCAATATGGCAACAATGACAGGCACACAACTGAACTATGTCTTTGGCCTGAGGGTATACAAGGCAATATGCACATTGTTTCTGGAGGTTGGTGATGTTGTTGGTTGCATGCATATAAGTGATTAGAGTAGTGGGGGTGGGGGGTGGGGGGGGGGGGATAGATGAACAAATACAGAGTGCATTTGAGCGTGAATTAGTATTTATGCAAGGAATAAAAAATAAAAAAGCTACAACATTTCAACAAAGACCCCATCTTGTATTCCCTGTGGTGGTCTTTCTTAGACAGTGGATCCCCTGAATTAGATTGTTTTTTTCTTATTCATCAACAACCTCAGTGGCTCTTCTCTACTCCAGCAATCATGAGGGTAAGTGAAATGTCTGAGCATCGTTCTCAAAACGTCTTTGCATCATTGAACGTCCCTCTAATCATTTCCCATGGGTCGGTCTCTCAGGCCCCGGGTCATGGTCAACATTTCCCCTAGGCTGACCGTGGGCGTGGGAGGGGTGCCTCCGGATGACTGACAGCTGGTCAGGCCGGGTGTAAACCAACCAGCAAGGAGGAGATCCTACAGGCTCCTCCTCTGTCTGTGTGGCGCCACACAGGGCCCTGGCCACTAGGGGGCAGAGTTTGACATGGAGTCCACCGAGTTCACACTGCAGGAAGACAAGCGGCTGTTGGCAATGGACACCTCGGGGTGCTGGAGGGAGAGAGAGACAAGAAGGGCCTTCTACGCCATCAAAAGGAACATACAATTTTACATACCAATTAAGATCTGGCTAAAAATACTTGAATCAGGTGTACAACCGACCAAGAATTCACAAAATGGGACAAACACCAAATTGAGACTGCATGCAGAAATCTGCAAAAATATCCTCTGTGTACAACATAAAACACCAAATAATGCATGCAGAGCAGAATTGGGCATATACCCGCTAAATATCAAAATCCAGAAAAGGGACGTTAAATTCTACAACCTCCTAAAAGGAAGCGATTCCCAAACCTTCCGTAACAAAACCATCACCTACAGAGAGTTGAACCAGGAGAAGAGTCCCTTAATCATGTTGGTCCTGTGGCTCTGTTCACAAACACAAACAGACGCCACAGAGCCCCAGGACAGAAACACAATTAGACCCAACCAAATTATGAGAAAACAAAAAGATAATTGCTTGGAAAGAATTAACAAAAAAACAGAGAAAACTAGAATGCTATTTGGCCCTAAACAGAGAGTGCATAGTGGCAGAATTCTTGACCACTGTGGCTGACACAAAATTAAGGAAAGCTTTGACTATGTACAGACTCTGTGAGCATAGCCTTGCTATTGAAAACGGCCTCCGTAGGCAGACCTGGCTCTCAAGAGAAGACAGTCTATGTGCACACTGCCTACAAAATGAGGTGGAAACTGAGCTGCACTTCCTAATCTCCTGCCAAATGTATTACCATCCTAGACCATACATATTTACCTCAGATTACACAGACCCACAAAGAACTTGAAAACAAATCCAATTTTGATAAACTCCCATATCTATTGGGTGAAACACCACAGTGTGCCATCACAGCAGCAAGATTTGTGACCTATTGCCACATGAAAAGAGCAACCAGTGAAGAACAAACACCATTGTAAATACAACCCATATTTATAGTGAGAGAGAGAGGGGGAGCGAGAGAGAGAGGGGGAGCGAGAGAGAGAGGGAGGGAGCGAGAGAGAGAGGGGGAGCGAGCGAGAGACGGGGGGAGCGAGCGAGACGGGGGGAGCGAACGAGAGAGAGAGGGGGAGCGAGGAGCGAGAGATGGGGAGCGAGAGAGAGAGGGGGGGGAGAGAGAGAGAGAGGGGGAGCGAGAGAGGGGCGAGAGCGAGAGAGAGAGAGGGGAGCGAGAGAGAGAGAGAGAGAGAGAGAGAGAGAGAGAGAGAGAGGGGGGAGCGAGAGAGAGAGAGAGGGGGAGCGAGAGAGAGAGAGGGGGAGCGAGAGAGAGAGAGAGAGGGAGCGAGAGAGAGAGAGAGAGGGGAGCGAGAGAGAGAGAGGGGGAGCGAGAGAGAGAGAGGGGGAGCGAGAGAGAGAGAGGGGGAGCGAGAGAGAGAGGGGGGAGCGAGAGAGAGAGGGGGAGCGAGAGAGAGAGGGGGAGCGAGAGAGAGAGGGGAGCGAGAGAGAGGGGGGAGCGAGAGAGAGAGGGGAGCGAGAGAGAGAGGGAGCGAGAGAGGGGGAGCGAGAGAGAGAGGGGGGAGCGAGAGAGAGAGAGGGGGCGAGAGAGGGCGGGAGCGAGAGAGAGGGGAGCGAGAGAGAGGGGGGGAGCGAGAGAGGGGGGCGAGAGAGAGGGGGGAGCGGAGAGAGAGAGGGGGCGAGAGAGAGGGGGGAGCGAGAGAGAGGGGGAGCGAGAGAGAGGGGGAGCGAGAGAGAGGGGAGCGAGAGAGAGGGGGAGCGAGGAGAGGGGAGCGAGAGAGAGGGGGCGAGAGAGAGGGGGAGCGAGAGAGGGGGGAGCGAGAGAGAGAGGGGGAGCGAGAGAGAGGGGGAGCGAGAGAGAGGGGGAGCGAGAGAGGGGGGAAGCGAGAGAGAGTAACTGTGCAGTGGGAACAGTGTGTGTGGATGTAACTGTGCAGTGGGAACAGTGTGTGTGGATGTAACTGTGCAGTGGGAACAGTGTGTGTGGATGTAACTGTGCAGTGGGAACAGTGTGTGTGGATGTAACTGTGCAGTGGGAACAGTGTGAGACAGAGTATTGGTATATGTGTGTAAGTATGTACCGATCCTGTGTGTGTGCCCTCACATGTCTCCTGAAGATCCTGTCCAGCAGGCTGCGTCGGGGAGGCTCGGGGGGGGTGTTCCAGTCCAGATCTGGGGGTCTGGTCCCCTGGGGCCCAAACATGTTCAGATCACTGAAACACTCTGTATCTATCATCTATACAGAGGGAGAGAGAACGAGGGGGAGAGGGGTTCAGTATATTAGAGTTAGTGTAAGGACAGTATATCAAAACCACCAATAATTCAGTCTTTCAGGTTACGTTGCAGACTACCTCTGAGAAGAAACCAGAGGAGAGGGACAGACGTCTCAGTTAGTTCACCCACCTCGTGCTGCCATGGGATGGACACGCAGCCTGTAGAGAATTTGAAGTAGAAGTCGTTGTCGGTTTGGTCCAGATTTACTCCCTTGACTGTAGAGAACTGCTCAATGTCCAACACATCCTTACAGTACACCGCCCGGGGCTGATAGAGAGAAGAGAGGAATGGAGGAAGAGAGGGAATATGTATGGAGGGAAGGAGGGAGGGAGAAGAGAGGGAATATGTATGGAGGGAAGGAGGGAGGGAGAAGAGAGGGAATATGTACGGAGGGAAGGAGGGAGGGAGAAGGGAGGGAGGGAGAAGAGAGGGAATATGTACGGAGGGAAGGAGAAGAGAGGGAATATGTACGGAGGGAAGGAGGGAAGGAGAAGAGAGGGAATATGTATGGAGGGAAGGAGGGAGGGAGAAGGGAGGGAATATGTATGGAGGGAAGGAGGGAGGGAGAAGGGAGGGAGGGAGAAGTAGAGGTAATCAACCATGAATGTAACTGATTGAAACAGTTGGTTGGTTATATATTGAACACTTCCTGGTCTTGTGTTTCTACTGCTGAAGCAAGACCAGAGATACAATCCTCCTCCTCTTCTACTTACGTCCGGTACGAAGGAGGGCTCCTGGATGCCTGCCTCCAGCCTTTTAAAGTTGATGTTCCTGAAGAAACAGTGAGCCTTCACCCCTGATGACCCCTCTGCTGTACAGCCCAGTCTCTGCTTAGGATCTTTGGTCAACAGCTGGAGAGAGAGAGAGAGAGAGAGAGAGAGAGAGAGAGAGAGAGAGAAGTAGAAACGATGATGCAATGTACAGATGCTTATTTTAAAATATAATGGGATCAGCTACTCAGGGTGATTACCCAATATAGTCTGAGGTTCCTGACGACACACTAACTCAGCCTCCGTCTGAGGTTCCTTACGACACACTAACTAGGCCTCCGTCTGAGGTTCCTGACGACACACTAACTAGGCCTCCTTCTGAGGTTCCTGACGACACACTAACTAGGCCTCCGTCTGAGGTTCCTGACGACACACTAACTAGGCCTCCTTCTGAGGTTCCTGACGACACACTAACTAGGCCTCCGTCTGAGGTTCCTGACGACACACTAACTAGGCCTCCGTCTGAGGTTCCTGACGACACACTAACTAGGCCTCCGTCTGAGGTTCCTGACGACACACTAACTAGGCCTCCGTCTGAGGTTCCTGACGACACACTAACTAGGCCTCCGTCTGAGGTTCCTGACGACACACTAACTAGGCCTCCTTCTGAGGTTCCTGACGACACACTAACTAGGCCTCCGTCTGAGGTTCCTGACGACACACTAACTAGGCCTCCGTCTGAGGTTCCTGACGACACACTAACTACACACTAACTAACTAGGCCTCCGTCTGAGGTTCCTGACACACTAACTAGGCCTCCGTCTGACTGACACACACTAACTAGGCCTTAGTCTGAGGTTCTTGACGACACACTAACTAGGCCTCCGTCTGAGGTTCCTGACGACACACTAACTAGGCCTCCGTCTGAGGTTCCTGACGACACACTAACTAGGCCTCCGTCTGAGGTTCCTGGCCTCCGTCTGAGGTTCCTGACGACACACTAACTAGGCCTTAGTCTGAGGTTCCTGACGACACACTAACTAGGCCTTAGTCTGAGGTTCCTGACGACACACTAACTAGGCCTCCTTCTGAGGTTCCTGACGATACACTAACTAGGCCTTAGTCTTATCAATCAATTAATGTGCTCTCACCACCCTACAGATGGCCTTGGTGTCTTCTGTAAACTTGTCGCTGTACTCCTCCTCTTCCTCTTGCACCCTCTTCTCTACCTCCTCCCGCTTCACTCGTTCTTTGCGTGCGCGGAAGGGTGAGCGTCCAGCGGTCATCTCGTAGATGAGACATCCCAGCCCCCACCAGTCTGGACTCATCCCATAGCGCTCGTTGTTGATCACCTCCGGAGCTACACACACACAGCACAGTACAACACCAGATTGTCCCAATGCCATGTTCTCATCATGCAGGTTTGATGATATCTTATTTGTATGGTAAAAGGTATAAATTGATAATGTATTACTATAATGTAAGGTTTTTGTTCAATGATTTTATAGATGTATTATAAATGTATTGTAATAGCATATGGAGGTGTCTCACCCATGTAACCCACTGTTCCCACTCTGCCTCGTATGGGGTCTCCTTCAGCCACTTTGATGGCCAGGCCCAGATCTGAGATCCGGATGTGTCCTACAGCATAGGGGAAGAGGTCAGGGGTCAAAGATCAGTCATATTTAGCAGAGAGCCTCTCTGAGTTCAGACATTATCCCAGTAATTACTGTATGCTATTGTACAGTAGGAAGAAGGTTAACTCACCATTATCATCTAATAAAATATTCTCTGGTTTTAAATCCCTGAGAAAAAGTTCAAAAACCACAGTTAGTTTGGTGCATTTGACATTGGGACTAAACCCAATACATCATGTGTTGACATCACGTGATCTCTGGAGACATTGGTTTAGCGAATGACAATCAGAAGAACAGACAGTTGATTAGGGTATAGGTGGAAGTAGATAGAAATGGGTTGCCCCCAACTGATCTGTAATATCTTGCAATCTGGAACTAGATCTGTGTTTAAGGGCACCTTCTATTCTGTGAGTGTAGGTGATAAAAAGATGATAAAAAGCTGTCACCTGTAGACGATGGATTCCTGGTGTAGGTGGTCCAGGCCGCAGCAGATCTGGGCAGCATAGAACTGGACCCTGTCCTTCTCAAAGCCTGGAGTCCCCATGCTATAGATGTGGAACTTCAGATCTCCTCCATTCATTAAGGTCAACACTAGACACAGAGCGTCTTTGGTCTCATAGGCATACGCTAAACTCACCTAGAGAGAGGGGGCAAAGACACAGGGGCAGAGATCAGAGATCAGACAGAGAGACACAGAGAGACAGAGCGAGAGAATAAAGTGAAAGTGTATTGTGTATGGTCATTTATCCTAATAAATAACAGGACTCACAACAAATCTGCTGTTGACCTTCTCTAGTATTTGTTTCTCATTGAGGGCCATGGACTCTCCTTTCCTCTTCTTAATCCTCTTCTTCTCTAACTTCTTACAGGCATACATCTTCCCTGTGGCTCGCACCTGGCACGCACACACCTGATAGAACGCACACAGTATTATACCATGGGCCAGTTAATCTCACAATCACAATTTTCTAATAATTCTCCTAAGAGGAAAAATTTGCCTCACCTCTCCGAATCCACCCTTCCCCAGTACTCTGTACTGTCGAAACGTATCCTTGGCTATTGGCTGCCTGAAAACACACATCGGCCATTAATGTACAGCTGAATAATAGTACACCGTACATCATGGAGCATAATAATACTAACCTGGGTGCAAGCCTGATCCTGCTTTAGCCAACTTGTAATGTTGCACGGAGAAAGTACCAGGCTAATAGTGAACACCATTCAAATATTCTCTAAAAACATCAGACATTTATTTGATTTTGTAGGAGTTTTTAAGTAGCACTCACCTCTCCAGCATCTTCCACTGTAGGAAACGGTCAAAGTACATGCTGTTCTGATAGTCCAAGAAGGGAGCTCCTCTCAGGTAGTGATGGAGAGCTCTGAGAGCACAGACAACTACAGGTTACTGGTTAAAGCCCTGAGACAACAGACAGCAGCTGCAGTTACAGTTAACAAGGGGCTCAGCCAGCTGGTGGTCCCTCCAGGGTGTTAAGTGCTTCAGCCAACCCCTCTCTGTGTTTCTTCATTGTCAAACATTACCTTGTCCCCCAGGCTCTTCCACAAGTGCATATACAGTGCTATGAAAAAGTATTTGTCCCCTTCCTAGTTCTCTACTTTTGTATATTCTTGATACTGAGTGTTATCTAATCTTCAACCAAGATTTAATTAGGAACAAGCTGTTTAATAATAAGATCATAGTTGATGAGATGTAATGCGAACAAAGGAAGATTCCCTTACTTGCGACAGTCACTGAAGATCTCCTTGCAGGGGTGGAGCTCCAGGTTCTCTCTACACTGCTCAGCAAGGCTCTCTGCTGCCTCCACACACTCGGATGACTACACACACACACACACACACACACACACACACGCACACGCACACGCACACGCACACGCACACACACACACAAGTTATATTTCTCTAATAGCTGTACATCTACATTCACCAATCCTCCTTTAGATTGACAAACCTGTTTAGACAGGAACTTCCCAATAATCTGATCTCCTCTGCTTTTTCGTTTCTCATCAGGCACCAGCTCATAGTCGTCCTAAAGAACACAACATCCCATTATTAAACACTGACAGTACATATCAGACCTGGTTCAACACAACATCCCATTATTAAACACTGACAGTACATATCAGACCTGGTTCAACACAACATCCCATTATTAAACACTGACAGTACATATCAGACCTGGTTCAACACAACATCCCATTATTAAACACTGACAGTACATATCAGACCTGGTTCAACACAACATCCCATTATTAAACACTGACAGTACATATCAGACCTGGTTCAACACAACATCCCATTATTAAACACTGACAGTACATATCAGACCTGGTTCAACACAACATCCCATTATTAAACACTGACAGTACATATCAGACCTGGTTCAACACCCCATTATTAAACACTGACAGTACATATCAGACCTGGTTCAACACAACATCCCATTATTAAACACTGACAGTACATATCAGACCTGGTTCAACACAACATCCCATTATTAAACACTGACAGTACATATCAGACCTGGTTCAACACCCCATTATTAAACACTGACAGTACATATCAGACCTGGTTCAACACAACATCCCATTATTAAACACTGACAGTACATATCAGACCTGGTTCAACACAACATCCCATTATTAAACACTGACAGTACATATCAGACCTGGTTCAACACCCCATTATTAAACACTGACAGTACATATCAGACCTGGTTCAACACAACATCCCATTATTAAACACTGACAGTACATATCAGACCTGGTTCAACACAACATCCCATTATTAAACACTGACAGTACATATCAGACCTGGTTCTACACAACATCCCATTATTAAACACTGACAGTACATATCAGACCTGGTTCAACACAACATCCCATTATTAAACACTGACAGGACATATCAGACCTGGCTCAACATCCCATTATTAAACACTGACAGTACATATCAGACCTGGTTCAACATCCCATTATTAAACACTGACAGTACATATCAGACCTGGTTCAACACAACATCCCATTATTAAACACTGACAGTACATATCAGACCTGGTTCAACACAACATCCCATTATTAAACACTGACAGTACATATCAGACCTGGTTCAACACAACATCCCATTATTAAACACTGACAGTACATATCAGACCTGGTTCAACATCCCATTATTAAACACTGACAGTACATATCAGACCTGGTTCAACACAACATCCCATTATTAAACACTGACAGTACATATCAGACCTGGTTCAACACAACATCCCATTATTAAACACTGACAGTACATATCAGACCTGGTTCAATACAACATCCCATTATTAAACACTGACAGTACATATCAGACCTGGTTCAACACAACATCCCATTATTAAACACTGACAGTACATATCAGACCTGGTTCAACACAACATCCCATTATTAAACACTGACAGTACATATCAGACCTGGTTCAACACAACATCCCATTATTAAACACTGACAGTACATATCAGACCTGGTTCAACACAACATCCCATTATTAAACACTGACAGTACATATCAGACCTGGTTCAACAACATCCCATTATTAAACACTGACAGTACATATCAGACCTGGTTCAACACAACATCCCATTATTAAACACTGACAGTACATATCAGACCTGGTTCAACACAACATCCCATTATTAAACACTGACAGTACATATCAGACCTGGTTCAACACAACATCCCATTATTAAACACTGACAGTACATATCAGACCTGGTTCAACACAACATCCCATTATTAAACACTGACAGTACATATCAGACCTGGTTCAACATCCCATTATTAAACACTGACAGTACATATCAGACCTGGTTCAACACAACATCCCATTATTAAACACTGACAGTACATATCAGACCTGGTTCAACACAACATCCCATTATTAAACACTGACAGTACATATCAGACCTGGTTCAACACAACATCCCATTATTAAACACTGACAGTACATATCAGACCTGGTTCAACACAACATCCCATTATTAAACACTGACAGTACATATCAGACCTGGTTCAACACAACCCCCATTATTAAACACTGACAGTACATATCAGACCTGGTTCACACAACATCCCATTATTAAACACTGACAGTACATATCAGACCTGGTTCAACACAACATCCCATTATTAAACACTGACAGTACATATCAGACCTGGTTCAACACAACATCCCATTATTAAACACTGAGAGTACATATCAGACCTGGTTCAACACTACATCCCATTATTAAACACTGACGGTACATATCAGACCTGGTTCAATACAACATCCCATTATTAAACACTGACAGTACATATCAGACCTGGTTCAACACAACATCCCATTATTAAACACTGACAGTACATATCAGACCTGGTTCAACACAACATCCCATTATTAAACACTGACAGTACATATCAGACCTGGTTCAACATCCCATTATTAAACACTGACAGTACATATCAGACCTGGTTCAACACAACATCCCATTATTAAACACTGACAGTACATATCAGACCTGGTTCAACATCCCATTATTAAACACTGACAGTACATATCAGACCTGGCTCAACATCCCATTATTAAACACTGACAGTACATATCAGACCTGGTTCAACACAACATCCCATTATTAAACACTGACAGTACATATCAGACCTGGTTCAACACAACATCCCATTATTAAACACTGACAGTACATATCAGACCTGGTTCAACACAACATCCCATTATTAAACACTGACAGTACATATCAGACCTGGTTCAACACAACATCCCATTATTAAACACTGACAGTACATATCAGACCTGGTTCAACACAACATCCCATTATTAAACACTGACAGTACATATCAGACCTGGTTCAACACAACATCCCATTATTAAACACTGACAGTACATATCAGACCTGGTTCAACACCCCATTATTAAACACTGACAGTACATATCAGACCTGGTTCAACATCCCATTATTAAACACTGACAGTACATATCAGACCTGGTTCAACATCCCATTATTAAACACTGACAGTACATATCAGACCTGGTTCAACACAACATCCCATTATTAAACACTGACAGTACATATCAGACCTGGTTCAACACAACATCCCATTATTAAACACTGACAGTACATATCAGACCTGGTTCAACATCCCATTATTAAACACTGACAGTACATATCAGACCTGGTTCAACACAACATCCCATTATTAAACACTGACAGTACATATCAGACCTGGTTCAACACAACATCCCATTATTAAACACTGACAGTACATATCAGACCTGGTTCAACACAACATCCCATTATTAAACACTGACAGTACATATCAGACCTGGTTCAACATCCCATTATTAAACACTGACAGTACATATCAGACCTGGTTCAACACAACATCCCATTATTAAACACTGACAGTACATATCAGACCTGGTTCAACATCCCATTATTAAACACTGACAGTACATATCAGACCTGGTTCAACATCCCATTATTAAACACTGACAGTACATATCAGACCTGGTTCAACACCCCATTATTAAACACTGACAGTACATATCAGACCTGGTTCAACACAACATCCCATTATTAAACACTGACAGTACATATCAGACCTGGTTCAACACAACATCCCATTATTAAACACTGACAGTACATATCAGACCTGGTTCAACACAACATCCCATTATTAAACACTGACAGTACATATCAGACCTGGTTCAACACCCCATTATTAAACACTGACAGTACATATCAGACCTGGTTCAACACAACATCCCATTATTAAACACTGACAGTACATATCAGACCTGGTTCTCAAACATCCCATTATTAAACACTGACAGTACATATCAGACCTGGTTCAACACAACATCCCATTATTAAACACTGACAGTACATATCAGACCTGGTTCAACACAACATCCCATTATTAAACACTGACAGTACATATCAGACCTGGTTCAACACAACATCCCATTATTAAACACTGACAGTACATATCAGACCTGGTTCAACACAACATCCCATTATTAAACACTGACAGTACATATCAGACCTGGTTCAACACAACATCCCATTATTAAACACTGACAGTACATATCAGACCTGGTTCAACACAACATCCCATTATTAAACACTGACAGTACATATCAGACCTGGTTCATTATTAAACACTGACAGTACATATCAGACCTGGTTCAACACAACATCCCATTATTAAACACTGACAGTACATATCAGACCTGGTTCAACACAACATCCCATTATTAAACACTGACAGTACATATCAGACCTGGTTCAACACAACATCCCATTATTAAACACTGACAGTACATATCAGACCTGGTTCAACACAACATCCCATTATTAAACACTGACAGTACATATCAGACCTGGTTCAACACAACATCCCATTATTAAACACTGACAGTACATATCAGACCTGGTTCAACACAACATCCCATTATTAAACACTGACAGTACATATCAGACCTGGTTCAACACAACATCCCATTATTAAACACTGACAGTACATATCAGACCTGGTTCAACACAACATCCCATTATTAAACACTGACAGTACATATCAGACCTGGTTCAACATCCCATTATTAAACACTGACAGTACATATCAGACCTGGTTCAACACAACATCCCATTATTAAACACTGACAGTACATATCAGACCTGGTTCAACACAACATCCCATTATTAAACACTGACAGTACATATCAGACCTGGTTCAACACAACATCCCATTATTAAACACTGACAGTACATATCAGACCTGGTTCAACACAACATCCCATTATTAAACACTGACAGTACATATCAGACCTGGTTCAACACAACATCCCATTATTAAACACTGACAGTACATATCAGACCTGGTTCAACACACATCCCATTATTAAACACTGACAGTACATATCAGACCTGGTTCAACACAACATCCCATTATTAAACACTGACAGTACATATCAGACCTGGTTCAACACAACATCCCATTATTAAACACTGACAGTACATATCAGACCTGGTTCAACACAACATCCCATTATTAAACACTGACAGTACATATCAGACCTGGTTCAACACAACATCCCATTATTAAACACTGACAGTACATATCAGACCTGGTTCAACACAACATCCCATTATTAAACACTGACAGTACATATCAGACCTGGTTCAACACAACATCCCATTATTAAACACTGACAGTACATATCAGACCTGGTTCAACACAACATCCCATTATTAAACACTGACAGTACATATCAGACCTGGTTCAACACAACATCCCATTATTAAACACTGACAGTACATATCAGACCTGGTTCAACACAACATCCCATTATTAAACACTGACAGTACATATCAGACCTGGTTCAACATCCCATTATTAAACACTGAGATTACATATCAGACCTGGTTCAACATCCCATTATTAAACACTGACAGTACATATCAGACCTGGTTCAACACAACATCCCATTATTAAACACTGACAGTACATATCAGACCTGGTTCAACACAACATCCCATTATTAAACACTGACAGTACATATCAGACCTGGTTCAACACAACATCCCATTATTAAACACTGACAGTACATATCAGACCTGGTTCAACACAACATCCCATTATTAAACACTGACAGTACATATCAGACCTGGCTCAACACCCCATTATTAAACACTGACAGTACATATCAGACCTGGTTCAACACAACATCCCATTATTAAACACTGACAGTACATATCAGACCTGGTTCAACACCCCATTATTAAACACTGACAGTACATATCAGACCTGGCTCAACACATTATTAAACACTGAGAGTACATATCAGACCTGGTTCAACACAACATCCCATTATTAAACACTGACAGTACATATCAGACCTGGTTCAACACAACATCCCATTATTAAACACTGACAGTACATATCAGACCTGGTTCAACACAACATCCCATTATTAAACACTGACAGTACATATCAGACCTGGTTCAACACAACATCCCATTATTAAACACTGACAGTACATATCAGACCTGGTTCAACACAACATCCATTATTAAACACTGACAGTACATATCAGACCTGGTTCAACACAACCCATTATTAAACACTGACAGTACATATCAGACCTGGTTCAACATCCCATTATTAAACATCCATTATTAAACACTGACAGTACATATCAGACCTGGTTCAACATCCCATTATTAAACACTGACAGTACATATCAGACCTGGTTCAACACCCCATTATTAAACACTGACAGTACATATCAGACCTGGTTCAACACAACATCCCATTATTAAACACTGACAGTACATATCAGACCTGGTTCAACACAACATCCCATTATTAAACACTGACAGTACATATCAGACCTGGTTCAACACAACATCCCATTATTAAACACTGACAGTACATATCAGACCTGGTTCAACACAACATCCCATTATTAAACACTGACAGTACATATCAGACCTGGTTCAACACAACATCCCATTATTAAACACTGACAGTACATATCAGACCTGGTTCAACAGACCTGGTTCAACATCCCATTATTAAACACTGACAGTACATATCAGACCTGGTTCAACACAACATCCCATTATTAAACACTGACAGTACATATCAGACCTGGTTCAACACAACCCCATTATTAAACACTGACAGTACATATCAGACCTGGTTCAACAACATCCCATTATTAAACACTGACAGTACATATCAGACCTGGTTCAACACAACATCCCATTATTAAACACTGACAGTACATATCAGACCTGGTTCAACACAACATCCCATTATTAAACACTGACAGTACATATCAGACCTGGTTCAACACAACATCCCATTATTAAACACTGACAGTACATATCAGACCTGGTTCAACACAACATCCCATTATTAAACACTGACAGTACATATCAGACCTGGTTCAACACAACATCCCATTATTAAACACTGACAGTACATATCAGACCTGGTTCAACACAACATCCCATTATTAAACACTGACAGTACATATCAGACCTGGTTCAACACAACATCCCATTATTAAACACTGACAGTACATATCAGACCTGGTTCAACACAACATCCCATTATTAAACACTGACAGTACATATCAGACCTGGTTCAACACAACATCCCATTATTAAACACTGACAGTACATATCAGACCTGGTTCAACACAACATCCCATTATTAAACACTGACGGTACATATCAGACCTGGTTCAACACAACATCCCATTATTAAACACTGACAGTACATATCAGACCTGGTTCAACACCCCATTATTAAACACTGACAGTACATATCAGACCTGGTTCAACACAACATCCCATTATTAAACACTGACAGTACATATCAGACCTGGTTCAACACAACATCCCATTATTAAACACTGACAGTACATATCAGACCTGGTTCAACATCCCATTATTAAACACTGACAGTACATATCAGACCTGGTTCAACACAACATCCCATTATTAAACACTGACAGTACATATCAGACCTGGTTCAACACAACATCCCATTATTAAACACTGACAGTACATATCAGACCTGGTTCAACACAACATCCCATTATTAAACACTGACAGTACATATCAGACCTGGTTCAACACAACATCCCATTATTAAACACTGACAGTACATATCAGACCTGGTTCAACACAACATCCCATTATTAAACACTGACAGTACATATCAGACCTGGTTCAACACAACATCCCATTATTAAACACTGACAGTACATATCAGACCTGGTTCAACACAACATCCCATTATTAAACACTGACAGTACATATCAGACCTGGTTCAACACAACATCCCATTATTAAACACTGACAGTACATATCAGACCTGGTTCAACACAACATCCCATTATTAAACACTGACAGTACATATCAGACCTGGTTCAACACAACATCCCATTATTAAACACTGACAGTACATATCAGACCTGGTTCAACACAACATCCCATTATTAAACACTGACAGTACATATCAGACCTGGTTCAACATCCCATTATTAAACACTGACAGTACATATCAGACCTGGTTCAACACAACATCCCATTATTAAACACTGACAGTACATATCAGACCTGGTTCAACACAACATCCCATTATTAAACACTGACAGTACATATCAGACCTGGTTCAACACAACATCCCATTATTAAACACTGACAGTACATATCAGACCTGGTTCAACACAACATCCCATTATTAAACACTGACAGTACATATCAGACCTGGTTCAACACAACATCCCATTATTAAACACTGACAGTACATATCAGACCTGGTTCAACACAACATCCCATTATTAAACACTGACAGTACATATCAGACCTGGTTCACAACATCCCATTATTAAACACTGACAGTACATATCAGACCTGGTTCAACACAACCCATTATTAAACACTGACAGTACATATCAGACCTGGTTCAACACAACATCCCATTATTAAACACTGACAGTACATATCAGACCTGGTTCAACACAACATCCCATTATTAAACACTGACAGTACATATCAGACCTGGTTCAACACAACATCCCATTATTAAACACTGACAGTACATATCAGACCTGGTTCAACACAACATCCCATTATTAAACACTGACAGTACATATCAGACCTGGTTCAACACAACATCCCATTATTAAACACTGACAGTACATATCAGACCTGGTTCAACACAACATCCCATTATTAAACACTGACAGTACATATCAGACCTGGTTCAACACAACATCCCATTATTAAACACTGACAGTACATATCAGACCTGGTTCAACACAACATCCCATTATTAAACACTGACAGTACATATCAGACCTGGTTCAACACAACATCCCATTATTAAACACTGACAGTACATATCAGACCTGGTTCAACACAACATCCCATTATTAAACACTGACAGTACATATCAGACCTGGTTCAACACATTATTAAACACTGACAGTACATATCAGACCTGGTTCAACATCCCATTATTAAACACTGACAGTACATATCAGACCTGGTTCAACACAACATCCCATTATTAAACACTGACAGTACATATCAGACCTGGTTCAACACAACATCCCATTATTAAACACTGACAGTACATATCAGACCTGGTTCAACACAACATCCCATTATTAAACACTGACAGTACATATCAGACCTGGTTCAACACAACATCCCATTATTAAACACTGACAGTACATATCAGACCTGGTTCAACACAACATCCCATTATTAAACACTGACAGTACATATCAGACCTGGTTCAACATCCCATTATTAAACACTGACAGTACATATCAGACCTGGTTCAACACAACATCCCATTATTAAACACTGACAGTACATATCAGACCTGGTTCAACACAACATCCCATTATTAAACACTGACAGTACATATCAGACCTGGTTCAACACAACATCCCATTATTAAACACTGACAGTACATATCAGACCTGGTTCAACACAACATCCCATTATTAAACACTGACAGTACATATCAGACCTGGTTCAACACAACATCCCATTATTAAACACTGACAGTACATATCAGACCTGGTTCAACACAACATCCCATTATT
The DNA here is from genome assembly GCF_023373465.1 of Oncorhynchus keta. NCBI lineage: Eukaryota > Metazoa > Chordata > Actinopteri > Salmoniformes > Salmonidae > Oncorhynchus > Oncorhynchus keta. The sequence continues at coordinate 31,929,322 of NC_068445.1, forward strand.
AAACACTGACAGTACATATCAGACCTGGTTCAACACAACATCCCATTATTAAACACTGACAGTACATATCAGACCTGGTTCAACACAACATCCCATTATTAAACACTGACAGTACATATCAGACCTGGTTCAACACAACATCCCATTATTAAACACTGACAGTACATATCAGACCTGGTTCAACATCCCATTATTAAACACTGACAGTACATATCAGACCTGGTTCAACACAACATCCCATTATTAAACACTGACAGTACATATCAGACCTGGTTCAACACAACATCCCATTATTAAACACTGACAGTACATATCAGACCTGGTTCAACACAACATCCCATTATTAAACACTGACAGTACATATCAGACCTGGTTCAACACAACATCCCATTATTAAACACTGACAGTACATATCAGACCTGGTTCAACACAACATCCCATTATTAAACACTGACAGTACATATCAGACCTGGTCACACAACCCATATTAAACACTGACAGTACATATCAGACCTGGTTCAACATCCCATTATTAAACACTGACAGTACATATCAGACCTGGTTCAACATCCCATTATTAAACACTGACAGTACATATCAGACCTGGTTCAACATCCCATTATTAAACACTGACAGTACATATCAGACCTGGTTCAACACAACATCCCATTATTAAACACTGACAGTACATATCAGACCTGGTTCAACACAACATCCCATTATTAAACACTGACAGTACATATCAGACCTGGTTCAACACAACATCCCATTATTAAACACTGACAGTACATATCAGACCTGGTTCAACACAACATCCCATTATTAAACACTGACAGTACATATCAGACCTGGTTCAACACAACATCCCATTATTAAACACTGACAGTACATATCAGACCTGGTTCAACACAACATCCCATTATTAAACACTGACAGTACATATCAGACCTGGTTCAACACAACATCCCATTATTAAACACTGACAGTACATATCAGACCTGGTTCAACACAACATCCCATTATTAAACACTGACAGTACATATCAGACCTGGTTCAACATCCCATTATTAAACACTGACAGTACATCCCTGGTTCAACACAACATCCCATAAAACACTGACAGTACATATCAGACCTGGTTCAACATCCCATTATTAAACACTGACAGTACATATCAGACCTGGTTCAACACAACATCCCATTATTAAACACTGACAGTACATATCAGACCTGGTTCAACACAACATCCCATTATTAAACACTGACAGTACATATCAGACCTGGTTCAACACAACATCCCTGGTTCATTATTAAACACTGACAGTACATATCAGACCTGGTTCAACACAACATCCCATTATTAAACACTGACAGTACATATCAGACCTGGTTCAACACAACATCCCATTATTAAACACTGACAGTACATATCAGACCTGGTTCAACACAACATCCCATTATTAAACACTGACAGTACATATCAGACCTGGTTCAACACAACATCCCATTATTAAACACTGACAGTACATATCAGACCTGGTTCAACATCCCATTATTAAACACTGACAGTACATATCAGACCTGGTTCAACATCCCATTATTAAACACTGACAGTACATATCAGACCTGGTTCAACACAACATCCCATTATTAAACACTGACAGTACATATCAGACCTGGTTCAACACAACATCCCATTATTAAACACTGACAGTACATATCAGACCTGGTTCAACACAACATCCCATTATTAAACACTGACAGTACATATCAGACCTGGTTCAACACAACATCCCATTATTAAACACTGACAGTACATATCAGACCTGGTTCAACAACATCCCATTATTAAACACTGACAGTACATATCAGACCTGGTTCAACACAACATCCCATTATTAAACACTGACAGTACATATCAGACCTGGTTCAACACAACATCCCATTATTAAACACTGACAGTACATATCAGACCTGGTTCAACACCCCCATTATTAAACACTGACAGTACATATCAGACCTGGTTCAACACAACATCCCATTATTAAACACTGACAGTACATATCAGACCTGGTTCAACACAACATCCCATTATTAAACACTGACAGTACATATCAGACCTGGTTCAACACAACATCCCATTATTAAACACACAACATCCCATTATTAAACAGTACATATCAGACCTGGTTCAACACAACATCCCATTATTAAACACTGACAGTACATATCAGACCTGGTTCAACATCCCATTATTAAACACTGACAGTACATATCAGACCTGGTTCAACACAACATCCCATTATTAAACACTGACAGTACATCAGACCAACACAACATCCCATTATTAAACACTGACAGTACATATCAGACCTGGTTCAACACAACATCCCATTATTAAACACTGACAGTACATATCAGACCTGGTTCAACACAACATCCCATTATTAAACACTGACAGTACATATCAGACCTGGTTCAACACAACATCCCATTATTAAACACTGACAGTACATATCAGACCTGGTTCAACACATCCCATTATTAAACACTGACAGTACATATCAGACCTGGTTCAACATCCCATTATTAAACACTGACAGTACATATCAGACCTGGTTCAACACAACATCCCATTATTAAACACTGACAGTACATATCCGACCTGGTTCTACACAACATCCCATTATTAAACACTGACAGTACATTTCAGACCTGGCTCAACACAACACCCCATTATTAACCACTGACAGTACATATCAGACCTGGTTCAACACAACATCCCATTATTAAACACTGACAGTACATATCAGACCTGGTTCAACACCCCATTATTAAAGACTGACAGTACATATCCGACCTGGTTCAAAATCCCATTAATAAACACAGAGTACATATCAGACCTGGTTCAACATCCCATTATTAAACACTGAGAGTACATATAAGACCTGGTTCAACATCCCATTATTAAACACTGACAGTACATATCAGACCTGGTTCAACACAACATCCCATTATTAAACACTGAAAGTACATATCCGACCTGGTTTAACACAACATCCCATTATTAAACACTGACGGTACATATCAGACCTGGTTCAACATCCCATTATTAAACACTGACAGTACATATCAGACCTGGTTCAACATCCCATTATTAAACACTGACGGTACATATCAGACCTGGTTCAACATCCCATTATTAAACACTGACGGTACATATCAGACCTGGTTCAACATCCCATTATTAAACACTGACAGTACATATCAGACCTGGTTCAACACAACATCCCATTATTAAACACTGACAGTACATATCAGACCTGGTTCAATACAACATCCCATTATTAAACACTGACAGTACATATCAGACCTGGTTCAACACAACATCCCATTATTAAACACTGACAGTACATATCAGACCTGGCTCAACATCCCATTATTAAACACTGACAGTACATATCAGACCTGGTTCAACACTGACAGTACATATCCGACCTGGTTTAACACAACATCCCATTATTAAACACTGACAGTACATATCAGACCTGGTTCAACATCCATTAAACACTGACGGTACATATCAGACCTGGTTCAACATCCCATTATTAAACACTGAGAGTACATATCAGACATGGTTCCAAATATTATCAGTTTTCTTTATCGCATAATGCAACAAATGGAATAGTCCCAAAAGTGCAAACCAAATCCAACTGGCATGCTGGGAAAAGTAAGCTAAGCAACTGTAGCGTTTGAAAAAAAACAGTATACTATTTTGACTGAGGTCTGACTGGTACATAAAATAATATTCCATAATCAGGGGCAATATATTGACTAAACCATGTTTTGAATGATAGACATTATTGTGTGGCTATCAGTGTTGTGCAAACATGCAACTAGACAGTTTGGACTGCCTTTACTTGAAAATGATCAGTCATTATCTATACCCTTAGTAGCTCAGATATAGCAGAGGGAGAAGTGTATTGTTTGTGTAGTGTGACAAGGTGAAAACTGTACTTTGTTACAAGTGCTAATTATGCATTTAATTGTTAAATGCAATTGATTTGTTTAATGTAAAGGGAGATACCTAGCCAGTGGTACTGAATGCATTCAACTGAAATGTGTCTACCGCATTTAACCCTCTGAATCAAACATGTGCTTTGTGCACAGCACACATTCTTGATTTGATGTCTTCTAAGCCCATACGGCTGGGCACCAACGGTTGTGAAGGTGTATACAGATGGAGAAATTCAGATATGATGTCATTGTTTTAGCACTATAAAAATAAAATGAAGAGAGTCGCACACGCTATATAGATAAACTACCAGTCATTTATTGGGTAAAACACCAATAAATAATTATTTTAGCACTATTCAGAGTTTCTATCCTACTGCGTGCAACATGGTTCAATGTTCCAGTAAATCAGCACAATCTACTTGTTCATTTTTTCAAATTCTTGTCTTGGAGCTAGAATCAGGATCATGTAAACTGAGGTAATGCCCATACAAAAAAAGAGTAACGGAGAGCAATGTACAACACGGCGATCTGAACAAACAAGGCATTTGTAGTAAGTACATGGGGACCGCCATCTTTATGCCCCTTCGCCATTGGTGTACAACAATCAATCAATCATATATCAGCCACGAGTGTGAGAGTATTGAGTGTGGTTCAGCATTGCTAGGGCTGGAGGATAGTCTAGAGGAGAGCAGGTCAGCTGATTTGGGCATTGCTAGGACCGGGAGATAGTCTCGAGGTGAGTAGGTCAGCTGACCTGGGCATTGCTAGGACCGGGGGATAGTCTCCAGGTGAGTAGGTCAGCTGTTCTGGGCATCGGTGATAATCCTTCACTCCCTGATCATTCTCTCTCCTCTCAATCCCCATTACGCAAGACTCTCCACTAGCCCACCTGCCCTGAAACACACACACACACACACGCACACACCCTCTTTAACCCACAATCTGTTGTTAACAGACACTCTCTATACTCCATATGTAATCCTGCATTGCCTGGCAACCACATAGTCAACACGGCAGGATTCCATGAGGTCCTGGAGTGTCACAGTGTGTCAGACCAGCATCATCAGCTTTCCAACAAACAAACAAACAAACACACACACACACACACACACACACACACACACACACACACACACACACACACACACACACACACACACACACACACACACACACACACACACACGTCTAGAGTTTCTCTCCTGACCCGGGCTGTGGCACACTCTAGAGTGATCTACTCTGCTCTGAGACACAGACAGAGAGAAACAGAGTCATATAAAGAAACAGAGAGAGAGAAACAGAGAGAGAGAAACAGAGAGAAACAGAGAGAGAGAAACAGAAAAAGAGAAACAGAGCCAGAGAAAGAAACAGAGAGAGAGAGAAACAGAGAGAGAGAGAAACAGAGAGAGAGAGAAACAGAGAGAGAGAAACAGAGAGAGAGAGAAACAGAGCCAGAGAAAGAAACACAGAGAGAAACAGAGAGAGAGAAACAGAGAGAGAGAAACAGAGAGAGAGAAACAGAGAGAACAGAGAGAAACAGAGAGAAACAGAGAAACAGAGCCATAGAAAGAAAGAGAGAGAGAAACAGAGAGAGAAACAGAGAGAGAAACAGAGAGAAAACAGAGAGAGTAACAGAGCCATAGAAAGAAAGAGGGAAAGAGAAACAGAGAGAGAAACAGAGCCATAGAAAGAAAGAGAGAAAACAGAGAGAGAGAAACAGAGAAAGAGAAACAGAGAGAAACAGAGAAACAGAGAAGAAAGAAAGAGAGAGAGAAACAGAGCCATAGAAAGAGAGAGAGAGAGAAACAGAGAGAGAGAAACAGAGAGAAACAGAGAAACAGAGCCATAGAAAGAAAGAGAGAGAGAGAAAGAGAGAGAGAAACAGAGCCAGAGAAACAGAGAGAGAGAAACAGAGAGAGAGAAACAGAGCGAGAGAAACAGAGCGAGAGAAACAGAGCGAGAGAAAGAAACAGAGAGAGAGAAACAGAGAGAGAGAAACAGAGAGAGATTAGCAGAGCCATAGAAAGAAACAGAGAGAGAGAGAGAAACAGAGCCATAGAAACAGTGAGAGAGAAATAGAGCCATAGAAACCGAGAAAAAGAGAAACAGAGCCATAGAAACCGAGAAAAAGAGAAACAGAGCCATAGAAACCGAGAAAAAGAGAAACAGAGCCATAGAAACCGAGAAAAAGAGAAACAGAGCCATAGAAAGAGAAAAACTGAGAGAGAAACAGAGCCATAGAAAGAGAGAAACAGAGAGAAACAGAGACAGAAACCGAGAGTGAAACAGAGCCATAGAAAGAGAGAAACAGAGAGAGAAAGAGAAACAGAGAGAGAAACAGAGCCATAGAAAGAGAGAAACAGAGCCATAGAAAGAGAGAAACCGAGAGAGAAACAGAGAGAAACAGAGAGAGAAACCGAGAGAGAAACAGAGCCATAGAAAGAAAGAGAAAGAGAAATAGGGCCATAGAAGAGAGAAACAGAGAGAAACAGAGAGAGAAACCGAGAGAGAAACAGAGCAATAGAAATAAAGAGAAAGAGAAACAGAGAAACATAGAAGAGACAGAGAAAAACAGAGAGAAACAGAGAGAGAAACAGAGAGAAAATAGAGCCATAGAAAGAAAGAGAAAGAGAAACAGAGCCATAGAAAGAAAGAGAGAAAACAGAGCCATAGAAAGAGAGAAACAGAGCCATAGAAAGAAAGAGAGAAACAGAGGCCATAGAAGAGAGAGAAACAGAGAGAAACAGAGAGAGAAACAGAGAGAAAACAGAGCCATAGAAAGAGAGAAACAGAGAGAGAAAGAAAGAGAAAACAGAGCCATAGAAAGAGAGAACCAGAGAGAGAAAAAGAAAGAGAGAAACAGAGAAGAAACAGAGCCATAGAAAGAGAAAACAGAGCCATAGAAAGAGAGAAACAGAGAGAGAAACAGAGCCATAGAAAGAAAGAGAAAGAAACAGAGCCATAGAAAGAGAGAAACAGAGCCATAGAAACAGAGAGAGAAAGAGAAAGAGGGCCAAAAGAGAGAGAAACAGAGCCATAGAAGAGAAAACAGAGCCATAGAAAGAGAAAACAGAGCCATAGAAACCGAGAGAGAATAGAAACAGAGCCATAGAAAGAAAGAGAGAAACAGGGCCAGAAGAGAGAGAAACAGAGCCATAGAAAGAAAGAGAGAAACAGAGCCATAGAAAGAGAGAAACAGAGAAATAGAAAGAGAGAAAGAGAAACAGAAAGATAGAAGAGAGAGAAACAGAGCCATAGAAAGAAAGAGGAGAAACAGAGCCATGGAAAGAAAGAGAGGGAGAAACAGAGAGAGTAACAGAGCCATAGAAAGAAAGAGAGAAAGAGAGAGAGAAAGAGCCATAGAAAGAAAGAGAAAAAGAAACAGAGCCATAGAAAGAAAGAGAGAAAACAGAGAGAAACAGAGCCATAGAAAGAAAGAAATAAGAAACAGAGCCATAGAAAGAGAGAAACAGAAAAACAGAGCCATAGAAAGAAAGAGAGGGAGAAACAGAGAGAGTAACAGAGCCATAGAAAGAAAGAGAATAAGAAACAGAGCCATAGAAAGAGAGAAACAGAGCCATAGAAAGAAAGAGAGAGAAACCGAGAGAGAAACAGAGCCATAGAAAGAAAAGAGAAGAGAAACAGAAACATAGAAGAGAGAAACAGAGAGAAACAGAAAGAAAGAGAGAGAAACAGAGCCATAGAAAGAAAGAGAAAAAGAAACAGAGCCATAGAAAGAAAGAGAGAAAGAGAAATAGGGCCAGAAGAAGAGAGAGAAACAGAGAGAAACAGAGAGAGAAACAGAGAGAGAAACAGAGCCATAGAAAGAAAGAGAAAGAGAAACAGAGCCAGAGAAAGAGAGAAAAAGAGAGAAACAGAAGAGAAACAGAGAGAGAAACAGAGCCATAGAAAGAAAGAGAAAGAGAAATAAAGAAAGAGAGAAACAGAGCCATAGAAAGAGAGAAACAGAGATAGAAAGAAGGAGAGAGGAGAAACAGAGAGAGAACAGAGCCATAGAAAGAAACAGAGAATAAGAAAACAGAGCCATAGAAAGAGAGAAAAACAGAGCCAAAGAAAGAAAGAGAGAGAGAAACAGAGAGAGAAACAGAGCCATAGAAAGAAAGAGAAAAAGAAACAGAGCCATAGAAAGAAAGAGAGAAAGAGAAAGAAACAGAGCCATAGAAAGAAAGAGGGAGAAACAGAAAGAGAACAGAGCCATAGAAAGAAGAGAGCGAGAAACAGAAAGAGTAAACAGAGCCATAGAAAGAAGAGAGAGAGAAACAGAGAGAGAGAAACAGAGCCATAGAAAGAAAGAGAGAAACAGAGCCATAGAAGAGAGAAAACAGAGCCATAGTAAGAGAGAAACAGAGAGATAGAAACAGAGAGAGAAAGAAACAGAGGCCATAGAAGAGAGAGAAACAGAGCCATAGAAAGAAAGAGAGAAACAGAGCCATGGAAAGAAAGAGAGAGAAACAGAGAGAGAACAGAGCCATAGAAAGAAAGAGAGAGAGAAACAGAGCCATAGAAGAAACAGAAACAGAGAGAAACAGAGAGAGAAACCGAGAGAAAACAGAGCCAGAGAAAGAAACAGAAAGAGAAACAGAGCCATAGAAAGAGAGAAACAGAGAGAAACAGAGAGAGAAACAGAGCCATAGAAAGAAAGAGAGAGAGAAAACAGAGCCATAGAAAGAGAGAAACAGAGAGAAACAGAGAGAGAAACAGAGAGAGAAACAGAGCCATAGAAAGAAAGAGAAAGAGAAAAGGAGAAGAGAGAGAAACAGAGAGAAACAGAGAGAGAAACCGAGAGAGAAACAGAGCCATAGAAAGAAAGAGAAAGAGAAACAGGGCCATAGAAAGAGAGAAACAGAGAGAAACAGAGAGAGAAACAGAGAGAGAAACAGAGCCATAGAAAGAAAGAAAAGAGAAATAGGGCCATAGAAAGAGAGAAACAGAGCCATAGAAAGAGAGAAACAGAGCCATAGAAACCGAGAGAGAGAGTAACAGAGCCATAGAAAGAAAGAGAGAAAACAGAGCCATAGAAAGAAAGAGAGAAACAGAGAGAGAGAAACAGAGAAAGAGAAAGAAACAGAGCCATAGAAAGAAAGAGAGGGAGAAACAGAGAGAGAAACAGAGCCATAGAAAGAGAGAGAGAGAGAAACAGAGAGAGAAACAGAGCCATAGAAAGAGAGAGAGAGAAACAGAAAGAGAGAAACAGAGAGAGAAACAGAGCCATAGAAAGAAAGAGAAAGAGAAATAGGGCCATAGAAAGAGAGAAACAGAGCCATAGAAAGAGAGAAACAGAGCCATAGAAACCGAGAGAAAGAGAAACAGGGCCATATAAGAGAGAGAAACAGAGCCATAGAAGAGAGAAACAGAGCCATAGAAAGAGAGAAACAGAGCCATAGAAACCGAGAGAAAGAGAAACAGAGCCATAGAAAGAAAGAGAGAAACAGGGCCATAGAAGAGAGAGAAACAGAGCCATAGAAAGAAAGAGAGAAACAGAGCCATAGAAACCGAGAGAAAGAGAAACAGGGCCATAGAAGAGAGAGAAACAGAGCCATAGAAAGAAAGAGAGGGAGAAACAGAGAGAGAAACAGAGCCATAGAAAGAAAGAGAGAAAGAGAAAGAAACAGAGCCATAGAAAGAAAGAGAAAAAGAAACAGAGCCATAGAAAGAAAGAGAGAAACAGAGAGCGTAACAGAGCCATAGAAAGAAAGAGAATAAGAAACAGAGCCATAGAAAGAGAGAAACAGAGCCATAGAAAGAAGGAGAGGGAGAAACAGAGAGAGTAACAGAGCCATAGAAAGAAAGAGAATAAGAAACAGAGCCATAGAAAGAGAGAAACAGAGCCATAGAAAGAAAGAGGGAGAAACAGAGAAAGAAACAGAGCCATAGAAAGAAAGAGAAAAAGAAACAGAGCCATAGAAAGAAAGAGAGAAAGAGAAAGAAACAGAGCCATAGAAAGAAGGAGGGAGAAACAGAAAGAGTAACAGAGCCATAGAAAGAAGGAGAGCGAGAAACAGAAAGAGTAACAGAGCCATAGAAAGAAGGAGAGCGAGAAACAGAGAGAGTAACAGAGCCATAGAAAGAAAGAGAGAAACAGGGCCATAGAAGAGAGAGAAACAGAGCCATAGAAAGAAAGAGAGAAACAGAGCCATGGAAAGAAAGAGAGGGAGAAACAGAGAGAGTAACAGAGCCATAGAAAGAAAGAGAAAACAGAGAAATAGAGCCATAGAAGAGAAGAAACAGAGATAGAAACAGAGAGAAAACCGAGAGAGAAACAGAGCCATAGAAAGACAGAAAGAGAAATAGAGCCATAGAAGAGAGAGAAACAGAGAGAAAACAGAGAGAGAAACCGAGAGAGAAACAGAGCCATAGAAAGAAAGAGAAAGAAAAACAGAGCCATAGAAAGAAAGAGAGAAAGAGAAATAGGGCCATAGAAGAGAGAAAACAGAGAGAAACAGAGAGAGAAACCGAGAGAGAAACAGAGCCATAGAAAGAAAGAGAAAGAGAAACAGGGCCATAGAAACAGAGAGAAACAGAGAGAAACAGAGAGAGAAACAGAGAGAGAAACAGAGCCATAGAAAGAAAGAGAAAGAGAAATAGAGCCATAGAAAGAGAGAAACAGAGCCATAGAAAGAGAGAAACAGAGCCATAGAAAGAGGAGAGGGAGAAACAGAGAGAGTAACAGAGCCATAGAAAGAAAGAGAGAAGAAACAGAGCCATAGAAAGAGAGAAACAGAGCCAAAAAGAAAGAAGGAGACAGAGAAACAAGAGAGAAACAGAGATAGAAAGAAAGAGAAAAGAAACAGAGCCATAGAAAGAAAGAGAGAAAGAGAAAGAAACAGAGCCATAGAAAGAAAGAGGAGAAACAGAGAGAGTAACAGAGCCATAGAAAGAAGGAGAGCGAGAAACAGAAAAAGAGTAACAGAGCCATAGAAAGAAGGAGAGAGAAACAGAGAGAGTAAAACAGAGCCATAGAAAGAAAGAGAGAAACAGAGCCATAGAAAGAGAGAAACAGAGCCATAGAAAAGAGAGAAAACAGAGCCATAGAAACCGAGAGAAAGAGAAACAGAGCCATAGAAGAGAAAAACAGAGAGAGAAAGAAAGAGAGAAACAGAGCCATGGAAAGAAAGAGAGGGAGAAACAGAGAGAGTAACAGAGCCATAGAAAGAAAGAGAAAGAGAAATAGAGCCATAGAAGAGAGAGAAAGAGAGAGAAACAGAGAGAGAAACCGAGAGAGAGAAACAGAGCCATAGAAAGAAGAGAAAGAGAAATAGAGCCATAGAAGAGAGAGAAACAGAGAGAAACAGAGAGAGAAACCGAGAGAGAAACAGAGCCATAGAAAGAAAGAGAGAGAGAAATAGGGCCATAGAAGAGAGAGAAACAGAGAGAAACAGAGAGAGAAACCGAGAGAGAAACAGAGCCATAGAAAGAAAGAGAAAGAGAAATAGGGCCATAGAAGAGAGAGAAACAGAGAGAAACAGAGAGAGAAACCGAGAGAGAAACAGAGCCATAGAAAGAAAGAGAAAGAGAAACAGGGCCATAGAAGAGAGAGAAACAGAGAGAAACAGAGAGAGAAACCGAGAGAGAAACAGAGCCATAGAAAGAAAGAGAAAGAGAAATAGGGAAATAGAAAGAGAGAAACAGAGCCATAGAAAGAGAGAAACAGAGCCATAGAAACCGAGAGAGAGAGAAACAGAGCCATAGAAAGAAAGAGAGAAACAGGGCCATAGAAGAGAGAGAAACAGAGAGAAACAGAGAGAGAAACCGAGAGTGAAACAGAGAAACAGAGAGAGAAACAGAGAAACAGAGCCATAGAAAGAGAGAACCAGAGAGAAAAGAGAGAAACAGAAAAGAAACAGAGCCATAGAAAGAGAGAAACAGAGCCATAGAAAGAGAGAAACAGAGAGAGAAACAGAGCCATAGAAAGAAAGAGAAAACAGAGAAACAGAGCCATAGAAAGAGAGAAACAGAGCCATAGAAACCGAGAAAAAGAGAAACAGAGAGAAACAGAGCCATATAAGAGAGAGAAACAGAGAATAGAAGAGAGAAACAGAGCCATAGAAAGAGAGAAACAGAGCCATAGAAACCGAGAGAAAGAGAGAAACAGAGCCATAGAAAGAAAGAGAGAAAACAGGGCCATAGAAGAGAGAAAACAGAGCCATAGAAAGAAAGAGAGAAACAGAGCCATAGAAAGAAAGAGAAACAGAGCCATAGAAAGAAGAAACAGAGAGAAACAGAGAGAAAGAGAAACAGGGCCATAGAAGAGAGAGAAACAGAGCCATAGAAAGAAAGAGAGAAACAGAGCCATGGAAAGAAAGAGAGGAGAGAAACAGAGAGAGAAAACAGAGCCATAGAAAGAAAGAGAGAAAGAGAAAGAAACAGAGCCATAGAAAGAAAGAGAAAAAGAAACAGAGCCATAGAAAGAAAGAGAGAAACAGAGAGCGTAACAGAGCCATAGAAAGAAAGAGAATAAGAAACAGAGCCATAGAAAGAGAGAAACAGAGCCATAGAAAGAAGGAGAGGGAGAAACAGAGAGAGTAACAGAGCCATAGAAAGAAAGAGAATAAGAAACAGAGCCATAGAAAGAGAGAAACAGAGCCATAGAAAGAAGGAGAGGGAGAAACAGAGAGAGTAACAGAGCCATAGAAAGAAAGAGAAAAAGAAACAGAGCCATAGAAAGAGAGAAAGAGAAAGAAACAGAGCCATAGAAAGAAGGAGGGAGAAACAGAAAGAGTAACAGAGCCATAGAAAGAAGGAGAGTGAGAAACAGAAAGAGTAACAGAGCCATAGAAAGAAGGAGAGCGAGAAACAGAGAGAGTAACAGAGCCATAGAAAGAAGAAACAGAGAGAAACAGAGCCATAGAAAGAGAGAGAAACAGAGCCATAGAAAGAGAGAAACAGAGAGAAAGAAAGAGAGAAACAGAGCCATGGAAAGAAAGAGAGGGAGAAACAGAGAGAAACAGAGCCATAGAAAGAGAAAAACTGAGAGAGAAACAGAGCCATAGAAAGAGAGAAACAGAGAGAGAAAGAGAGAAACAGAGAGAGAAACAGAGCCATAGAAAGAGAGAAACAGAGCCATAGAAAGAGAGAAACCCAGAGAGAAACAGAGCCATAGAAAGAAAGAGAAAGAGAAATAGGGCCATAGAAGAGAGAGAAACAGAGAGAAACAGAGAGAGAAACCGAGAGAGAAACAGAGCCATAGAAAGAAAGAGAAAGAGAAATAGGGCCATAGAAGAGAGAGAAACAGAGAGAAACAGAGAGAGAAACCGAGAGAGAGTAACAGAGCCATAGAAAGAAAGAGAAAGAGAAACAGGGCCATAGAAGAGAGAGAAACAGAGAGAAACAGAGAGAGAAACCGAGAGAGAAACAGAGCCATAGAAAGAAAGAGAAAGAGAAATAGGGCCATAGAAAGAGAGAAACAGAGCCATAGAAAGAGAGAAACAGAGCCATAGAAACCGAGAGAGAGAGAAACAGAGCCATAGAAAGAAAGAGAGAAACTGGGCCATAGAAGAGAGAGAAACAGAGAGAAACAGAGAGAGAAACCGAGAGTGAAACAGAGAAACAGAGAGAGAAACAGAGTGAAACAGAGCCATAGAAAGAGAGAAACAGAGAGAGAAAGAGAGAAACAGAGAGAGAAACAGAGCCATAGAAAGAGAGAAACAGAGCCATAGAAAGAGAGAAACCGAGAGAGAAACAGAGCCATAGAAAGAAAGAGAAAGAGAAAATAGGGCCATAGAAAGAGAGAAACAGAGCCATAGAAACCGAGAGAAAGAGAAACAGGGCCATATAAGAGAGAGAAACAGAGCCATAGAAGAGAGAAACAGAGCCATAGAAAGAGAGAAACAGAGCCATAGAAACCGAGAGAAAGAGAAACATAGCCATAGAAAGAAAGAGAGAAACAGGGCCATAGAAGAGAGAGAAACAGAGCCATAGAAAGAAAGAGAGAAACAGAGCCATAGAAAGAGAGAAACAGAGCCATAGAAACCGAGAGAAAGAGAAACAGGGCCATAGAAGAGAGAGAAACAGAGCCATAGAAAGAAAGAGAGGGAGAAACAGAGAGAGTAACAGAGCCATAGAAAGAAAGAGAGAAAGAGAAAGAAACAGAGCCATAGAAAGAAAGAGAAAAAGAAACAGAGCCATAGAAAGAAAGAGAGAAACAGAGAGCGTAACAGAGCCATAGAAAGAAAGAGAATAAGAAACAGAGCCATAGAAAGAGAGAAACAGAGCCATAGAAAGAAGGAGAGGGAGAAACAGAGAGAGTAACAGAGCCATAGAAAGAAAGAGAATAGAGAAACAGAGCCATAGAAAGAGAGAAACAGAGCCATAGAAAGAAGGAGAGGAGAAACAGAGAGAGAAACAGAGCCATAGAAAGAAAGAGAAAAGAAACAGAGTCATAGAAAGAGAGAAAGAGAAAGAAACAGAGATAGAAAGAAGGAGGGAGAAACAGAAAGAGAACAGAGCCATAGAAAGAAGGAGAGCGAGAAACAGAAAGAGTAACAGAGCCATAGAAAGAAGGAGAGAGAAACAGAGAGAGAAACAGAGCCATAGAAAGAAAGAGAGAAACAGGGCCATAGAAGAGAGAGAAACAGAGCCATAGAAAGAGAGAAAACAGAGCCATAGAAAGAAAGAGAAAGAGAAAGAAACAGAGCCATAGAAAGAAAGAGAAAAAAACAGAGCCATAGAAAGAGAGAAACAGAGAGAGAAACAGAGCCATAGAAAGAAAGAGAATAGAGAAACAGAGCCATAGAAAGAGAAAACAGAGCCATAGAAAGAGAGAGAGAGAGGGAGAAACAGAGAGAGTAACAGAGCCATAGAAAGAAAGAGAATAAGAAAACAGAGCCATAGAAAGAGAGAAACAGAGCCATATAAAGAAGAGAGGGAGAAACAGGGAGAGAACAGAGCCATAGAAAGAAAGAGAAAGAGAAACAGAGCCATATAAAAAAAGAGGAAGAGAAACAGAGCCATAGAAAGAAGGAGGGAGAAACAGAAAGAGTAACAGAGCCATAGAAAGAAGAGAGAGAACAGAGAGAGAAAGAACAGAGCCATAGAAAGAAGAGAGCGAGAAACAGAGAGAAACAGAGCCATAGAAAGAAGGAGAGGGAAAACAGAGAGAGAAACAGAGCCATAGAAAGAAGGAGAGAGAAAGAGAGAAACAGAGCCATAGAAAGAAAGAGAGAGAAACAGAGAGAGACAGAATAGAAAGAAAGAGAGAAACAGAGCCATAGAAACAGAGTGAGAGAGAAATAGAGCCATAGAAACCGAGAGAAAGAGAAACAGAGCCATAGAAAGAGAGAAACAGAGAGAGAAACAGCGCCATAGAAAGAGAGAAACCGAGAGAGAAACAGAGCCATAGAAAGAAAGAGGGAGAAACAGAGAGAGAAACAGAGCCATAGAAAGAAAGAGAGGGAGGGAGAAACAGAGAGAGAAACGGAGCCATAGAAAGAAAGAGGGAAAGAGAAACAGAGAGAGAAACAGAGAAAAAGAGAGAGAGAAACAGAGAAAGAGAAAGAAACAGAGCCAAAGAAAGAAGGAGAGGGAGAAACAGAGAGTAACAGAGCCATAGAAAGAAGAGAGCGAGAAACAGAGAGAGAAACAGAGCCATAGAAAGAAAGAGAGAAACAGAGCCATAGAAAGAGAGATACAGAGCCATAGAAACCGAGAGAAAGAGAAACAGGGCCATAGAAAACCGAGAGAGAAACAGAGCCATAGAAAGAAAGAGAGAAACAGAGCCATGGAAATAAAGAGAGGGAGAAACAGAGAGAAACAGAGCCATAGAAAGAAAGAGAGAAAGAGAAAGAAGCAGAGCCATAGAAAGAAAGAGAAAAAACAGAGTCATAGAAAGAAAGAGAAAACAGAGAGAGAAACAGAGCCATAGAAAGAAAGAGAAAGAAACAGAGCCATAGAAAGAGAGAAACAGAGCCATAGAAAGAAGGAGAGGGAGAAACAGAGAGAGTAACAGAGCCATAGAAAGAAAGAGAATAAGAAACAGAGCCATAGAAAGAAAGAGAAAACAGAGCCATAGAAAGAAGGAGAGGGAGAAACAGAGAGAGTAACAGAGCCATAGAAAGAAACCGAGAAACAGAAAGAGAAACAGAGCCATAGAAGAGAGAGAAACAGAGCCATAGAAAGAAAGAGAGAAACAGGGCCATAGAAGAGAGAGAAACAGAGCCATAGAAAGAGTGAAACAGAGCCATAGAAACCGAGAGAAAGAGAAACAGGGCCATAGAAGAGAGAGAAACAGAGCCATAGAAAGAAAGAGAGAAACAGAGCCATGGAAAGAAAGAGAGGGAGAAACAGAGAGAGTAACAGAGCCATAGAAAGAAAGAGAAAAGAGAAAGAAACAGAGCCATAGAAAGAAAGAGAAAAAGAAACAGAGCCATAGAAAGAGAGAAACAGAGAGCGTAACAGAGCCATAGAAAGAAAGAGAATAAGAAACAGAGCCATAGAAAGAGAGAAACAGAGCCATAGAAAGAAAGAGAAAAAGAAACAGAGCCATAGAAAGAAAGAGAGAAAGAGACAGAGTAACAGAGCCATAGAAAGAAAGAGGGAAAGAGAAACAGAGAGAGAAACAGCCATAGAAAAAAAGAGAGAGAAACAGAGAGAGAGAAACAAAGAGAGAGAGAAACAGAGAAAGAGAAAGAAACAGAGCCATAGAAAGAAAGAGAGGGAGAAACAGAGAGAGTAACAGAGCCATAGAAAGAAAGAGGGAAAGAGAAACAGAGAGAGAAACAGAGCCATAGAAAGAAAGAGAGAGAAACAGAGAGAGTGAAACAGAGCCATAGAAAGAAAGAGAGAGAGAGACAGAGAGAAACAGAGCCATAGAAAGAAAGAGAGGGAGAAACAGAGAGAGTAAACAGAGCCATAGAAAGAAGGAGAGGGAGAAACAGAGAGAAACAGAGCCATAGAAAGAAGGAGAAACGAGAAACAGAGAGAAATAGAGCCATAGAAAGAGAGAAACAGAGAGAGAAACAGAGCCATAGAAAGAAAGAGAGGGAGAAACAGAGAGAGAAACAGAGCCATAGAAAGAGAGAAACAGCGCCATAGAAAGAGAGAGAAACAGAGAGAGAAACAGAGCCATAGAAAGAAAGAGAGAGAGAAACAGAGAGAGAAACAGAGCCATAGAAAGAAAGAGAGGGAGAAACAGAGAGAGAAACAGAGCCATAGAAACAGAGAGAGAGAAACAGAGAGAGAAACAGAGCCATAGAAAGAAAGAGAGGGAGAAACAGAGAGAGAAACAGAGCCATAGAAAGAAAGAGAGAGAGAAACAGAGAGAGAAACAGAGCCATAGAAAGAAAGAGAGAAACAGAGAGGAAACAGAGAGAGTAACAGAGCCATAGAAAGAAGGAGAGGAGAAACAGAGAGTAACAGAGCCATAGAAAAGAAAAGAGAGAAACAGAACCATAGAAAGAAAGAGGGAGAAACAGAGAGAAACAGAGCCATAGAAAGAAAGAGGGAGAAACAGAGAGAGAGAGTAACAGAGCCATAGAAAGAGAGAAACAGAGAGAGTAACAGAGCCATAGAAAGAAAGAGAAAGAAACAGAGCCATAGAAAGAGAGAAACAGAGCCATAGAAAGAAGGAGAGGGAGAAACAGGGAGAGTAACAGAGCCATAGAAAGAAAGAGAAAAAGAAACAGAGCCATAGAAAGAAAGAGAAAGAGAAACAGAGCCATAGAAAGAAGGAGGGAGAAACAGAAAGAGTAACAGAGCCATAGAAAGAAGGAGAGCGAGAAACAGAAGAGAGTAACAGAGCCATAGAAAGAAGGAGAGAAACGAGAAACAGAGAGAGAAACAGAGCCATAGAAAGAAGGAGAGGAGAAACAGAGAGAGAGTAACAGAGCCATAGAAAGAAGGAGAGGAGAAACAGAGAGAGAGAACAGAGCCATAGAAAGAAGGAGAGGGAGAAACAGAGAGAGAGAAGAACAGAGCCATAGAAAGAAGGAGAGCGAGAAACAGAGAGAAACCAGAGAACAGAGCCATAGAAAGAAGGAGGGGGAAACAGAGAGAAACAGAGCCATAGAAAGAAGGAGAGGGAGAAACAGAGAGAAACAGAGCCATAGAAAAAGGGGGAAACAGAGAGAGTAACAGAGCCATAGAAAGAAAAACAGAGGGAGAAACAGAGAGAGTAACAGAGCCACAGAAAGAAAGAGAGAAACAGAGAGAGAAACAGAGCCATAGAAAGAGAGAAACAGAGAGAGTAACAGAGCCATAGAAAGAAGGAGAGAGGGAAACAGAGAGAGAAACAGAGCCATAGAAAGAAGAAGGGAAACAGAGAGAGAGTAACAGAGATAGAAAGAAAGAGGGAGAAACAGAGAGAGTAACAGAGCCATAGAAAGAAAGAGAGAAAACAGAGAGAAACAGAGCCATAGAAAGAAAGAGAGGAGAGAAACAGAGAGTAACATAGCCATAGAAAGAAGAAAGGGGAAAACAGAGAAAACAGAGCCATAGAAAGAAGGAGGGGGAAACAGAGAGAAACAGAGCCATAGAAAGAAGGAGGGGAAACAGAGAGAGTAACAGAGCCATAGAAAAGGAGGGAAACAGAGAGAAACAGAGCCATAGAAAGAAGAGAGGGAAACAGAGAAACAGAGCCATAGAAAGAAGGAGGGGAAACAGAGAAAGAGAAACAGAATAGAAAGAGAGGAGAGGGGGAAACAGAGAGAGTAACAGAGCCATAGAAAGAAGGAGGAAACAGAGAGAGTAACAGAGCCATAGAAAGAAAGAGAGGAAAGAGAAGAGAGTAACCAGAGCCATAGAAAGAAAGAGGGAGAAACAGAGAGAGTAACAGAGCCATAGAAAGAGAGAAAGAGAGAGAGTAACAGAGCCATAGAAAGAAAGAGAATAAGAAACAGAGCCATAGAAAGAGAGAAACAGAGCCATAGAAAGAAGGAGAGGGAGAAACAGAGAGAGTAACAGAGCCATAGAAAGAAAGAGAAAAAGAAACAGAGCCATAGAAAGAAAGAGAGAAAGAGAAAGAAACAGAGCCATAGAAAGAAGGAGGGAGAAACAGAAAGAGTAACAGAGCCATAGAAAGAAGGAGAGCGAGAAACAGAAAGAGTAACAGAGCCATAGAAAGAAGGAGAGCGAGAAACAGAGAGAGTAACAGAGCCATAGAAAGAAAGAGAGGGAGAAACAGAGAGAGAAACAGAGCCATAGAAAGAGAGAGAGAGAAACAGAGAGAGTAACAGAGCCATAGAAAGAAGGAGAGGGAGAAACAGAGAGAGAAACAGAGCCATAGAAAGAAGGAGAGCGAGAAACAGAGAGAGTAACAGAGCCATAGAAAGAAGGAGGGGAAACAGAGAGAGTAACAGAGCCATAGAAAGAAGGAGAGGAGAAACAGAGAGTAACAGAGCCATAGAAAAAGGGGGAAACAGAGAGAGTAACAGAGCCATAGAAAGAAAGAGGGAGAAACAGAGAGAGTAACAGAGCCATAGAAAGAAAGAGGGAGAAACAGAGAGTAACAGAGCCATAGAAAGAGAGAAACAGAGAGAGTAACAGAGCCATAGAAAGAAGGAGAGGGGAAACAGAGAGAGTAACAGAGCCATAGAAAGAAGAAGGGGAAAACAGAGAGAGTAACAGAGCCATAGAAAGAAAGAGGAGAAACAGAGAGAGTAACAGAGCCATAGAAAGAAGAGAGAGTGAGAAACAGAGAGAGTAACAGAGCCATAGAAAGAAAGAGAGGGAGAAACAGAGAGAGTAACATAGCCATAGAAAGAAGGAGAGGGGAAACAGAGAGAGTAACAGAGCCATAGAAAGAAGGAGGGGGAAACAGAGAGAGTAACAGAGCCATAGAAAGAAGGAGGAAAACAGAGAGAGTAACAGAGCCATAGAAAGAAGGAGGGGAAACAGAGAGTAACAGAGCCATAGAAAGAAGGAGGGGAAACAGAGAGAGTAACAGAGCCATAGAAAGAAGGAGGGGAGAAACAGAGAGAGTAACAGAGCCATAGAAAGAAGGAGAGGGAGAAACAGAGAGAGTAACAGAGCCATAGAAAGAAGGAGAGCGAGAAACAGAGAGAGTAACAGAGCCATAGAAAGAAGGAGGGGGAAACAGAGAGAGTAACAGAGCCATAGAAAGAAGGAGAGGGAGAAACAGAGAGTAACAGAGCCATAGAAAGAAGGGGGAAACAGAGAGAGTAACAGAGCCATAGAAAGAAAGAGGGAGAAACAGAGAGAGTAACAGAGCCATAGAAAGAAAGAGGGAGAAACAGAGAGAGTAACAGAGCCATAGAAAGAAGGAGAGCGAGAAACAGAGAGAGTAACAGAGCCATAGAAAGAAGGAGAGTGAGAAACAGAGAGTAACAGAGCCATAGAAAGAAGGAGAGGGAGAAACAGAGAGAGTAACAGAGCCATAGAAAGAAGGAGAGGGAGAAACAGAGAGAGTAACAGAGCCATATAAAGAAGGAGGGGAGAAACAGAGAGAGTAACAGAGCCATAGAAAGAAGGAGAGCGAGAAACAGAGAGAGTAACAGAGCCATAGAAAGAAGGAGGGGGAAACAGAGAGAGTAACAGAGCCATAGAAAGAAGGAGAGGGAGAAACAGAGAGTAACAGAGCCATAGAAAAAAGGGGGAAACAGAGAGAGTAACAGAGCCATAGAAAGAAAGAGGGAGAAACAGAGAGAGTAACAGAGCCATAGAAAGAAAGAGGGAGAAACAGAGAGAGTAACAGAGCCATAGAAAGAAGGAGGGGGAGAAACAGAGAGAGTAACAGAGCCATAGAAAGAAGGAGAGCGAGAAACAGAGAGAGTAACAGAGCCATAGAAAGAAGGAGGGGGAAACAGAGAGAGTAACAGAGCCATAGAAAGAAAGAGGGAGAAACAGAGAGAGTAACAGAGCCATAGAAAGAAAGAGGGAGAAACAGAGAGAGTAACAGAGCCATAGAAAGAAAGAGAGGGAGAAACAGAGAGAGTAACATAGCCATAGAAAGAAGGAGAGGGGGAAACAGAGAGAGTAACAGAGCCATAGAAAGAAGGAGGGGGAAACAGAGAGAGTAACAGAGCCATAGAAAGAAGGAGGGGGAAACAGAGAGAGTAACAGAGCCATAGAAAGAAGGAGGGGGAAACAGAGAGAGTAACAGAGCCATAGAAA
Organism: Oncorhynchus keta; assembly: GCF_023373465.1. Taxonomy (NCBI): domain Eukaryota; kingdom Metazoa; phylum Chordata; class Actinopteri; order Salmoniformes; family Salmonidae; genus Oncorhynchus; species Oncorhynchus keta. Next base: position 31,950,424 of record NC_068445.1, read on the forward strand.
GAAGGAGGGGGAAACAGAGAGAGTAACAGAGCCATAGAAAGAAGGAGGGGGAAACAGAGAGAGTAACAGAGCCATAGAAAGAAGGAGAGGGAGAAACAGAGAGAGTAACAGAGCCATAGAAAGAAGGAGAGGGGGAAACAGAGAGAGTAACAGAGCCATAGAAAGAAGGAGGGGGAAACAGAGAGAGTAACAGAGCCATAGAAAGAAGGGGGGAAACAGAGAGAGTAACAGAGCCATAGAAAGAAAGAGGGAGAAACAGAGAGAGTAACAGAGCCATAGAAAGAAAGAGGGAAAGAGAAAGAAACAGAGCCATAGAAAGAAAGAGAGGGAGAAACAGAGCCATAGAAAGAAAGGCGTGGGGTGAAAAGGCCAGACTTCAGTGATTAGATCTGTTCCTCTGACCTTAGTGGTGTGTGTGTGTGTGTGTGTGTGTGTGTGTGTGTGTGTGTGTGTGTGTGTGTGTGTGTGTGTGTGTGTGTGTGTGTGTGTGTGTGTGTGTGTGTGTGTGTGTGTGTGTGTGTGTGTGTGTGTGTGTGTGTGTGTGTATACACAAGTCTGCCAAAAAGCCAAGGGGGCGTCTCCGTTTCCCTTCAGCTAACCCCTAGGGGTAACAATTGGGAAGCTCATTCTGTGTAGTTGTGTGTGTGTGTGTGTGTGTGTGTGTGTGTGTGTGTGTGTGTGTGTGTGTGTGTGTGTGTGTGTGTGTGTGTGTGTGTGTGTGTGTGTGTGTGTGTGTGTGTGTGTGTGTGTGTGTGTGTGTCAACGCATACAGACTTTGGCCAACAATAGCCAATCATAATTCGCCAGCAATCACACATACCCCCCCTCCCTCTGCACTGACGTCAGAGGAACCACAGGGACCCCAGGCACATTCCTTCCTTCCTTTGCTCTCTCCCTCTTGTCCTAGCTTACACAGTATAGTATCTGTTTCTCCTTCACAAAAAAACGACCCCACAAGAGTATTTGGGTGATGGAATCTAGATGTCTGATTCCATCTTCTTTCTCATAACATTGTGTTTTACCCTCAGATCTAGTGTGTGCGACTACAAATGCATGTATTTTGTGTGTGCGAGGGTAATTTCCCTCTGAGCGCGTGACGGTCCTTTTTAGGTTGGTGGGAAGGGGTGCGGATGGGAAGGGGGGTCTGACCAGAAACAATCCTCTCATCCAGTCACATGATAATGGGGAGGCTGCAAGCCACTGTTGATATTGGGTTTGATGGTTTCTTCTCTACAATGTAAAACCTGTCATCTGGAACACTGTGTCACTGAGTAAAGGGGAGGCTGTTAGTATAATCCCTTCTCAATTTGATTATCTTCTCTCAGTCAACTGAACATGATCAGTCATTTTTGAGATAGTGTTTAATCAAAGTGCGTGTGTTTACCATGGCGTCCAGTAGGTGGATGCATCGTAGCAATTCAGGTCTGGTCTCACAGTAGAGGCGGAACAGCAGTCTGCCGATAGGCTGCTTCTCACACAGGCTTATGTAGTCCCGATCTGCCAGAAACAAACAAACAAACCACATACACATTTGGATAGACCTAGGCATGTTTACAAACACTTACAACACACCAGCAAAGTGGCACACAAGTAATACTTGCAAAAACACACACACAGTAATGTACCGATGCTGTTGCCCAGCTCAGTGCATTGGCTGATGTGGGGGAAGCGAAGGATCTCCTTCCATTTCTTACTCCTCCCTTTCCGCTTCCCACCTCCACCTGCAGAGAGAGAGAAAACAAGGGATGAGGGGGACGATTAACTACAACAACTGAGGTTCTGTGCTCACACACACACACACACACACACACACACACACACACACACACACACACACACACACACACACACACACACACACTGATATGTTCTATGCTGAGGCGCACACACGCACGCACGCAAAGAGAGAAAGAGATGGAGAGCTCTGCAACTGACAAATGAGTGCAGATCAGGGCTCTGAATGAACTCATAGCCATTGTGTTTATGTATCATTTATACATTATGTCTCACTTCCTCTCCAAATCCCTTCTCTCCCTTTCCTTTTCGTCCTCTGTGTAATGCGCCGGGGAATGTGGCCCCCCCGAGGCAGAACAGTGTGCGTGTGTGTTTAACAGGGAATCCATCCCAGTCAGACAGATTCCCGTCGGAACATAGAGCTTGGCCAAAGCAGATTCCATCACTAAATAACCCTGAATATGCTTCCAGCAGAGGGCTCTCACACACACGCATCAATATCATATGATTAACCATGTTTGCTACTGAAATGGTGCTAATGTTTGCGAGGTTTGCCCTTCCCTGTCTCACACTCACATTGTGTAGGATAGTCTGGTATGAGAGTGATGGAGAGCGAGAGCGAGGTAGAGGAGAGAGCGAGGTAGAGGAGAGAGTGAGGGCTATAGACAGATGGACATCTTTAATCAATAATCCAGGAACGCTCCAACAAGTATGTAATGTGTTAACCACTCACTGTGTGTAAACGCTTTAGCAGCTTTCACATCCCTTTCCTCTTTACTTACCCCCCCAAACTCTTTCTTGCACACTGACTGCTGCCACAGACCCTCCCCTCAGGCATCAGTCTAACAGGTTACATCCCTCCTTTCAGTCTAACTTTACTCCTCACCCCATCAAACTCTTTCCTCACCTCAGGCATCAGTCTGACCTGGTGCCAACAGGCCTCCCTCCTCACCTCAGGCATCAGTCTAACCGAGGTTGCACAACAGGCCTCCCTCCTCACCTCAGGCATCAGTCTAACCTAGGTTACACAACAGGCCTCCCTCCTCACCTCAGGCATCAGTCTAACCTAGGTTACACAACAGGCCTCCCTCCTCACCTCAGGCATCAGTCTAATCGAGGTTACACAACAGGCCTCCCTCCTCACCTCAGGCATCAGTCTAAACTGGGTTACACAACAGGCCTCCCTCCTATCCTCAGACCTAAGTCTAAACAGGGTTACACAACAGGCCTCCCTCCTCCCCTCAGACCTCAGTCTAAACAGGGTTACACAACAGGCCTCCCTCCTCCCCTCAGACCTCAGTCTAAACAGGGTTACACAACAGGCCTCCCTCCTCTCCTCAGACCTCAGTCTAAACAGGGTTACACAACCTCAGTCAAACTGGCCACAACAGGCCTCCTCCCCTCCCTCAGGGTTACCAACAGGCCTCCCTCCTCCCCTCAGACCTCAGTCTAAACAGGGGCCTTAGACCTCACAAACAGGGTTACCTCCCTCCTCTCCTCAGACCTCCTTCCTCCCCTCAGTCCTCAGTCTAAACTGGGTTACACAATGGGCCTCCTTCCTCCCCTCAGTCCTCAGTCTAAACTGGGTTACACAATGGGCCTCCTTCCTCCCCTCCTTCACCTCACTGAACTGACATTGACTTGACAGGTGAAAGCTATGTAGTGGAACCCTTGCAGAGGTAGGCCTTTCAGGCAACACATGCCCTGACCAGGAAGAACAGACAGGCTATAACTAGGACCCAGAGATGTTCCTGGTTGGGTCACATGGAATATAATGGAAATGTAACTCCAACAAGTCAACAGGTGTAACTAGTGAATTATTAACCCTGACCTTAAACATCCTAAAATAACTATTGGGCCTAAGCAACAGTAACTATGACATTCTTTCCCCAGCCCACTTCCCTAGCTACGTTCACACAACTTCTCAGAGAACAGAAATACAACTCTTTTTGATTCAAATGGGGGAAAGTAATGAATAAGTGACAGACAGGTGAGACGCAGTCAGGCTTCTCAGAAGGCTAGGCTGGTTAGAGCAAGAGACTATGGTGGACATCATATCATAGGTGGTAAACATGTGGTCTACGAGGCTCATCAAATAGATGGAATGAGGCCCATCAAATAGAGAATTACAACATATCTAATTCTCTCTCCTTCTCCACAGTGTTTTCTCATTCATTCCCTTCATGGATTTACAATGAATAACCAGGTGTAAGAAAGATGGTGTGAATAGCTTGGTCCTCCACCCTGTCTTTCAATACAACACGATGCTGTTGTTACACTGTAACACCACTGTAAAAGCAGAATCAACAACCTCTGCATAATCAAAACAGTTGCTTTGTGAGATGTTAAAGTTCACAGTTGGCCATTGGTATGTAAATGCAGGGTTAAAAGTACCAGTGGCCTGGCTTTGGCCCCAGGTGAGAGCAGGTCCACCGAAGCCATGACCTAGTCAGACGACAGGGGTGTCGGCCTGCGTAGGTGGAAACATAAAAGTCGGATCCTTTTGGGTAAAAACACTAGGGTAAATTGGGTAAAACACTAGGGTAAATTGGGTAAAACACTAGTGTAAATCCTGTATGGATGTACTTGACCATAATACTCCTCCTTCCCTCTGCATCTACCGTACCAGTGGTGGGAAAACGTTTTGGCTCGTTTTCGAAATTCAAAGGGTGGCCGCACAGATTTTTGGGGATTGATTTGTTTGCAGGCCAGAAAAAAAGGGCAATTATTTAAAAATCTATACGTTCATTATCATTTCTGCATACTTTCTATCTAGTTGCAGACATTCAAGAGAAGCTTGGAGTGGTTTTAGCACGTAATCATAACCAACCCCCCACCCCCCACCGGATTGAACCGGCCCCCGGCCCGTAGTTTGCCCACCCCTGTACTATATCCTATTCTCTCCCAGTCTCTTCCTTCCTCACTCTTTTTCTCTCTGTCGGTCTGTCCATCAACTTCCTCTTTCTTACTTACCCTTATCTCACTTTTCCTCCCTCTCTTAATCTCTCCCTCTTTCTTAGTCTCACTCTCTAAGTGTCTGATTCGTCCCCACTGAATAATCACTTTTACATGCCCGGTTATTGAGCTGCATTCCCACATTCATGACCAATCAGTAACCTCTTTCCATTCTGCTGGCCAATCAATTATCTCTATCTTGGCTCATTTGAAGTCACAGGTTTACAACTTGTTTACTAGATTAACAACCTTCCCGTTGTTTTCATGGTAGATAAAATACATTTTGGTTTAGCACAGATACTGTATATCTGAGATGCAGTAAGGAATGGTTCAACTTATACAGATTTTTTACTCATTCGATGTGCAATTGTCAGGAGTCAAATGTATAGTTATATAGACTGCTCAAAAAAATAAAGAGAACACTAAAACAACACAATATAACTCCAAGTCAATCACACTTCTGTGAAATCAAACTGTCCACTTAGGAAGCAACACTGATTGACAATACATTTCACATGCTGTTGGGCAAATGGAGTAGACAACAGGTGGAAATTATAGGCAATTAGCAAGACACCCCCAATAAAGGAGTGGTTCTGCAGGTGGTGACCACAGACCACTTCTCAGTTCCTATGCTTCCTGGCTGATGTTTTGGTCACTTTTGAATGCTGGCAGTGCTTTCACTCTAGTGGTAGCATGAGACGGAGTCTACAACCCACACAAGAGGCTCAGGTAGTGCAGCTCATCCAGGATGGCACATCAATGCGAGCTGTGGCAAGAAGGTTTGCTGTGTCTGTCAGCGTAGTGTCCAGAGCATGGAGGAGCTACCAGGAAACAGGCCAGTACATCAGGAGACGTGGAGGAGGCCGTAGGAGGGCAACAACCCAGCAGCAGGACCGCTACCTCCGCCTTTGTACAAGGAGGAGCACTGCCAGAGCCCTGCAAAATGACCTCCAGCAGGCCACAAATGTGCATGTGTCTACTCAAACGGTCAGAAACAGACTCCATGAGGGTGGTATGAGGGCCCGACGTCCACAGGTGGGGGTTGTGCTTACAGCCCAACACCGTGCAGGACGTTTGGCATTTGCCCGAGAACACCAAGATTGTGAGACCATATGCTGGTGCGGTTGGCCCTGGGTTCCTCCTAATGCAAGACAATGCTGGACCTCATGTGGCTGGAGTGTGTCAGCAGTTCCTGCAAGAGGAAGGCATTGATGCTATGGACTGGCCAGCCCGTTCCCCAGACCTGAATCCAATTGAGCACATCTGGGACATCATGTCTCGCTCCATCCACCAACGCCACGTTGCACCACAGACTGTCCAGGAGTTGGCGGATGCTTTAGTCCAGGTCTGGGAGGAGATCCCTCAGGAGACCATCCGCCACCTCATCAGGTGCATGCCCAGGCGTTGTAGGGAGGTCATACAGGCACGTGGAGGCCACACACACTACTGAGCCTCATTTTGACTTGTTTTAAGGACATTACATAAAAGTTGGATCTGCCTGTAGTGGGGTTTTCCACTTTAATTTTGAGTGTGACTCCAAATCCAGACCTCCGTGGGTTGTTAAATTTGATTTCCATTGATAATTTTTGTGTGATTTTGTTGTCAGCACATTCAACAATGTAAAGAAAAAGGTTTTAATAAGAATATTTAATTCATTCAGATCTAGGATGTGTTATTTTAGTGTTCCCTTTATTTTTTTGAGCAGTGTATTTAGCATATCAGTCCATTGTTTAAAACATGTTTTTGTTAAAGGACCACATGAATAGATATCTAATTCTATGGTTAGGACAACACAAAATAACCATACACTTACCCTTTAAAAGTCATTGAGAAAACCTACTGATCAAAGCACAAAGAACAAGTGTGTCTGTGGGCAAATGAAACCTGAAAAGTATCTGAGTGACTTTTACTTTGGTGTTCAGCTGAAACTAACAGGGACAAAGTCTACATGAAGGAACAGGCTCAGGCCTGTGTGTGTGTGTGTGTGTGTGTGTGTGTGTGTGTGTGTGTGTGTGTGTGTGTGTGTGTGTGTGTGTGTGTGTGTGTGTGTGTGTGTGTGTGTGTGTGTGTGTGTGTGTGTGTGTGTGTGTCATTTGAAAGAAAGCATTTATAACTGCTTAGCAAACTCTACCAGTACTCATTTCAGTGCAGTTAATTGTTAGCAGTAACAAACAGCCTTAGGATGATCCCATCTAAGATACAGGTGATGGATGCTATAGATCTTAAGAAACAGCAGAACCAGGGACCAACACTTAGAACATTACTTGCAAGCCAGTACTGCCATCAAAGAGAGCCCAAACTAAATACTGTGAGGTGGGCTCCATGGATTCACTTCACAGATTCCAAACAACATTAAAACAATGACCAAATCAGGCACACACACAGCATCACAGAAACACAGCGATGAAGCTATGGGGGTCCCACAATAAAGAGACTTTAAAATACATTACCAGTATAATTCTAGTGCATAGTATGTCATTACAGCATGAAATTAAACTACATGGTAGCAGTGTAACCAAAGAATGGTTTCAAACTAAAATCCATTCTGGGAACACATTTTCTTTTTTACAATAGCAACCTCACCAGAAGTGTGTATAGCATTCAATGCTACCTACAGCATGTAGACAGGAAGACAAAATAACCGTACTTTTCATGACAATAAGTCTGCGCCATAGTGGGAGCAGAAAACATGACCCCATTACTTTCACAAGTTATCATTTTATGTTACTTCCATGGCAGCTGGCCATCGCTGCCTAATGAAGGGGAAACATTGACATGAACATTCCAAGACCGTCTGCAATGGAATGCATCTGGCACTGTGTGATAGTGCTAAGCCTTTGTGGAAATGTGAAACTATAATAAATTAATATGCTCAGATTTCTAACTTTAGTATAATGTTTAAATTAAGTAAAAGCCTGTGTCAAGCAGCACAGTGTCTGGGTTTGTTACTGTAGCTTTCTGTTTGACAAAGTTGGGTTATAAAAGTATGAATAGAGTCATAAAAGTCTTATGTAAACTTTCTCCTCTCCCCTTCCTCTCTCTATCACTCTATTCTGTAGCTCCCTTTCTCACAGTGTATTACTCTCTCACTCGCTCGCTCTTACACACACACACACACAAACACACACATTCCGGTGTGCGCTCATTGCGTACAGGAACCCGTCAGTGTAATTTGTTCCATGCGGGTTATGCGGACTACTCCCTTTGTTTCGTGTTTCTGGTTTACAGCTCTGACATCATCAGTGCGAGCCGAGCAAAGTAAAAATAATGTCAGAGAGAACTACATCTGTCTGGAGAGAAACCAGGGGGTTACCATCATCATACTTACGTGTGCGCTTTCAGTGTTAGTTAAATAAAAAATAAATAAAAATGTAATTAGAGAGGAGGGTGTGTACCATCATCCTACTGTCCTGAGTAAAGGGAACTTTGTGAAGTGTGTGTGTGTGTGCGTGTGTGCGTGTGTGCGCGTGTGCGTGTGTGTGCGTGTGTGTGTGTGCGTGTGCGTGTGTGTGCGTGTGAGAGAGAGAGAGAGAGAGAGAGAGAGAGAGAGAGAGAGAAAGTGAAGTTTGAGGAATACTGTGAGTGAAGAGAGCTCCACTGTGGACTTTGTAACGATGAGCTCATCCTGACTACGTGGGATGGGAGGCCAGGAGAGGCCTCGGGCACAGTAGGTCTGTACTGGATCTGTCACACACATAGTTAACAAAAAACATAGTTATGGCAACATAGGTATAACATTTTTTATATTTTTTATATATATATATATTTATATAAATAAAAGACACACATGATCAACACAATACAAACCTCACAATCTAATGTAAAAGTGATTGCTAGAAAACTACATCCTGACATTTTAGACCAGGGGAAGGAAACAAATTGACAACAACTAAGTCCCCCAAAAATGTGCATTTGTAAATAACAATAATTTCCTACTGTCGCTCTGGATAAGAGCGTCTGCTAAATGACTTAAATGTAAATGTAATGTAAATGTGATCGCACTGAGACACGATCGAGACTCTTTTTTGATTGATGGGAATATTTGGAAACAAATGTTTTGCTCTATTCCTGGTGAATTCCTGGTGATTTTCCTGGTGACTGCATATGCTGCCATATAAATATAATTAATATACCGCACATCCCCATTCAAGTCAATGATGGCATAATGGGTGGACTGGAGGCTATTGTGAGTGTACCCATAAGAGCAAAGCAGGAAGTAAAAGCAGGAAGTAAAAGCAGCAAGTGTACCCATCGATATAGATGTGGTAAAGAGGTCACTCAAACTCGATCAAAACAATGGATTTACTATGGAAACACATGGGGAAAGGGCCATGGGGGGGGGGCTATTAGAATACATGCAGGGCCTTCAGAAAGTATTCACACCCGTTTCATTTTTCAGATTTTGTTGTGTTAAAGCCTGAATTTAAAATATATTTCATTTAGATTTTTTGGGACCACTGGCCTACACACAATAACCCATAATGTCAAAGTGGAATTATGTTTTTTTGAAATGTTTACAAATGAATAAAACGTGAAAAGCCGAAATGTCTTGAGTCAATAAGTATTTAACCCCTTTCTTATGGCAAGCTTAAATCATTTCAGGAGTAAAAATGTGCTTAATAAGTCACATAATAAGTTGCATGGACTCAATGTGTGCAATAATAGTGTAATTGTGAATGACTACCTCATCTCTGAACCCCACTCATAAAATTATCAGTAAGGTCCCTTAGTTGAGCAGTGAATTTCAAACACAGAAATCAGGGAGGTTTTCCATTGCCTCGCAAAGAAGAGCACCCATTGGTAGATGAGAAAGAAAATAAAGCATACATTGTGAATATACCTTAGAGCATAGAAAAGTTATTCATTACACTTTGGATGGTGTATCAATACACCCAGTTACTACAAAGATACAAGCGTCCTCCCTAACTCAGTTGCCGGAGAGGAAGAAAAGCACTCAGAGATTTCACAATGAGGCCAATGGTGACTTTGAAAGAGTTACATTGTAGTCCCCGTGCTCTGTACGAAGACCAAACAAACATGTATACCAAACACAGGGTTGAGACCCAAACAAAATAGCGAGGAGTACCTTGATTAAATACACAATCGCACAATGATTATCACATGGGACGAGACCCGGAATTATCGGCACAATACACGTGGCATGAAAGCAAAAACACAGCACAGGTACTCACACGACCAACGGACATTGGAACAATTAATCGTCAGGACAACGGTGAACAAAGGGCACACTTATACAATTACTAATCAATGGGAATAGGGGCCAGGTGTGCGTAATGACAGTTTCGGAGGTATCCGTGACAAGAATACAAATATTACAAAACATGTATTCTGTTTGCAACAAGGCACTAAATGAATACTGCAAAACATGTGGCAGAGCAATTCACTTTTTGTCCTGACAACAAAAATGTTGTGTTTAGGGCAAATCCAATACATTACTGAGTACCACTCTCCATATTTTTAAGCATAGTGGTGACTGCATCATGTTATTGGTATGCTTGTAATCATTAAGGAATTGGGAGTTTTTCAGGATAAAAATAAATGGAATGGAACTAAGCACAGGCAAAATCCTGGTTCAGGGAAACCTGGTTCAGTCTGCTTTCCACTCGACACAGAGATTAATTCACATTTCAGCAGGACAATAACCTAAAACACAAGACCAAATCTACAATGGAGTTGCTTATCAAGAAGAGAGTGAATGTTCCCGAGTGGCCGAGTCACAGTTTTGACTTAAATCTACTTGAGAATCTATGGCAAGACCTGAAAATTATTTTCTAGCAATGATCAAAAAACAAATTGACAGAGTTTGATGAATTTTTTAAATAAATGGGGATAGGTTGCACAATCCAGGTGTGGAAAGCTCTTAGAGACTTACCCAGAAAGACTCACAGCTGTAATCGCTGCCAAATGTGTTTCTACAAAGTATTGACTCAGAGATATGAATACTTATGTAAATACTATATTTCTGTTTTTAATTTTCAACACAATTGCAAACATTTCTAAAAACATGTTTTCACTTTGTCATTATGGGGTATTGTGTGTAGATGGGTGAGAAAAAAAATATTTAATCCATTTTTAATTCAGGCTGTAATAACAAAATGTGGAATAAGTCAAGGGGTATGAATACTTTCTGAAGTCATTGTAAATAAAATACAAGTTTGTCACATGTGTCGAATACAACAGGAGACCTTACAGTGAAATGCTTATTTACAAGTCCTTAAACATCAATGCATCAAGCAGTTAAGAAAAATAAGTGTTAAGTAAAAAATTTAAAATAAAAATGTTAAGTTACAAATAATTAAACAGCAGCGGTAAAATAACAATAGCGAAGATATATACAGGGGGTACCGGAACAGAGTCAATGTGGAGGCTATATACAGGGGGTACCGGAACAGAGTCAATGTGGAGGCTATATACAGGGGGTACCGGAACAGAGTCAATGTGGAGGCTATATACAGGGGGTACCGGTACAGAGTCAATGTGGAGGCTATATACAGGGGGTACCGGTACAGAGTCAATGTGGAGGCTATATACAGGGGGTACCGGAACAGAGTCAATGTGGAGGCTATATACAGGGGGTACCGGTACAGAGTCAATGTGGAGGCTATATACAGGGGGTACCGGAACAGAGTCAATGTGGAGGCTATATACAGGGGGTACCGGAACAGAGTCAATGTGCGTGGGCACCAGTTAGTCCAGGTAATATGTACATGTAGGTAGAGTTAAAGTGACTATGCATAGATAATAACCAGAGAGTAGCAGCAGCATAAAAGAGGGGTCTGGGTAGCCCTTTGATTAGCTATTCAGGAGTCTTATGGAATGTGGGTAGAAGCTGTTAAGAAGCCTTTTGGACCTAGACTTGGTGCTCCGGTACCGCTTGCCATGCGGTAGCAGAGAGAACAGTCTATGACAAGGGTGGCTGGAGGCATTGACAATTTTTAGGGCCTTCCTCTGACACCAACTGGTATAGAGGTCCTGGATGGCAGGAAGTTTGGCCTGAGTGATGTACCGGGCCATACGCACTACCCTCTGTAGTGCCTTGCAATCAGAGGCAGAGCAGTTGCTATACCAGGCAGTGATGCAACCAGTCAGGATGCTCTCGATGTTGCAGCTGTAGAACCTTTTAAGGAGCTGAGGACCCATGCCAAACCTTTTCAATCTCCCGAGGGGGAATAAGTTTTGTCGTGCCCTCTTCACGACTGTCTTAGTGTGTTTGGACCATGATAGTTTGTTGGTGATGTGGACACCAAGGAACTTGAAGCTCTCAACCTGCTCCATTACAGCCCCATTGATGAGAATGAGGGCATGCTCGGTCTTCCTTTTCCTGTAGTCCATAATCATCTCCTTTGTCTCAAACACGTTGAGGGAGAGGTTGTTGTCCTGGCACCACATGGCCAGGTCTCAGACCTCCTCCCTATAGGCTGTCACATCGTTGTCGGTGATCAGGCTTACTACTGTTGTGTCGTCAGCAAACTTAATGATGATGTTGGAGTCATGAGTGAACAGGGAGTACAGGAGGGGACTGAGCATGCACGCCTGAGGGGCCCCCGTGTTGAGGATCAGCGTGGCGGATGTGTTTTTACCTACCCTAACCACCTGGAGGCGGCCTGTCAGAAAGTCCAGGATCTAGTTGATGAGGGAGGTGTTTATTCCCAGGGTCCTCAGCTTAGTGATGAGCTTTGAGGGCACTATGGTGTTGAACGCTGAGCTGTAGTCAATGAATAGCATTCTCACATAGGTGTTCCTTTTGTCCAGGAGGGAAAGGCAGTGTTGAGTGCAATAGAGATTGCATCATGAGTGGATCTGTTGGGGCAGTATACAAATTGGAGTGGGTCTAGGGTTTCTGGGATAATGGTGTTGATGTGAGCTATGACCAGCCTTTCGAAGCACTTCATGGCTACAGACGTGAGTTCTACGGGTTGGTAGTCATTTTGGCATGTTACCTTAGTCTTCTTGGACACAGAGACTATGATGGTCTGCTTGAAACATGTTGGTATTAGAGACTCAGTCAGGGACAAGTTGAAAATGTCAGTGAAGACACATGCTAGTTTGTCAGCGCGTACTCGGAGTACACATCCTGGTAATCCGTTTGGCCCTGCGGCCTTGTGGATGTTGACCTGTTTTAAGGTCTTACTCACATCCGCTAAGTAGAGCGTGATCATAGCAGTCATGTTACTTGCCTCGAAGTGAGCATAGAAGTAATTTAGCTCATCTGGTTGGCTTGTGTCAATGGGCAGCTTGCGTCAGTGCTTCCGTTTATAGCCTGTAATAGTTTGAATGCCCTGCCACATCCTACAAGCGTCGGAGCAGGTCTAGTATGATTCAATATTAGTCCTGTATTGACTGCTTGATGGTTCGTCGGAGGGCATAGCGGGATTTCTTATAAGATTCCAGGTTAGAGTCCCGCTCCTTGAAAGCAGCAGCTCTACCCTTTGGCTCAGTGCGGATATTGCCTGTGATCCATGGCTTCTGGTTGGGGTATGTACGCACGGTCACTATGGAAACCGTACGTGACGGATTTGACGAATATCCACTTTGTTGGATCAGATTTGTTGAATGTGCGCCAATCCGGTCAATGGAACGTCTGTGTTCCATTGACCTTTATCGCATCTACTGTATGGGAAAAGACCCATTCAATATGTGCAGTGATTTGTTGATACAAATCAACTGACATTCCACTGCATGAGCCACATCAATTAACATCATTTGAATGAAAATTATACATTACCAAAGAAACTATTGCATCACAATACCAGGCAGCCATTGTGGGTGTACATATGACTTTACCAGTCATGGGTACACTTGCCAGGGTAATTGCCAGGGTTAGAGATTACAAGCCCGTTCTATTCATTCTAGGCAACCGGAGACTCAAATGCAACAACAGGTTGTGAAGAGTCCATGTTACCGCAGAAACGGACTCAACCACACAAATGCCAGGCTGTTCCGTCTTCAGCCAGCTGTGTGTTTCAAAAAACAAAACACATGACATTCTTCATCCATAAGCATCGGTTACACAGTTATACGGTAACTGTGCCAGCTCTACCTGATTAGACCAGTGGTAGTAAACAGTGTGTGCAATGTGTAAGGTCCTGACCTGACCTCTGCATCGTTGGGAAGGGCTTCTTAGTAAGCATTTCACATAAGAAAGGCTACACCCATTGTACGCATGTGACAACATTTTATTTAATTTGACAGAACCGAAGGACAAATTCATTCCCTGTGTTGAATGACAGTGGGCTCCTTCAATGAATGTTCAGTTCCATTTATGTTCTAGTTCCCTTGGCCCTTGACCCTTCAAATGTTCCCCGATGTGAACCATTGAGACCATTAGGTAACTAACTATATTAGGTACTGAACCAAACGCCCAGCTGCAGGACCATAAGCAGAGCTATAGGTAAAACTATCACCATAATGTCCCCACGTTAATATAAGCCAAAGCAATCCTGTCCTTTCCCTGGGCATCACCGTGAGGTGTCAGACAGATCAGTGACCTGACTCCTTCTCACAATCAGGATGCAAACACTGTTTTATACTGAGCAAAAATATAAAACACAACATGCAACAATTTCAAAGATTTTGCTGAGTTACAGCTCATGTAGGAAATCTGACAATTTAAATAAATAAATAAATTAGCACCTAATCTATTGATTTCACATGACTGGGCAGGGGCGCAGTCATGGGTGGGCCTGGGAGGGCATAGGCCCACCCACTTGGGAGCCAGGCCCAGCCAGTCAGAATGAGTTGATCTCCCCCCAAAAAATGCTTTATTACAGACAGAAATACTCCTCCCCCCTCTGACGATCCCGCAGGTGAAGAAGCCGGATGTGGAGGTCCTAGGCTGGCATGGTTACACGTGGTCTGCGGTTGTGAGGCCGGTTGGATGTACTGCCAAATTCTCTAAAACTTCATTGGACGTGGCATGTGGTAGAGAAATTAACATTGAATTATCTGGAAACCGCTCTGTTGGACATTCCTGCTGTCAGCATGCCAATTGCACACTCCATCAAAACTTGAGACATCTGTGGCATTTTGTTGTGACAAAACACCTTTTTTTTGTGGCCTTTTATTGTGGCCTTTTATTGTCCCCTGTACAAGGTGCACCTGTGTAATGATCATGCTGTTTAATCTGCTTCATGATATGTCACACCTGTCAGGTGGATGGATTATCTTGGCAAAGGAGAAATGCTCACTAACAGGGATGTAAACAAATGTGTGCATTACATTTTAGAGAAACAAGCGTTTTGTGAGTATGGAACATTTCTGGGATCTTTAATTTCAGCTCATGAAACATGTGACCAACACTTTACATGTCGCGTTTATATTTTGTTCAGTGTACTAAGAGATGTCACAAATTATAATATTGCCTAACAAGCTTTTTCGGATTATTGTAAACGGGATATGATGTTTATATGCATTAACTCACAAACAGAATAGTTGAATATCCAGAATAATAAGGGGATCTTGCTGTGCGTGTAAATGTGGTCAGTGTTATCCTGAGAAAGTACGTGCACGTGGTCAGAGGACAGGGAGGTGTTCTTTCAGGTCTGTGCTTCACACACTGCCAATGCAAAACTAACAGGCTGAATTACCAGGTAGGTAAACTGGATTAACTTGATATCAAGGGAGGATTGTTGACTCTGAAAGATCCATTGGTTAGCCAAAACAAACATCATATCCATTTCTCCTCAGAAGGACATGGCGATAAGAGATCTTTATCCTTCCATTGAAACAAAGAGCACACTGAGTGCACCGGGCTAACACAGGCGTACTTGGAAATACACGTCAGACTGTTTCCAGCACACATGCTTTAGGCTGTGTGTTAGCCAGGTGTGTGTCTGTGTGTGTGTGTGTGTGAGATACTGAGAAATGCTCTGTCCTGCAATCAGAGTGAAACAGGGGACTATGGGAGGAAGAGCTAGCTATGTGTTGCCCAGTTCCTCCGTAGTAATGTCATTGTTAGTATTTTGGGGGATTATAAAAAGGGACCTGGTGATAAATTGTCTTTTAGTAATAATGAGATGTTCCAAGCAGCTGTAACATCTGTTAGTGCGCTTTAAGCAAACATCAATGACGTACGCATGGCCGTAGCATTCACACGGTACTATTCTTCAGAGTCTATTTTGTCTCATTGTAAACTACTTAGTGGGGGTCATAGACTTAATATTTTTCATAGCCAGGGCCAGTAGTTTTTTACTGGTCATGTGAGCTGAGCAGGAAAAACTCTGGACTGACCAGTCCCGTCTACTTATAGCCTGAGTATGTGACCTCAGCTGACTAGGAAAAACTCCTGGCTTTACTCATAGACGATTAATGAACACAGAAAGAATGATCTACACTGAGTGTATAAAACATTAAGAACACCTGCTCTTTCCATGACATAGACTAACCAGACAAAATATATGATCCCTTATTGATGTCACGTGTTAAATCCACTTCAATCCGTGTAGATGAAGGGGAGGAGACAGGTTAAAAAATGATTTTTAAGTCTTAAGACAATTGAGACAAGGATTGTGTATGTGTGCTATTCAGAGGGTGAATGGGCAAGACAAAATATTTAAGTGCCTTTGAACGGGGTATGGTAGAAGGTGGTGGGCTTTTCATGCTCAACCGTTTCCCATGTGTATCAAGAATGGTCCACCACACAAAGGACATCCAGCGAAGTTGACAACTGTGGGAAGCATTGGACTCAAGACGGGCTCATGCACCGACGAATGGAGGCTGTTCTGAGGGTAAAAGGGGGGGGGGGGGTGCAACTCAATATTAGGAAAGTGTTCTTAATGTTCTGTACACTCAGTGTATGTTCCATGCAATACATATGTTGCTACAACTTAAAGCTGTGGTCACCAACCTTTTTGGAGTCGAGATCACTTTGTGAGTCAAAATTACAAGCCGAGATCTCTCGTCATTCTTTTTAAACATGAAACTACTTAAAAAAAAGAGTACTGTAGTAATGAGGTGTGCAGTAGGCTATAGGCCCAAAACATTATCGCAGCATAATAGCTTTCCTTGAATTTCCCTGCCAATGCATTCTTCTCAGACCATTTGTTTTAAATAATATTTCAACATTTGAGGTAGGCTATATGAGGTAGGCTATATGGAGGTAGGCTATATGATCACACCGGTAATGTATCAGTTGTTGCATTACTTGTGAGGCACATCTGAGAGATCATACATATAAATCCTTTCCTTTTTTATTTTACTGGGTGGAGGGAGAGAGCAGCAGACTAAGGGTCCGCCTCTCAACATCCCTCCCCTCTACCTTTCCTCCGCTGACACTGACCAAAAGGGGACACAGTCTTCCAGCTGACGGCAAAACTCAAGTAACATTATTTCTGCCTCGTGCACAAATTAATGTTGTTATTCCTATGACCAGAGAAAGTGAAATATTCCTCTATATAAAGAACCGCTAATAATAACAACGCAAGCCTATGGATCCACTTTCCTACTCATTCATTACAGCTGCAGTGCTGCAAGTAGGAAGAACGCACATTTTGTGGCTTATAAAAGGGTTGAATAGAAAGTGTTGACAGTGATGAGTAACAACTTAAACTGATTCATAAAAACAGCATATTTTTGCTGTATTCGTTGACCGTCTCTCTAGTCATGGTTTTAAAAGTTTAGAAATCTCAGTATCAGCTTTGCTGTAACTTTCTTTTACACCTGCTACATTGCTGCAGACACGGTAATCTGAGCCAGCTGATTGGCCAGTGATAGGTCTATAGTGCACTTGATTTGCTCGCCACGGGCCCGCCAGAAAGCCAGTTTGTACCTTCAGACATATGAAATGGTTCAAGGAATGCCTTGGTTGGTGACCACTGACTTAAAGCATAGTTTGGTACAGTGACAATGACCTCTGTTTTGGTGTTGTTAAGTTGTGTGATTTTTTTAATTTATTGAGATCACACAGTCATACAGGGGGAAAATAAAGACCGATAACAGGCTTTACACTCTGTTACATGACATACTTTAGACAAATCATGATCAATATATCAAACATCAAAAATGTACAGAGTAACAAAATAAAAATAGTAGTTTCATCAACCAACTCCAGGGAATTGATTCTGAACACAATGGCCTGAGCGTAACAGGTTGGATCTCTTCGCGCGTGTCTTGGCAACCAACGGTGATGTTAGAAATAGCGTCTGTCTGAGGGCTCTAGCTGTCGGTCTGTTAACGCAGGCTTACCGAGAGAGGCCTTTGACAGAGGTGGTCAGACCGGCCCCTGACCTCACAACCTCTGAGATCTGATGCTTATCTCTCTTACAACACTGTGTGTCTGTGTGTGTGTGTGTGTGTGTGTGGACATGTTTAACTATTCTTGTGGGGACCAGAAGTCCCCACAGGAATAGTAAACAAACAACAATTTGACCAACTGGGGACAACTGCCTTCAACTGAAATGTGTCTTCCGCAATTAACCCAACCCCTCTGAATGAGAGCGGTGAGGGGGGGCTGCCTTAAATCGACATCCACGTCTTCGGCACCCTGGGAACAGTGGGTTAACTGCCTTATTTCTAGGGGGTTTAGAGTTAAGGTTACAGTTAGTGTTAGAATTATGTTTATGGTTTTAGGCTCCCGAGTGGTGCAGCGGTCTAAGGCACTGCATCTCAGTACTAGAGGCGTCACTGCAGACCCCGGTTCGATTCCACGCTGTATCACAACCGGCTGTGATTGGGAGTCCCATATGGCGGTGCCCAATTGGCCCAGTCGTCCGGGTTAGGGTTTGGCTGGGGTAGGTCGTCATTGTAAATAAAAATGTGTTCTTAACAGACTTGCCTGGTTAAATAATAAGGTTAAGGTAAAGTATAGGTTAGGGAAAAAAGGATTTTGAATGGGACTGAACTGTCAGCTGTACAAGATTGTGTGTGTGGACATGTTATATATACTTCTGTGGAATTAAGAATAAACTAACAAAAATTTGACCAACTGGGGACATTTTGTTAGTCCCTACAAGGTCAAATGCTATTTCTAGGGGGTTTAGGGTGAAACTCTTAAGGATCCGCCCCTTTATTTCAATTTCTGCCTAAAATTACATACCCAAATCGAACTGCCTGAAGCTCAGGCACTGAAGGAAGGATATGCATTTTCTTGGTACCATTTGAAAGGAAACACTTTGAAGTTCGTGGAAATGTGAAAGGAATGTAGGCAAATATAACACAATGGATCTGGTAAAAGATCATACAAAGAAAATAAAAACCGTTCTTTTGTATTTTTTTGGTATCATCATCTTTGAAATGCAAAAGAAAGGCCATAATGTATTATTTCAGCCAAGGTGAAATTTAAACGTTGGCCACTAGATGGCAGCAGTGTATGTGCAAGGTTTTAGACTGATCCAATTAACCATTGCATTTCTGTTAAAAATGATGTATCAAGACTGCCCAAATGTGCCTAATCTGTTTATTAATAACTTTTTATGTTAAAAATTGTGCACTCTCCTCAAACAATAGCATGGTATTCTCTCATTGTAATAGCTCATGTAAATTGGACAGTGCAGTTAGATTAACAAGAATTTAAGCTTTCTGACAATATTAGATATGTCTGTATCCTGGGAAATGTTCTTGTTACTTCCAACCTCATTCTAATCACATTAGCCTACGTTAGTTCAAGCATCCCGTGGAAGGGACACCAATCCTGAATACATTTTTTAAGGTTAGAATTGGAGAGTGAGTGAAAGAGGAGGGGGGGTTACTCTCCTGTACGGGTAAGTGTCAAGTGTCACAATTTTCCTGTTCTATAAATATACCACACATGAAAAGTGATAAAAAATTGCATTGTGACAGCTGAGGGCACACTGGGTGACATACACTATACATCTACAAGAGAGGAACAGAACAGTCCACCAGCACTAGGCCTACTGCTCTGAATCCTCCAAAAGGAACAAATGGTACAGACTAAACCTTTGACCTGATCCAATCTTAGGTCAAAAAGATCAAATAGGGGGCACTTATATTTGCCCTGTTTCACTCATGTACATAACCTCTACAAGTGTGTGGTGAAATGGAAACTCCCTTGGAAAGTGAGGTCATGAAATGGGATCACCCAGATAATACATTAAGTTCGTTGTAAGTTCAGGGTACGTACGTTTTTGGTTTCCCATTGGTTCTGGGAAAAAGCCATATGTTTCCTGACCGTTTTTAACGGTGTCAATTTTGCCTGTTCTGGGAACATACATGTCTAGGTTGCAGGGACGTTATGAGAACATTTTACCATGGTTTTCTGAAAGTTTTCCTGGGAGGTTTTATTAACATTCTGAGAAAGGAAATTCAGAGTTATTTTAAGGTAATTAAATCACATTCTGAGAACATGTTTCATTTAGGTTAACTGTTTTGAACTCTAAGCACTGATAGGATACATGGAAATGTATTTGCTTAGGCATTAATCATGCAAACAAATTCCTTTTTTGATTGTGACATGGCATCAGTGAGATTCAAACCTACGATCTTCTGTTCCTTAGTCCTGGAATTAGTCCACTGCGACACCAGGACAGAGCTAGCATTCCATGTTTTTTTGTGCGTTTAAAAAAAAACTCATACAAAGCTCTTCATTTCAGTCTATTCAGACAGACCCCATTTCAAAGAAAACAAGGCACAGCCAACACACCTGAACACACTAACCAAGATAGCGGATATTACGTTTTGTTGATGCTGACATTCTGAACGTTACTCATTTTTTCTTGTGGTTTTTATGGAAAGTTTTAGTCATGTGCTGAGAACATGACTTTAAATAGAACCATGAGGAAACCTGTAGAAAACGTTATGCTGAAGTACTGAATTTTCCACAGAAGAAAACTGTTTCTTAACATTCTCTGAACAATTTGAAAACATTTTAAATAGAAACATGAGGAGACCTGTAAGAAACATTATGCTGAAGTACAGAAAATCCCACCTACAAAAAACATGGTTCTGAAAACATTATGTGCTAGCTGGGCAGCCATTATTGACAGCACTCTGGGAGAAATTAGGGCTAAGGTGGGCAGATTGTTTTACAAAGTCAGTTCACGGATTCGAACTAGTAACTTTTTGATATCTGGCCCAACGCTCTAAACACCAGGCCGCCTGCTGCCCCAGGATAGGACTGATTCTGTCCAAAAGGCTATTGTTTCCAACACACACAAACAGACAACCATCAAACCACAACACACAAATAAGTGCACAGCTCACGCGCATGGACACACAGACACACAAAATGACTAAATCAAAGATAGTCGCCTCACACAGCAATTCCGGAAACAGGGTTAAAGTGATTACGATGGCCCTCTCTAGGCTCTTCACTTCCTCTACAGCTGTTCTCCATATCCTTTCCTGTGTGTACACACACACACACACACACACACACACACACACACACACACACACACACACACACACACACACACACCCCCTCTGTCTGAATGCTCAAATCCTCTTCTCTCTATGAAAGCTCATCCATCCTCTTTCTTCTATCAGAGTTCACCCTCTCTTGGTTCATCAACCTCTCCTCTCCTGGTTCACCCCCTCTCCTCTCCTGGTTCGCCCCCTCTCCTCTCCTGGTTCGCCCCATCTCCTCTCCTGGTTCGCCCCATCTCCTCTCCTCTCCTGGTTCACCCCCTCTCCTCTCCTGGTTCACCCCCTCTCCTCTCCTGGTTCGCCCCATCTCCTCTCCTCTCCTCGTTCACCCCATCTCCTCTCCTCCTGGTTCACCCCATCTCCTCTCCTGGTTCGCCCCATCTCCTCTCCTCTCCTGGATCGCCCCATCTCCTCTCCTCTCCTGGTTCACCCCATCTCCTCTCCTGGTTCACCCCCTCTCCTCTCCTGGTTCACCCCCTCTCCTCTCCTGGTTCTCTCCTCTCCTCTCCTGGTTCACCCCTCTCCTCTCCTGGTTCACCCCCTCTCCTCTCCTGGTTCGCCCCATCTCCTCTCCTCTCCTGTTTCGCCCCATCTCCTCTCCTCTCCTGGTTCACCCCTCTCCTCTCCTGGTTCCCCCATCTCCTCTCCTGGTTCGCCCCATCTCCTCTCCTCTCCTGGTTCGCCCCATCTCCTCTCCTGGTTCGCCCCATCTCCTCTCCTCTCCTGGTTCACCCCCTCTCCTCTCCTGGTTCACCCCTCTCCTCTCCTGGTTCGCCCCATCTCCTCTCCTCTCCTGGTTCACCCCTCTCCTCTCCTGGTTCACCCCTCTCCTCTCCTGGTTCACCCCCTCCTCTCCTGGTTCACCCCCTCTCCTCTCCTGGTTCGCCCCATCTCCTCTCCTCTCCTGGTTCGCCCCATCTGCTCTCCTGGTTCCCCCATCTCCTCTCCTCTCCTGGTTCACCCCCTCTCCTCTCCTGGTTCACCCCATCTCCTCTCCTCTCCTGGTTCACCCCATCTCCTCTCCTGGTTCGCCCATCTCCTCTCCTCTCCTGGATCGCCCCATCTCCTCTCCTCTCCTGGTTCACCCCATCTCCTCTCCTGGTTCGCCCCATCTCCTCTCCTCTCCTGGTTCACCCCCTCTCCTCTCCTGGTTCACCCCCTCTCCTCTCCTGGTTCGCCCCATCTCCTCTCCTCTCCTGGTTCACCCCATCTTCTCTCCTGGTTCACCCCTCTCCTCTCCTGGTTCACCCTCCTCTCCTGGTTCACCCCCTCTCCTCTCCTGGTTCACCCCTCTCCTCTCCTGGTTCGCCCCATCTCCTCTCCTGGGTTCACCCCATCTGCTCTCCTGGTTCGCCCCATCTCCTCTCCTCTCCTGGTTCACCCTCTCTCTCCTGGTTCACCCCATCTCCTCTCCTCTCCTGGTTCACCCCCTCTCCTCTCCTGGTTCACCCCCTCTCCTCTCCTGGTTCACCCCCTCTCCTCTCCTGGTTCACCCCTCTCCTCTCTCCTGGTTCACCCCTCTCCTCATAGACCCCATCACCTCTCTGGTTCACCCCTCTCCTCCCTGGTTCACCCCTCCTCTCCTGGTTCACCCCCTCTCCTCATAGACCCCATCACCTCTCCTGGTTCGCCCCATCTCCTCTCCTGGTTCACCCCCTCTCCTCTCCTGGTTCACCCCCTCTCCTCTCCTGGTTCACCCCCTCTCCTCTCCTGGTTCACCCCCTCTCCTCTCCTGGTTCACCCCCTCTCCTCTCCTCTCCTGGTTCACCCCATCTCCTCTCCTGGTTCACCCCATCTCCTCTCCTGGTTCACCCCATCTCCTCTCCTGGTTCACCCCATCTCCTCTCCTGGTTCACCCCATCTCCTCTCCTGGTTCACCCTCACTCCTCGCAGACCCCATCTCTCCTGGTTCACCCCCTCTCCTCTCCTGGTTCACCCTCTCTCCTCGTAGACCCCATCACCTCTTCTCTCCCCTTCCCTCTCCTGGATTGCCCCCCTCTTCTCTTGGTTCACCCCTTCTCCTCCCCTCTCCTGGTTCACCCCCTCTCCTCTCCTCTCTTGGTTCACCCCCTCTCCTCTCCTCTCCTCTCTTGGTTCACCCCTTCTCCTCCCCTCTCCTGGTTCACCCCCTCTCCTCTCTTGGTTCACCCCTTCTCCTCTCCTCTCCTGATTCGCCGCATCCCCTCTCCTGGTTAGCCCCATTTCCTCTCCTCTCCTGGTTCGCCCCATCTCCTCTCCTGGATCGCCCCCCTCTTCTCTCTTGGTAGACCCCCTCTCCTCTCCTCTCTTGGTTCACACCCTCTCCTCTCTTGGTTCACACCCTCTCCTCTTCCTTCCTGGTTCACACCCTCTCCTCTCCTGAATCGCTCCCCTCTCCTCTCCTGAAACGCTCGTCTCTCCTCTCCTCTCCTCTCCTGGATCGCTCCCCTCTCCTCGTTCGCCCCCCCTCTCCGGGTTCACACTCCCTCACCTCCCCTGGTTCACCCCCTTTCCTTTCCTCTCCTGGTTCTCCCTCTCTCCTGGTTCTCCCGCTCTCCTGTGTGATTAATGGATACAGAACACAGTCAGATTGTTTGTTCATCTGAAGAGAGTAGTGTTAACTGCCTGGTCATGCACTGCTGAAACCAAACACATCTGAAAGTCCAGTGTCACAGCTGCAGTATGCAAAATATCACACAAGACATTCCCTCTCAGGAAAAATAACCAAGGTAATTTGATATTTGGAATGTATGGTAGTGATCTTCTAAATAGCTAATTATGTTGTGCCTTCCCCTGTCCTCCACTCTCTCTCGCTTTGTATGCCAACATTCTCATACAAGTATCGGACTTGCAACCCTCTTCTCCTTAATATACCCTTTCTGTGTCGTGCTGGGGGCTCTAAAATTTGTGATGGATCTGGGGCATACCAAGGGACTCAGGAATACCAAAAACAGCCTTTAATAGATAACTCTGATAAGGTCTGGGAACTGGGAAAACAGCCCAAATTTAACGACTTTTAGAGGCCACTGGGTCAATGTCTACCCCTTAACTACTACATGTTCATTCCCTTTTTGGTGTGTGTGTGTGTGTGTGTGTGTGTGTGTGTGTGTGTGTGTGTGTGTGTGTGTGTGTGTGTGTGTGTGTGTGTGTGTGTGTGTGTGTGTACACAGTGAATGTACACAAGCCAAACTCAGAGATGAGTAGTCCTATAGATATTGATAATTTTCCACTTCAAACATTAAATATTCATTGGGTTTGTCCAAAGAGATTCAACATAGATGCACGGACAGACACTAAAATAACAAAGACAATTCTCCTACACAAGGCAACACATGACAGCACAAAGTATAGAACCATAGCTACCCTTCAGCTTCATGAGGGTGGGGGATTGTTCAAGAGGGTGGGAGCTTGTTCATGAGGGTGGGAGCTTGCTCTGTAGCTATGTGTGAGCGACAGCTAGTATGTAAAACATTTCCATATTTTTCTCTGTGTCCACACAAACAAACAGAAGCACACAGAGAGGAAACGGGCTGACCTGGGCCTCTCAACTATTCTTTCATGGATGGGATTCTCCTCCCATTAACGATCTTCAGTTGTCTCCTGAATAAAACTCCTCAGCATTATGTCATGGCTCAGCCCTCTGAGAGAAGCACTGAGGGAACACACTCCAGGCTGCACACACAAATGCACTGCATAGTGGATAGGTGTTCATCATGACTGATCCTGCCAGATCAGTCACCATGGAAGTCAGGACACGAGAGGTAATAAGCTTTTTTTTAGGAAAAACTACTGCAAAGTAGCCAATGATGTCTGAAACAGACATGAATCTTTAGGGAGCATAAATCCTGTTTTTTTCTTCTCCTGTGGCTTGCTGAGACTTGTGCTATAACACGATCGAGCAGCATTTTCTCACCTTACAACAAAGGCTCCTCACAAAGTAAGCCTGAGGTGAGATCCATCCATATTTCCTTTGTATTGTTATATATATATATATATATATTTTAACTCTACATAGTTGGGACGGGCTCGTAAGCAAGCCTTTCACGGTAAAGTCTACATCCGTTGTATTCGGTGCATGTGACATAAGAAAAAAACCTGTAGCTAGATAGTGCATAGTGCATAGTTGACAATCTAACCACAGTTGTCTGGAGCGTGCATGGTGCTTGCAGTACTACAGTAGTTGGATTCCTGCATGGGCCACATATACTATACTGAATGTGTTGACTGTGCATCTACTACCATTTTACACTTTGCGGGTATATTTTTAAGACAAAATCACTCTCACTTGCAGTAATAACTACTATCCAAATGTTTATTAAGGATTTTTTTTTTACCTCTCTACCATGATAGGGTTTTTCACACACCCTACACCCTACACCTTCCAGCACCCTACACCTTCCAGCACCCTACACCTTCCAGCACCAGCAGCAATGTTCCCTCTAAACTGTGTGGCCACGCAGCAACCCAGAGACTGCTGCACAGAGCCCAGAAGAACTATAAGCCCAAGGAGAGAAGCATGAGATTTAACTTCACTCAACTTCGTAGGTTTTTCCCTGTTAGTTAACACTATCAACGTTTCCCTTTACTGTGGCAATTGGGATGGAATCACCTCATTATTAGCCACTTCCCATTCAACATACCGAAACAAAATTAACTATGCAAGAGATTTTGCTGTAGGCAGCACACAGAGTAGGATTCTACTGAGCACGTACTCTACACAGACCGGTGCACCATAACCAATTAACCATAACCAATTAAAGCTGCAAAAGGCCTATATGCAAATAGACCATTCCCATATACGGATCTGTGCCATACAGCTGTGGTCGTGAGTAGTTTAGCTTGTTTTGAGATCAAAGCATGAGCTGCATGTAGCCTCGTGTGCACATTTTGTTTATATCCTTTGCTAGTTAGTGAGTTATTAGCCCAGTTAGGTAAAGGGGCAGTGTTGTATTTTGAGACGGTCTTGAATAAGTTAAGTAGCCAATAGGCAGAGGATAGCATGTGTCTGATTCTCTATAATAATGGTATGGGAATAATAGTGCGTTTTATTTTGTAAAGTGGTTTCTTGCATCAAACAACAAAAAAACATTTTCAGTCACCACCTTGTCTGAAGGACAAGTGGATAAACAGGTTAATGCCAAGCCCTGCAAGTTTTTCCTCAAAAGGCTCAGGGAATGCAGGCCTATATTGAACACCACACATTGGCTGGAAGTTGCACAGAATTTTCAATGTTCAAGTTCGCGCTCAGCAGACCGGAAATTTGCTCAGTACCCCAAAAGATTTGAGGGAACATTGACCAGCAGGCATCTCCGATTACCTAAAACTGTCCTTTTCCAATATTGTTAGAATGTATTAGTAATAGTCTCGTAATGTTCAACTTCCTTCGTGGGCACTGCCAGTATAATCAATGAACCACTCAGCACAAGTCAGCTGACAAGACATGATGGACATGGTCACACCGTAGTGAGTCAGCTATGGCATGCAGGACTACATCAGGTTTAGTGACAGAGTTAGTGGCTCACACTATTTCACAATGCCCAGTGCCCACTGTGTACCCTCACTCTTTTACTCTGTCTGTCTTGCTTTCCTTCAAAACCATCTTAAAGATCCATCATCTTGTCTGTGTCTATCTCATTACATATTGCTGAAGTAAAACCCACTGATTCAGTAAACAGCCATATTATCTTGTGCCTGGGAATAAATGGTGATTAACATTCCAATAGCATTCATCTGCATAGATGTAACCGTCATTTAACTAGGCAAGTCAGTTTAGAACAAATTCTTATTTACAATGACGGCTTAGGAACTGTGGCAGAACGACAGATTTTTACCTTATCAGCTCGGGGATTCAATCTAGCAATTTTTCAGTTACTGGCCCAACACTCTAACCACTTGGCTACCTGCCGCCCCAAAGTGGCAGGTACCTGCCGCCCCACGTCAGAGGTAGCTGTTGGCTTTAGAAAGACAGCTGCCATTTTCTCACCATGTTTCTCCTCAGTTCACCTCAGTAGAAGTGAGGGGAATGCTTGTCTGTGTTTGTGACCTTTCAATGACAGACAGATGGTGTTGTTTGTACTACAATGTTTGGTTTATTGTCTGATAAAGCCCTAAAATCGCATGTTTGTTTTCATCAGACGATCCATCAATTCATTCCTTTTCCTCCATTCGAGAAAACTTCTCTCAGTTTAAGAACATGTTCGCATTTCATTCTAGATACAACACTCGTCCCTTCATTCTAGAACATTTGTTCCTTCACTCTAGAACACCTTTTATTCTAGAACAGAGGTTGAACAAGACAATTGCCTCAGGTAAGAGGAGGCCATCCATCCAACATAGTTTGGTTACCAACTTCCTCGATTAAAAAAGGGCAACAGTATCTGAAAACAGGGAAGACATGGATCGGCAATGCTATTCTCTTAGCCTGTTCTGTTGGCCAACAACGGAGGCATGAATCTAAAATCGCAGGCTGGCACCTAGACTACAATTCTGTTGCTACACGTATGCTATCCCAACAACACATCTGAATTCAACAACACACTTTTCCCTTTACTCTCCTTCATTTAAACCGCTGATGACGTTTGTTCAGGTGGCTTGGGTTCCACGGCTGCTGCCAATGTGCCAGTTGTGAATGGGGAAGCGCGTACACACACATGCAGGCATCATGCAGGCATCATGAGCACAGGGTCTACTGCAGGATGTTGCCCTCGTCAGAGCTAAGATTACACACACACAGGAATTCACACGCTCCTTACACACACGTAATGGAGATGCCTCCCTTCCACAGCTCGGCGAATAGAAGAAGCATATCTCAGAGGAAATGCTTCCTAAAAATCAAGAACAAGTGACGCTTAGTATTTTAACAGGAAGAAACACTGCTGCCCTCGCTGTTCTATAACTCTTCCAGGGTCGTCTGACATGTAAAACACTTCTGCTTTCACATTGATGAAACTAGCATTTGACTGTTTGCACTTTCCCCATTGTCACAAGAGAAGTAGAACTTTTGGATTGCACCTTTATTATTTCTATGTTCAACACGTCAGCATCTTCCAACACTGTGGGCTGTGACTGGTAATATGAGCTGTTAGGTGATCCTCAGCAGAGATGAGATGGCTGAATGGAGGTTTGGATTTCACTGCATCATCCCCTCAGCATCCTCCACAAAAACAAGAATACTGGACACCAGGGAGAAACGGAGGGAGATTTCCTGATTCTGAATTATACTCAGGTCTTACTAGCTACTCTGTTGTTTGTTGGTATTTGAGACAGAGCAGGTGAGATACACTTCCTGGAATCTCAACTGTGATGTCATCATAGGTCCTCTTCAGCAGGCCTGAATAAGCACTACTCCATCCTCTGGCCCCTTAACAAATCCTCCCTTGTGATCACTTACCTTACATGACTGAATTGGCTAACGTGAAGCTGCGCTTAGACCAACTCAGTCGTGTCAGATTAGTGATGATTACTTACTTCAAAAGGAATAAAGGAGAACAGAGGGATGCATTTACCAAGTACTGGAATAGGGCCTCTCTCTCCCTGGTCAGCTCTGCAGAAGTCAGGGGATATTGATGGCTTTTTATTTCTCTGCTTGGCTACAGTTCACTTTATTCCATTTATGTGGGAAGTGTGAGGACGCTGGCGTAAACACTGGGAGCTGAGTGGAAACTGGGCTTTCCTGTTGTCTCTCTGACTCTGGGAGCATTCGGACAGGGGATGAGGATCTCCGTTCAGCCTTGGCTGAGACACACTTGCATAAACAAACAGGAATATGTATGGTTCTCTCTTCTCCATTCACATTCTCACTATGTCCCTGTGCTGTGACCTCAACCAGCCTCGGCATACAGCGCAAGTACACAGCACACATACACACAGATAGGGGCATCCCTGTACACCCCAGACTTTGACAGAATCTCACAGGCATTCATTCAACCGTTGGCACTCTGGGCTCTGTCAGTTACGGCCCCTAGTCATTCTAACATTTCCAGGCAGAATCTAAACAACTAAGCACTCATTAGACTCGATACACAACACACTCCAATCAGCAATGAATCACAAAAGATAAGTTGACAGTTGATCACTTGTTATGGAGCCATCTTCAACGAGATCTTATAAATAAACCATCAGCTCTTCACAGTTCAAATCTCTGTTGATCATGTCTGCCTTTTCACTATCAACTCTGAGCAAAAAGCAACAGTGAATCCACTGATGACCAATGAAAACCCCTTTCAGTTTTTGGGATGTACCAGCCCATGGTTTACACACTGTTGTGCCAACCCAACCCGTACTATGCTGGCTCGGGTATAGAGCAGCTGGGACAACAAGGATCTGTCATGGGTCGCCATGTCATCTTCTTATTTCATTCAATTTAAAAGGGACACCACCAAAAAATGACTTCAAAATAGATATGTTATTTTCATTATCTTGCATATATCTGAACATATGACAGTTCCATGTTATTCAGATTAGAGAACACTATACCACTCCTGGACCAGCAGTGGTTCACATTCATGACTAAACTATTTAATATTTTTGGATCACCTGAGGACTGGTTGCCAAATACAGTACCTGTGCTATAGAGACTGTTTGATGCTCTGATTTTCTTTGGAATCATCTGTGATCTGGCAGTTTTTATTTGACACTCGTAGGCTGGTTTCAAGCTGCATCTCAAAACAACGAAGGACCCTTGTATGGCAGTGGTACACTGACTGCAAACATCTGTCTCTTTCTCTCTGTCTGTCCTATCTTTGACCCAGAGTGCAGCCAATCCATAAGTATGTCATTATTACTGTGAGATAACCACTAGGCCAGCCATAGGAACACTGCCTTCTCCTGCGTCACTGCTCAACTCCACAGAGAGCCTGTAGCCACATTACACCATGCACAACTCTGTGTGTGTGTGTGTGTGTGTGTGTGTGTGTGTGTGTGTGTGTGTGTGTGTGTGTGTGTGTGTGTGTGTATCTAACGGTGCATTTCTCAGAGAGAGAGGAACACAGCCTTCTCAGTTTTTTTATGTATTCAGATAGACGGGATGCTGTATCTTATGGCATTAACAAGACATAAGAGCCATAACATTCTCATTATTTTATGGCAAAAACACAACATAAGAGCCATAACATTATCATTAGTAACGTACTGCAATGCCAATAATTTCATCAGTTTGGATCCTTGGTCGAGTCTGAAGTGAAGGGATAGGCCTATGTGCACGTGAAAGGATATTTCCTTAAAGATTAATGAAGGTTAATAACTAAACAGCTCCGAAACTCTCCACCTGCCGAACACACAGATTATGACCTAACACAAACAGACGGTAAACATGAAATTGACAGAACCGAAGTGCCCAATCAGACGGTTGTTTGGGGTATCGAAGTTTTTAAAAAAGGCTGCATTTTGCTGCACGGAGACCACCATAGCATTTAGATTCCGATCACGTCATTGATCATCATAAAATGTGCCACTGCCAACTGTAGCAAATGATCATCAGACCAGAGTTTGACCCCAGTTCTAGTCATACTGTCTGAACATGTCGAATATTGCGAAAGAATGGTTACGGTTTCACTGGTGGGCTCTACTACAGTCTAATCATAATCACGCAGAAAACAATTCGTTAAATCAAACGTAAAGCTGATGTGCGGGGTTATTTTTTAAATTACATTTAGAGGGACCTTTGTTCACAAACGTAGGGACTGTCAAACGATTTTATCCTACAGGCCTAAACATACATAGGCTAGATTGGACATCCATTGAGCTAGGAATGGATACATTTAAGGGTTTAAAAGCCTATCATAAGCAATAAAACATGTGGCTTGGTGATGAAGGTGGTGGTGTATGGTATAAAGTAGATTTTAGAGCAGCATAGCATCTATAAATATCATGTTCAGAGACAATTTAGATTGCATCACTGTAGCATTCAACACAAAATGGAATTCGAACCCCATTCTACGCGTCAAAATGGTTCATTCATTTTATTAGGCTGTTTGAAGACCTACCTTCTCTTGCTTTTAACAGTACCGTATTGGCCACAATATTCTCCAGCTCCATCTAAAATCCTTTGATTTTGCTGAATAGATGCGTTGTTGTTTTTACGTCGGCACAGCAACACCTTGCTCTTCACGGCTAAATTGCTTTTCGTTTTACTCAAAATCCATATCAAATGTATACATTTCAAATTCCTTGAAAGTCTATACACAGGCTATCGAGGAAATCCTTGTAATATTAACTAGGGTATGGTTCATATTGTCGGCTCTGAATACAGCGTCCGGAGGGCATTTCCATTCTAATTCCGGAGACTGTTGTGTTTCGTGCGAAATTTTGTGCGGAATCAAAGAAGGATAGGACTGTTGAGCCATCAATACATCCCGAAACAGCCCGAAACCTCGGCAAGACCTACATCCTTTGGTAACGCATTCGTAACAGCGGCTGAAGCACAGACCAGTAGCACTGGTGGGAGTTGGTGAAGTGTACTAGACTCAACGTGCTCCACCTCTTGGTGCGTAATAAAAAAAAAAAGGGCTGTTTTTTTTTTGATCTTGGTTGTAAACGTTTGGCGGAGCTCTAAGCGGTTTCCCCCGTGGTTCTGGTCAATATGTCGGTTACATTTGGATGTGTACAGTGTCCAAAGTGTACAGTCTATGGAAGTTCAATGATTTATAGTAAGAGTTCGCAAATCTTGATACACCAAGTTGGTGGTTCCAATATTCCAGTCCATCGCCCGTGGAACACACAGCCAGTCGGAAGGGGCGTGTTCATATCTGGCCCATGACGTATGCGTTGCTGAGTATGCCTGTCTGGCTGTCAAAGACATCTGATAGCGGCACATTCTTGCCATCCCCTCCCAATGCAATGCCAAGCGGTAGAACTGAAGATGAAAGACCTTGGGAGAAAGAATGATATTGATAAAGGTGATGTTCCCCATACATAGGCTATTGGTCCGTTGTTCAAATGCTGTTTTTCATCTGACATGGAAAGCCTAAGAACCGCGGTGCACAATAACATATTTGAATTATGAAAACTGATCAAACACAACATCCAATTATCTCAAGATCTCATACAGGCCTACCAGTAGACTTTATGCCATTGGTGATTCTCTGCCTGTCTTCTAAGGTTCATATATACTGAACAAAAATATTAACGCAATATGCAAGAATTTCAATTGTTTTACTGAGTTACAGTTCATATAATGACATCAGTCAATTGAAATGTATTCCTGAGGCCCTAATATATGGATTTCACAAGACTGGGCAGGGGTGCAGCCATGGGTGGGCATAGCCCACCCAATTGGCAGCCAGGCCCACCCACTTGGGAGCCAGGCACAGCCAATCAGAATGAGTTTTTCCCCACAAAAAGTCTTTATTACTAACAAAAATACTCAGTTTCATCAGGTGTCTGGTCTCAGACGATCCCGCAAGTGAGGAAGCTGGGCTGGCGTTTGTACACGTGGTCCGCGGTTGTGGATGTACTGCCAAATTCTCTAAAACAGCATTGGAGGCCGCTTATGGTAGAGAAATTAACATTCAATTCCCTGGCAACAGCTCTGGTGGACATTCCTGCAGTCAGCATGCCAATTACACGCTCCTTCAAAACTTGAGAGATCTGTGTTGTGTTGTGTAACAAAACTGGAACACGCTCGATCACTCTCCTTCTTGGTCAAATAGCCCTTACACAGCCTGGAGGTATGTTGGGTCATTGTCCTGTTGAAAAACAAATGATATTCCCACCAAGCGCAAACCAGATGAGACTGGACATTTTTACTAAGATTAAATGTCAGGAATTGTGAAAAACTGAGTTTAAATGTATTTGGCTAAGGTGTATGTAAACTTCCCGACTTCAACTGTATGCTGAGCACTTGTTGGCTGTTTTTCCTTCACTCTGCGGTCCAACTCATCCCAAACCATCTCAACTGGGTTGAGGTTGGGTGATTGTGGAGACCAGGTCATCTGATGCAGCACTCCATCACTCTCCTTCTTGGTCAAATAGCCCTTACACAGCCTGGAGAATTCTTCATCCAAATTGAGGTTAGTGATCGCTGTTCTGATGTCCAGAAGCTATTTTCGGTAATAGTAAATTATGGTGGAAACATTATGTACAAAAACACTTTAAGATCAGCACAAAAAGAAAAAACACAAAATAGTATATTTGGGCAGGAGCCCGTAAAATGGACGCTATACATCCCAGCGCCATTCTCCGTCAGATTAGCTGATCCCACCTGATCATCCGGTTGGACATGACTTCAACAGGGTCACCAAGAGGGATCAGCCAATGAAGTTGGAAGTCCCACCCAGTTGACTACATTAAAATGATGGAAGCCCTCAATGGCACTGCCCATGCTAATATACTAGAGACCTCCATCACTCTATGAGAGACCACAGTGCCTTCTGCAGTAGAGCAGTAATCCATAGTCAGACTCAAATGAAAATTCCCATTTACAAATTAAACAAAGCAGACTTCAGTAATAAAATAACAAAAACTTTTATAGAAAACAAATCTTGTCATTACAATGTGTCTGCTTACACTAACAGAGTTCATCACTGTATACTATTGACTTAGTTCTCAGTGCTATGTTATGAAAATCATAATTGATTTCTCATCAAATGTAGTCTTGTAGACAATCTAAGTTGTGTGGTCTACCCTCAAATCATGCATCACTTAATTCATTGTTTGCTTTCAAACCAATGAGTCATAATCAAAATTAAATCAGTACAGTATTTAGTGTGACTTGCGTCATCTACAAAGCACACATTCTTCTCATAGTCTTCAAAATAATCCCCTATTCAACATATAACTGAGGAGTCCAGTATTACGGAAGAAAATGGAACAGAAGTGCCTTCAGTATTCATCGAGATTATCTGCTTTTGGGATGGATAGGCCTCTGTCCTTCAGTGCGGTCACCTTGGCTTTCTCGGTCTTCTGCTTGGCTTGCTGTTGCAATCGCTGCTCCTCCAGGATCTCCTCTATAGAAACTTGCTGCAAGACGTTGTCACACAGCTTATCAATGTCCTAAAGTGGGATTATATTAAACATACTGTCAACGTACATGTCATGCATGTCCTTCTGGAGAGTAATAGCAGTGGCACACGGGTAAACCCCAGCAACTGATTGTTCTTAACTGATCAAATCAAACTGTATGTCACATACATGCACCAAATTCAACAGGTGTAAACCTTGCCGTAAAATATTTACTTACAAGCCCTTAACCAGTAATGCAGATTTAAAAAAAATAAATAATAATATTTGCTACAAAAATGTATCAAATATAAAGTACAAAAAAAAGTAACAATAAAATAAAGAGGCTATATACAGTGGGGACCGGTACCGAGGCAATGTGCGGGGGTACCGGTTAGTCCAGGTAATATGTACATGTAGGAGGGGTAAAGTGACTATACATAGATAATAAACAGCGAGTAGCAGCAGCATAAAAAAGGGGGTCAATAGAAATAGTCCAGGTATCCATTTGATTAACTGTATAGCAGTCTTTTGCTTGGGGGTAGAAGCTGTTAAGGACCCTTTTGGATCTAGACTTGGTGCTCTGGTACCGCTTGCCATGCGGTAGCAGAGATAACAGTTTATGACTAGGGTGGCTGGAGTCTGACCATTTTTAGGGCCTTCCTCTGACAGCACCTGGTATAGAGGTCCTGGATGGCAGGATGCTTGGCCAGTGAGTTCAAGCAAAGACCATCTTAGAACGATAGGATCCTATATTTCTACTGATGAATATAGCCTTAAGATGCTTTTGGGAAACCAGGCCCTGTGTGTGAATCAGCCATGCTACGTAGGTGACAACTAAAGTTTGGGCTGAAGTACAGTGCCTTGCGAAAGTATTCGGCCCCCTTGAACTTTGCGACCTTTTGCCACATTTCAGGCTTCAAACATAAAGATATAAAACTGTATTTTTTGTGAAGAATCAACAACAAGTGGGACACAATCATGAAGTGGAACGACATTTATTGGATATATCAAACTTTTTTAACAAATCAAAAACTGAAAAATTGGGCGTGCGAAATTATTCAGCCCCTTTACTTTCAGTGCAGCAAACTCTCTCCAGAAGTTCAGTGAGGATCTCTGAATGATCCAATGTTGACCTAAATGACTAATGATGATAAATACAATCCACCTGTGTGTAATCAAGTCTCCGTATAAATGCACCTGCACTGTGATAGTCTCAGAGGTCCGTTAAAAGCGCAGAGAGCATCAAGAAGAACAAGGAACACACCATGCAGGTCTGAGATACTGTTGTGAAGAAGCCGGATTTGGATACAAAAAGATTTCCCAAGCTTTAAACATCCCAAGGAGCACTGTGCAAGCGATAATATTGAAATGGAAGGACTATCAGACCACTGCAAATCTACCAAGACCTGGCCGTCCCTCTAAACTTTCAGCTCATACAAGGAGAAGACTGATCAGAGATGCAGCCAAGAGGCCCATGATCACTCTGGATGAACTGCAGATGAACTCTGGCCTTCATGGAAGAGTGGCAAGAAGGAAGCCATTTCTTAAAGATATCCATAAAAAGTGTTGTTTAAAGTTTGCCACAAGCCACCTGGGAGACACACCAAACATGTGGAAGAAGGTGCTCTGGTCAGATGAAACCAGAATTGAACTTTTTGGCAACAATGCAAAACGTTATGTTTGGCGTAAAAGCAACACAGCTCATCACCCTGAACACACCATCCCCATTGTCAAACATGGTGGTGGCAGCATCATGGTTTGGGCCTGCTTTTCTTCAGCAGGGACAGGGAAGATGGTTAAAATTGATGGGAAGATGGATGGAGCCAAATACAGGACCATTCTGGAAGAAAAAGACCTGAGATTCTGCAAAAGACCTGAGACTGGGACGGAGATTTGTCTTCCAACAAGACAATGATCCAAAACATAAAGCAAAATCTACAATGGAATGGTTCAAAAATAAACATATCCAGGTGTTAGAATGGCCAATTTAAAGTCCAGACCTGAATCCAATCGAGAATCTGTGGAAAGAACTGAAAACTGCTGTTCACAAATGCTCTCCATCCAACCTCACTGAGCTCGAGCTGTTTTGCAAGGAGGAATGGGAAAAAATTTCAGTCTCTCGATGTGCAAAACTGATAGAGACATACCCCAAGCGACTTACAGCTGTAATCGCAG
This sequence comes from Oncorhynchus keta, assembly GCF_023373465.1. Classification (NCBI taxonomy): domain Eukaryota; kingdom Metazoa; phylum Chordata; class Actinopteri; order Salmoniformes; family Salmonidae; genus Oncorhynchus; species Oncorhynchus keta. Next base: position 31,986,547 of record NC_068445.1, read on the forward strand.
CAAAAGGTGGCGCTACGAAGTATTAACTTAAGGGGGCTGAATAATTTTGCACGCCCAATTTTTCAGTTTTTGATTTGTTAAAAAAGTTTGAAATATCCAATAAACGTTGTTCTACTTCATGATTGTGTCCCACTTGTTGATTCTTCACAAAAAAAATACAGTTTTATATCTTTATGTTTGAAGCCTGAAATGTGGCAAAAGGTCGCAAAGTTCAAGGGGGCCGAATACTTTCGCAAGGCACTGTACTTACTACTCATGTGAGTATATTGAAAAACTGCTACACATTCAACTAATTTGTAGTATATCCCCTCTGGTCTTATCAACAGGCTTACTTTAGCACAAACAAATGACTGTGTAGGCCTACTCTACTAAGGAAACTAAAGCAGCCTTGAAGTACTGATAAAGAACAAGAGGGTGGCATGGATGAATACTTACTATTTCTCCAAGCAAAACAACATTCTCTCCTCTCACAATGAAGATTCCCCGGGGGATGTCTCCAAACTTCTTGCCCACGTGGATGCGCTCGACTGTTTGATGAAAAACTAGGTTGGCTGAAATTAGGTGAAGAGATGAGATAGGGAAAATGATCTTAACCTCCCTTCGATTGCCTGAATGTACCTACTTGTGAATAAGTTACATTATCTGAGTATTGACAACATCAAACTAAGCTAAGAAGGCTAGTGTTTAAACTGAAATATGATTATTAGTTTGTTAATTTGCCATACCAAACTGGTCAATGCTTCTCAGAAACCCAATTAGCGTTCGTCCATCTCGAAGAAGTACAAGATGCTTTTCTGCAAGAAAAAAAGTAATGTTTATAGTTGAGCCAGAGCACGTGGTTACAATGTATCCAAACGTTGCCCCCCACGCCCCACAGTGAGGATACAATGTTGCAAGTTCGCCGCGTGTCAAATGATGACAAGAAGGGGTTCTTTCTGTTCGTTCGTTCATAATTCACCAGTGACTGTGTTTGATCATTATCATCATCACGGTTTTCGAACGTTGGAAATGTTTTGGGCTTTTCACTCACACTTCTGTCTCAACTCAGCCTAACCTTCGCTATCCCAACTTACTGTCTATGTCATCGATGAGACTCGCGGTCCCTGGCATGTAGTTCATTTTGATCGTGTGTAGTTAATCGCGTAGTTATCGTGTAGTGTAGTTAAAAGACAAATCGTTAAAAAGTATATATGTATCCTCTCTACAGGAAGAGCAGGGAACGCATGCTCAGGGAAGCCCTTCCTGTAGAATTGTAACCCATTAACCGCCGCCACATTGGAAAATGTTCTTCTGTAATTTATTATTGTATCCGATAATAGATAACATTGTTATTGTATTTGAATTTCGATATAGTTATTAAAGTGACAATTTAGGCTAATATAACTTGAATAACTGATGTATATTTATGACATTGCATTTTTCTAATAATGTAATACTTTGAATGAATATGCGTTTGTTTTTTAATAAGACACAAACATTAGGCCATTCAAACAACTACCGCGAATTGTAACCATCGAAATTTGTTTAAACAAATTATTGGTTTAAATCGACGCATTCGGTGGGATCTGCTCTAAACTCTGAGCGCCTATTGGTCAAAATACCAAATATTCCACGCACGTGGAAAAAAGGAAAAGGGAGGGGCGAAAATGAAAGGAGCAAACAATGATATATTTAGCTGCCCATGGTCAATGCCTTCAACAACTCGAGAATTTCAATAAAGCTTTTGTTTTTCATATCAGTAAGAGCGCTCCGATTTGACAGTCCATTTTATCACGATTTATTTTAATGACAAACGACAGAAGTGCTGGGGACGCTGCTTGGGTGATGCATCATCAAATGCAGTCGAATCCCAAATCCGCCTGGCCCTCCAATTTCAACTCGGAAAATAATAACGTGAACTGGAATAACGCTATGGTACGACACATTGTATAGCTAATTCATGTCAACACGAAGATAACTAGTTATGTTAATCACATTTTAGAACATACGATTTAATGTTCGTAAACACGCGTTGGTATTTTTGTACTGTATACAGTTGAGCGTTCATTAGCTAGCTAGCTAGTTAGCCTGCGTTCTAGCCAGCCACTTTAGCTAGCTAACCATCTTCTGACCGTTTATCCCATCTACCTAACTAGTGATGTCCTATATTGCTAGCTACCTAACTTGCTTATTTGGTTATATTTGACATGCAGATTGTCTAGTTATGCAGTTTGTAGTGTATGATTTATATCCTAGCTAGTTAATAGCTACTGTTTTGTGATTCTTCCGCTGCTAGCTAACCTTAGCTAGCTATTATGTAATACAGTAGGAAATGCTTTTGCATTCGGTCAGTGTCTTGCTTAATTACTAGACGATTGGATACTTTAGTCAAACAAGTTCTTGAAGTGACGTGACAATAGAGGTCTGGGGTTACTGTTTACTCATGTCAATATAGTTGACTATTTAAACATTGCGGATTTTGAGCCCAGGTAAAAAATTATTATCATATGCCTACAGGACGCTTCCCAATACCCTGGTTACTCCTCAAACTACTGGTATCCCCAGACACATTCCACAGCAGGGCACTATCCAAATGCCTACCCTTCAGGATCTGACGTACAGCCACCTTACAACCCACAGGTACAGTACGGCCTCATGTTATGTCATAGCAAAGGCCCTCTAAATCCACCTCTATACATGGGGATTAAGTCCTAATCCCTCATCTCAAGGGCTCTCACCCTTCCTTGACACTTTGTTACTCACGCACAAATATTTTCACAGACTGGCAGTCTGGCACTCACATTCAAACCCTTACTGATGTAGGCACGCATTCCCTCTCTCTCCCTATCCAGGCAATGCAAGCATATCCAAATGGCCACGGCGTCTATAACACTGGTCCAGGCCAATATCCTGCAAATTCTTTCCACCCATCCAACCCATTCTACTGTGCAGAGCAGATGTCTCCCAGGCAGGCAACAGGCCAGTACCCTAGCCAGGGCTGCCCAGGACCAGAGCAGAGCACAGGCGGGTCAGGACAACCCCCCACCCAGCACCAACATCAGCACCACCACTACCCTGGACCACACTGTCAAGGGGTAAGTGCATTCAACCAGGGCAGTGTTTAACAGTGTCTGAGGTAAAGGCAGTTGGGCATAATGGCTCTTGTCTATTTTCTCCCAGGCCCCTAGCTATCCTCCTGGGTCTTACACACACTATGGGGAAGGTGGTCCTGCATTGCCTGCAAACCCCCAATACCCCACTGGACAGGCCCTTCACCCTAGGCCGCAGGCTGAGGCCTGGGCCCACTCAGGTGGGTATGGGCCCTCACACCAGCAGTGGCAGCCAGGCACCCAACCTCTACACAGCAACTATGGGAACCCTGTCCGCCCACAACACCCCCCAGCCTGGCCAGGCACTGGCACTGGAGCCCCACCCCCCTATGAAGCCAAGGTATGTGTGGAACACAAGGGAGGCATCTCAAAGACCTAAATTGGTCTTTGGTCGTCTCGTCTCCTTTATTTGAACATATTGTTTCTAAAATACCCTCTAAGTGGTACTAATTTTGTTCTTCTTGGAAGAAAGGGGATAGTTCAGAAAAGGTACCATAGCAGTCTTGGGTCTGAATTAATTTAATTTCTATTCATTACACACTAATTGTGTAAGACTATCTTTTTTACCTCCTCAGGACCAGCACTACCCAGGACCCCACCAGCACCAGTGTGCCCCACAGGTGGGACCCAAACCCAGACCAGCCCCCTCCCCTAACCCCACTAATGGCAAGCCCGTCGACTTCAGCTCACCTCCCCAGATGTACAACAAACCAGGACGAGGGGGGGTGCAGGAGCCAAAGCCTTCCCAGGGTGAGCCTCCAACCCAGCCCCAGGGGCCAATCGGGCCCCAGCCCCTGAGCGACAACCCCAGCTTGGCCAAAGTCCAGCAGGTCATGGCCCGGGTGCTTTTGCTCCATGAGGATGTGGATGAGTTTGTGGGTAAAAAATCGGACAAGAGTTACCGATATCTGGAGGAACTGCTGACCAAGGAGCTGCTGGTTCTGGACTCAGTGGAGACCCAGGGACAGGAAGTGGTCAGGCAGGCCCGGAAGGAGGCTGTGCAGAGGATCCAGGCCATCCTGGACCGGCTGGAGAAAAAGGCCTTCTGAATTGGACCGGTTCTGGTTCTAAGGGTCTTACTGTTCTTTTTTTGTGACATTTGAATCTAAACCGGTCCCTTGGAATTAAATGCCCAATTATGTTTGTTGACTACATCTCCTGGATCGTAAAGGTTTAGACTGGTTCTCAACAAGGACTTTTGGTTTGGAATCAGGCCAGCTTATGCTACTTCACGCAGGTGTGATCAGGAACATAAGAGATGCCATGTCAAAGTATTCATGATGGCAAATGTAATGGTTGTACATATCAAGTCATGACTAAGTTATGGTGTTGTTGGGTTAGTTTTCATAACCCGACATTAGTGTCCATGATGGCTTAAAGCATCGGTTATGTCATGCTTGTGCCAGTGTAATATAGTCTTATAATGGTGGTTTCATATAGTGTCACCATGTTCATTTCAAAGTAGGTAAATGTTGCCCCTTAATCACTGATAGGGTGAGATGTTTTTGCTTTGTTAATAAGGCTTGGATTTGGCATAGGCTAATCTGATCCTAGATCTGTGTTCAAAGGCCACTTCTACCATGAGTGTTCCATTCACCATGTTTTCTTACATGTTGCGAACCATTTGCACTACCATGAGATTTTCCCTTCATCACTCACCCTAACCTTATCACCCACCTGTCATTGTAAGCAGAATGCAAACAGTGTGCATTCACACACATCCTTCCAAATTGCTGCAGGGATTTACATTAAGGGTTGCCCCATTGCCTTTGTCAAGTTAACTGGGCGGTCATGCAAGTTGAGCCTGCTCTGAGGTTGCTCCATTAGTCAGGTGATATGTTTTTAAGAAGTGAATACAACCAAACTGCAAAGAATTTCAATAGCCTAAAACTGATATCCCTTTAGGTGAATGACAGGATTTATGGCAGTTGGGCAGGTCACACCTTTTTTTACTGATTTAAAAAAAGTGAAAGGCAGGCAATATGGCGCTTCTGCTTAATTTACATTTGAGCAAGTGATCATAATATTTGAGCAACCAAAAAATGATCCTGACTTGCCTTTGTAGACTTTATCAATCCCTAGGTGGGTAATGTTACACACACAGTATCTACAAAGGTAGAGTCAATTGCTTTTCAATGCGGTCGATGGAAGAAATTCAATTAATGACTTAAATTTGCTCAATGGAAATATTGAGGAAGTTTGAATTCACTCCCTGAATAAATTCATGTTTTAATTCCATCTATCCTAACCCTGGTATGTATGTATGTATAGTAGTTGGTCTACAACTCCTCCACAATGCTTTTGCCATTGATTGGTGTTAGACATTGTAATTAAGTCCAGTCCTAGGATCAGTTTAGTGTTATTCTTCAAAGGACGAAAAGGAAAACTGACCTTAGACCCTGTTCAATTACTTCCTTCTTTAGAGTAATCTCTGACCTTTCTACCACAGTTTTACCTTTCATGTTCATATCAGACCAGGACCCATATCCATAAATCGTCTCGGAATATGAGTGATGATCTAGTATCAGGTCCACCCTGTCCATATAATCTTATTCATTATGATCTAAAAGGTGAAACTGAACCTAGATCAGCACTCCTACGTAGAGGCTTTGTGGATACGGGCCCAGTGATATTTTAAGGAAGAAGGATTGAAACAGGTGGTTGGGGTCAGCTTCATCCTACAGCACTATGATTGGATGTTTATTTATTTCAAAACCACAAATCAAATCACTTTCTTAGATTGTGTTAATTTCTTAGAAATCAGCTACTTTGTTGATCAAAATAAATAATAATAATCATGAGTGCCATAATATCGGCAAGTGCTTTTTCAAATCGTTATAAAAAAATCTACTTTAAATCTCTTAAGCTTTGCATGGATCAAAATGTTCTGTTTGTCATGTTTCTTTTTTTCCTGTAATGTTATTTTTGTGTTCAGATAGAGAACCATTCGCTAACTAAAAAATATCTATATTTGTAACAGGGACCAAGGTCCTGTCTACAGCGGTTTCTGACGTAATGCATGTTTCCAACAGAAGATGGGACTATTTTCCTGACTGATTCAGAAATGACTACAGCTCAAACAGATGAATTGCATTAAATGTCAGTACATTTTTCAAATGTGTTATGCATGTTATTGTATAGTCTTTTGGAAAACATACCATAAACACTCAAAATTAACAAGAGTTTGTCATATGATAGGTGGTAGAGAGAAAATGAAAGACGTTTGAATGAAGTGAGGGGTAAAGAAAGTGAGACAACACACTGCAAGCTGATACACAGTACCAGTCAAAAAAGTTTGGACACACCTACTCATTCCAGGTTTTTCTTTATTTTTACTATTTTCTACATTGTAGACTTAAACAATGAAATAACACATGGAATCATGTAGTAACCAAAAACTGTTAAACAAATCAACATTTTATATTAGATTCTTCAAAGTAGCCACCCTTTGCCGAGTGGCGCAGCGGTCTAAGGCACTGCATCTCATTACTAGAGGCGTCACTACAGGCCCTGGTTGGATTCCAGGCTGTATAACAACCGGCTGGGATTGGGAGTCCCACAGGGCGGTGCACAATTGGCCCAGCGATGTTAGGGTTTGGCTGGGGTAGGATTGTTCTTAACTGACTTGCCTAGTTAAATAAAAAATGACAGTGTTGCACACTTGGTGCTCTCTCAACCAGCTTCACAATGTAGTCACCTTGAATGCATTTCATTTAACAGGTGTGCCTTCTCAAAGGTTCATTTGTGGAATTTCACTCCTTCTGAATGCGTTTGAGCCAATCAGTTGTTTTGTGACAAAGTCGGGGGGTATACAGAAGATAGCCCTCTTTGGTAAAAGACCAAGTCCATATTATGGCAAGAACAGCTCAAATAAGCAAATCGAAATGACAGTCCATCATTACTTTAAGACATGAAGGTCAGTCAATCCGGAAATGTTTTATAACTTTTACATTTCTTCAAGTGCAGTTGCAAAAACAATCAAGCACCATGAAGAAACTGACTCTCATGAGGACCACCACAGGAATGGAAGACCCAGAGTTACCTCTGCTGCAAAGGATAGAGTTAACTGCACCTCAGATTGCAGCCCAAATAAGTTAAACAGACATATCTCAATACCAACTGTTCAGAGGAGACTTTGTGAATCAGGCCTTCATGGGGAAATTGCTGCAAAGAAACCACTACTTAAAGGACCCCAATAAGAAGAGACTTGCTTGGGCCAAGAAACACAAGCAATGGTCATTAGACCGGTGGAAATCTGTCCTTTGGTCTGATGTGTCCAAATTTGAGATTTTTGGTTCCAACTGCTGTGTCTTTGTGAGACGCAGAGTAGGTTAACAGATGATCTCTGCATGTGTGGTTCCCACCGTGAAGCATGGAGGAGGTGATGGTGCTTTGCTGGTGACACTGTCAGTGATTAATTTCCTGGACTGGTACTTCCGGCGCCGACAGAGATGGCCGCCTCGCTTCGCGTTCCTAGGAAACTATGCAGTTTTTTTTACGTGTTATTTCTTACATTAGTACCCCAGGTCATCTTAGGGTTCATTACATACAGTCGAGAAGAACTACTGAACATAAGAGCAGCGTCAACTCACCATCAGTACGACCAAGAATATGACTTTCACGAAGCAGATCCTGTGTTCTGCCTTTCACCTAGGACAACAGAATGGATCCCAGCCGGCGACCCAAAAAACGACTTCGTTAAAGGGGGAAACGGAGCGGTCTTCTGGTCAGACTCCGGAGACGGGCACATCGTGCACCACTCCCTAGCATTCTTCTTGCCAATGTCCAGTCCATTGACAACAAGGTTGAGGAAATCCGAGCAAGGGTAGCATTCCAGAGGGACATCAGAGACTGTAACGTTCTTTGCTTCACGGAAACATGGCTCACTGGAGAGACGCGATCGGAATCGGTGCAGCAAGCTGGTTTCTCCACGCATCGCGCAGAGAAGAGGGGCAGGGCGTATGCTTCATGGTTAACGTGACGTGGTGTGATCATAACAACATACAGGTACTCAAGTCCTTCTGTTCACCTGATTTAGAATTCCTCACAATCAAATGTCGACCGCATTATCTTCCAAGGGAATTCTCTTCGATTATAATCACAGCCGTATATATTCCCCCCCCAAGCAGACACATCGATGGCTCTGAACAAACTTTATTTGACTCTTTGCAAACTGGAATCCATTTATCCGGAGGCTGCATTCATTGTAGCTGGGGATTTTAACAAGGCTAATCTGAAAACAAGACTCCCTAAATTTTATCAGCATATCGATTGCGCAACCAGGGCTGGAAAAACCTTGGATCACTGCGATTCTAACTTCCGCGACGCATATAAGGCCCTGCCCCACCCTCCTTTCGGAAAAGCTGACCACGACTCCCTTTTGTTGATCCCTGCCTACAGACAGAAACTAAAACAAGAAGCTCCCGCGCTGAGGTCTGTTCAACGCTGGTCCGACCAATCTGATTCCACACTCCAAGACTGCTTCCATCACGTGGACTGGGATATGTTTCGTATTGCGTCAGACAACAACATTGACGAATACGCTGATTCGGTGAGCGAGTTCATTAGAACGTGCGTTGAAGATGTCGTTCCCATAGCAACGATTAAAACATTCCCAAACCAGAAACCGTGGATTGATGGCAGCATTCGCATGAAACAGAAAGCCCGAACCACTGCTTTTAATCAGGGCAAGGTGACCGGAAACATGACCGAATACAAACAGTGTAACTATTCCCTCCGCAAGGCAATCAAACAAGCTAAGCGTCAGTATAGAGACAAAGTAGAATCTCAATAAAATGTCTCAGACACAAGAGGTATGTGGCAGGGTCTACAGTCAATCGCGGATTACAAAAAGAAAACCAGCCCAGTCACGGACCAGGATGTCTTGCTCCCAGGCAGACTAAATAACTTTTTTGCCCGCTTTGAGGACAATACAGTGCCACTGACACGGCACGCAACTAAAACATGCGGACTCTCCTTCACTGCAGCCGACGTGAGGAAAACATTTAAACGTGTCAACCCTCGCAAGGCTGCAGGCCCAGACAGCATCCCCAGCCGTGCCCTCAGAGCATGCGCAGACCAGCTGGCTGGTGTGTTTACGGACATATTCAATCAATCCCTATCCCAGTCTGTTGTTCCCACCATTGTTCCTGTTCCCAAGAAAGGGCCACATCATTGTTCCTCAAGTTCACCTCCACCCTACCTGACACCCTAGACCCTTCCGTCATCATGGAGTGCTTTGAGAGACTAATCAAGGACCATATCACCTCCACCCTACCTGACACCCTAGACCCACTCCAATTTGCTTACTGCCCAAATAGGTCCACAGACGATGCAATCTCAACCACACTGCACACTGCCCTAACCCATCTGGACAAGAGGAATACCTATGTGAGAATGCTGTTCATCGACTACAGCTCGGCATTTAACACCATAGTGCCCTCCAAGCTCGTCATCAAGCTCGAGACCCTGGGTCTCGACCACGCCCTGTGCAACTGGGTACTGGACTTCCTGACGGGCCGCCCCCAGGGGGTGAGGGTATATATATATATATGCCATTTAGCAGACGCTTTTATCCAAAGCGACTTACAGTCATGTGTGCATACATTCTACGTATGGGTGGTCCCGGGAATCGAACCCACTACCCTGGCGTTACAAGCGCCATGCTCTACCAACTGAGCTACAGAAGGACCACAACATTTCCACCCCGCTGATCCTCAACACTGGGGCCCCACAAGGGTGTGTTCTGAGCCCTCTCCTGTACTCCCTGTTCACCCACGACTGCGTGGCCACGCACGCCTCCAACTCAATCATCAAGTTTGCGGATGACACAACAGTGGTAGGCTTGATTACCAACAACGACGAGACGGCCTACAGGGAGGAGGTGAGGGCCCTCGGAGTGTGGTGTCAGGAAAATAACCTCACACTCAACAAAACTAAGGAGATGATTGTGGACTTCAGGAAACAGCAGAGGAAACACCCCCCTATCCACATTGGTGGGACAGTAGTGGAGAGGGTAGTAAGTTTTAAGTTCCTCGGTGTACACATCACAGACAAACTGAATTGGTCCACCCACACAGACAGCATCGTGAAGAAGGCGCAGCAGCGCCTCTTCAACCTCAGGAGGCTGAAGAAATTCGGCTTGTCACCAAAAGCACTCACAAACTTGTCACAGGAAGGCCATAAAGATCATCAAGGACAACAACCACCCGAGCCACTGCCTGTTCACCCCGCTATCATCCAGAAGGCGAAGTCAGTACAGGTGCATCAAAGCTGGGACCGAGAGACTGAAAAACAGCTTCTATCTCAAGGCCATCAGACTGTTAAACAGCCACCACTAACATTGAGTGGCTGCTGCCAACACACTGACTCAACTCCAGCCACTTTAATAATGGGAATTGATGGGAAATTATGTAAAATATATCACTAGCCACTTTAAACAATGCTACCTAATATAATGTTTACATACCCTACATTATTCATCTCATATGTATATGTATATGTATATACTGTACTCTATATCATCTACTGCATCTTTATGTAATACATGTATCACTAGCCACTTTAACTAAGCCACTTTGTTTACACACTCATCTCATATGTATATACTGCACTAAATACCATCTACTGTATCTTGCCTATGCCGCTCTGTACCATCGCTCACTCATATATCTTTATGTACATATTCTTATCCCCTTATACTTGTGTCTATAAGGTAGTAGTTTTGGAATTGTTAGCTAGATTACTTGTTGGTTATTACTGCATTATCTGAACTAGAAGCACAAGCATTTCGCTACACTCGCATTAACATCTGCTAACCAAGTGTATGTGACAAATAAAAGTTGATTTGAATTTCGGACAATGACCCAACATACCTTAAGGCTGTGTAAGGGCTATTTGACCAAGAAGGAGTGATGGAGTGCTACATCAGATGACCTGGCCTCCACATCACCCGACCTCAACTCAATTGAGACGGTTTGAGATTAGTTGGACCGCAGCGTGAAGGAAAAGCAGCCAACAAGTGCTTAGCATATGTGGGAGCTCCTTCAAGACTGTTGGAAAAGCATTCCTCATGAAGCTGGTTGAGAGAATGCCAAGCATGTGCAAAGCTGTCATCAAATCAAAGGGTGGCTGCTTTTGAAGAATCTAAAATATATTTTGATTGATTTAACACTTTCTTGGTTACTACATGATTCCATGTGTTATTTCATAGTTTTGATGTCTTCACTATTATTCTACAATGTAGAAAATAGTACAAATACAGAAAAACCAATAGGTGTCCAAACTTTCGACTGGTACTGTATTTTCTCTATGGATTTAATGTATTCTGTCATTCATTATGTGATTAGTTTACCTCCCTAAAGAAACCCTATCTCAGAATGACTAGCCATGAGAAAAATTTAATGAATGTATTTTGGTGAAGTTGAGACGGAGGCACATACACCCTTGCCTGCCAACTAGCTTTCAGATCTTTAAATAGGTAGCTATTTTGATGCGAAAGCAAAACAGTCTCTGTGAGCCTTGTGAAAAACGCATTGAATTTGATTTATGGGACAGGGCATCAGATGGCTCTGAAGACTCCCAGGAGCGAGCAACTCTGAAGCAAAGCACCGGTATAAAACCTACACCTGTTCAACTCTCTTTAGGATCCCTGTGAAACAAACCTACAATCATTACTTTTGCTGCTCTAGAAAGAAGTATGGAGATGTAGTCTGTCTCCCTTGCATAGTGATAGACAAGATCCTTTATACAGTAGGGCTCATTTACACTGTTCTTTCCAAGGTCCGGTTCCAGCAAAACGCAGCAGCTGCAACATATATATTGTTTAATTATCTTCATTCTCGGACTGGGCTTCAAACCATTTTGAAGAAAAACTGGATTTGTATGTAACCTGTGGAGGTATTGTATCAGAGCTTTATCAGATATTGTAAAAGCAGAACAAAATGTCTTTTACCTCCAAACTCCCCCCGTCCTGGAACGACAGACCCCCTCCTCGTAAGGTGGAGATTGACCTGAGTTCACCAGGGCTGGCTGTGTTGGAGCTGGAACGACTCCTGTTCACTGGGAAAGCCATCAACAGCCATGCAGACGAAGTATGGCCTAGGCTTTACGTTGGAGACCAGTAAGTGCAGTGACAATACTTTTCCTTTCATATTGGTTGACACTAGAATTTAACCTAGGGTCACTTTAAGTGGACAAGAATTTTGTATGTCGTCGGCTCCATAGAGACTAATCCAAGGCATCATTTGGACAAGGCTCCGATGTGTGTAAGGGGAGCTGATCATAAATCAGTTTTTAAATGCTTGGGCCCTCTAAAGTAACTTGAGTGTGTTCGGTGTTGGGAAAGTGCATAGGTTTATCTCGTAATAGTTCCCAATGTGGACCTCAGTAGTGTGAATTCTTAATATCAGATTGCCAGATATTTGCTCTTATCCAATCTATATAGATCTAGCATAAACGTAAGGCCTCAGTGTCAACAGACCTGGAAATTGTTACTTGTTCATTGTAGACTGCACTTATTTGTTTATTCTAGTCTTGTCCTCAACATGTGCAAACAACCATTTTCATAGTTATGCGATACTGTTTTTGAATAATTTTGAAACTTGTGGTTTTCATAGGGACAGTGCTACGAATGTCCGCCAGTTGGCCAACCATCATGTCACCCACGTCTTGAATGCAAACCACAGTAAACGGAGAGACGGTGCGGAGACTTACCTGGGAATGAACATCAAGTACTTTGGCATCGAGGCTCATGACTCCTGTAACTTTGACATGAGTGTCAACTTCCAGACTGCAGCAGACTTCATCCACAGGGCCCTCAGTGGAGGAGGTGAGTGGAAGTCCAGACCAGGGGCTTGTTCAGTGGAGTTGAGTGGAAGTCCAGATCAAGGGCTTGTTCAGTGGAGGTGAGTGGAAGTCCAGATCAAGGGCTTGTTCAGTGGAGGTGAGTGGAAGTCCAGATCAAGGGCTTGTTCAGTGGAGGTGAGTGGAAGTCCAGACCAGGGGCTTGTTCAGTGGAGGTGAGTGGAAGTCCAGATCAAGGGCTTGTTCAGTGGAGGTGAGTGGATGTCCAGATCAAGGGCTTGTTCAGTGGAGGTGAGTGGAAGTCCAGATCAAGGGCTTGTTCAGTGGAGGTGAGTGGAAGTCCAGTTCAAAGGCTTGTTCAGTGGAGGTGAGTGGAAGTCCAGACCAGGGGCTTGTTCAGTGGAGGTGAGTGTATGTCCAGATCAAGGGCTTGTTCAGTGGAGGTGAGTGGAAGTCCAGACCAGGGGCTTGTTCAGTGGAGGTGAGTGGAAGTCCAGATCAAGGGCTTGTTCAGTGGAGGTGAGTGGAAGTCCAGATCAAGGGCTTGTTCAGTGGAGGTGAGTGGAAGTCCAGATCAAGGGCTTGTTCAGTGGAGGTTAGTGGAAGTCCAGATCAAGGGCTTGTTCAGTGGAGGTGAGTGGAAGTCCAGATCAAGGGCTTGTTCAGTGGAGGTGAGTGGATGTCCAGATCAAGGGCTTGTTCAGTGGAGGTGAGTGGAAGTCCAGATCAAGGGCTTGTTCAGTGGAGGTGAGTGGAAGTCCAGATCAAGGGCTTGTTCAGTGGAGGTGAGTGGAAGTCCAGATCAAGGGCTTGTTCAGTGGAGGTGAGTGGAAGTCCAGATCAAGGGCTTGTTCAGTGGAGGTGAGTGGAAGTCCAGACCAGGGGCTTGTTCAGTGGAAGAGGTGAGTGGAAGTATTTTTTTAAATTGAACCTTTATTTAAATAGGCAAGTCAGTTAAGAACAAATTCTTATTTACAATGACGGCCTGCCTACCCTGGCCAAACCCGGACGATGCTGGGCCAATTGTTCGCCGCGCTTTGGGACTCCAAAGTTCAAAAAGGGAGTTTAAAAGTTAAGTACTGCCTCATTGATTGTACTAAAGTACTTCATCGTTTATTGTATGTTCTAGCTTGTTACAGAGTAATACATTGTTCCAATGGAAAATGTCTGTATAATGTTAAAAGTGTAGTATGGCCAAGTGTATGATGAAATGTGCATTGTACATGTCAAAGAATTGTTTCCTATGCAAACATGACATTTCTATCTGCAACGCAGTGAAAGGTCACACTGAAAGGAAGCAGGAGTTTCCAGAGGGGAAGTTACAGTACCACACTGTGCTTAATGGGAAAAATCCATGTTCTCTACCCTCTACCCCCTCCCCTCCACCTCTCCCTTTTTCTACCCCTTACCTCTCCCTCTTTCTACCCCCCACCTCTCCCTCTTTCTACCCCCCACCTCTCCCTCTTTCTACCCCCCACCTCTCCCTCTTTCTACCCTCCCACCTCTCCCTCTTTCTTCCCCCTCACCTCTCCCTCTTTCGAACCTCTACCCCCCACCTCTCCCTCTTTCTACCCTCCCACCTCTCCCCCTTTCTTCCCCCCACCACTCCCTCTTTCTACCCCCCACCTCTCCCTCCTTCTACCCCCCACCTACCCCCCCCACTCTTTCTACCCCCCACCTCTCCCTCTTTCCCCCCACCTCTCCCTCTCCCTACCCCCCCACCTCTCCCTCTTTCTCCCCCCCACCTCTCCCTCTTTCTACCCCCTAACCTCCCTCCTCTCCCTCTTTCTACCCTCTACCACCCCACCTCTCTCTCTTTCTACCCTCTACCCCCCACCTCTCCCTCTTTCTACCCTCTACCCCCACCTCTCCCTCTTTTCTACCCTCCACCTCTCCCTCTTTATACCCTCTACCCCTCCACCTCTCCCTCTCCCTACCCCCACCTCTCCCTCTTTATACCCTCTACCCCCCACCTCTCCCTCTCCCTACCCCCACCTCTCCCTCTTTCTACCCCCACCTCTCCCTCTTTCTACCCCCTAACCTCCCTCCTCTCCCTCTTTCTACCCTCTACCCCACCACCTCTCTTTCTACCCCTACCCCCACCTCTCCCCTTTCTACCCTCTACCCCCACCTCTCCCTCTTTCTACCCTCCACCTCTCCCTCTTTATACCCTCTACCCCTCCACCTCTCCCTCTCCCTACCCCCCACCTCTCCCTCTTTATACCCTCTACCCCCCCACCGCTCCCTCTTTCTACCTCTCCCTCTTTCTACCCCCCACCTCTCCCTCTTTCTTCCCCTCACCTCTCCCTCACCTCTCCCTCTTTCTTCCCCCTCACCTCTCCCTCTTTCTAACCCTACCCCCACCTCTCCCTCTTTCTACCCTCCCACCTCTCCCCTTTCTTCCCCCCACCACTCCCTCTTTCTACCCCCCACCTCTCCCTCCTTCTACCCCCCACCTCCCCTCCACTCTTTCTACCCTCTACCCCCCCACCTCTCCCTCTCCCTACCCCCCACCTCTCCCTCTTTCTACCCCCACCTCTCCCTCTTTCTACCCCCCACCTCTCCCTCTTTCTACCCCCACCTCTCCCTCTTTCTACCCCCTAACCTCCCTCCTCTCCCTCTTTCTACCCTCTACCACCCACCTCTCCCTCTCCCTACCCCCCACCTCTCCCTCTTTCTACCCCCACCTCTCCCTCTTTCTACCCCCACCTCTCCCTCTTTCTACCCCCTAACCTCCCTCCTCTCCCTCTTTCTACCCTCTACCACACCACCTCTCCCTCTCCCTACCCCCACCTCTCCCTCTTTATACCCTCTACCCCCCCACCTCTCCCTCTTTCTACCTCTCCCTCTTTCTACCCCCACCTCTCCCTCTTTCTTCCCCTCACCTCTCCCTCTTTCCCCCTCACCTCTCCCTCTCTTCCACCTCACCCTCCCTCTTTCTTCCCCCACCTCTCCCTCTTTCTACCCCCACCTCTCCCTCTTTCTACCCCCCACCTCTCCCTCTTTCTACCCCCCCACCTCTCCCTCTTTCTACCCCCCACCTCTCCCTCTTTCTCCCCCCCCACCTCTCCCTCTTTCTACCCCCCCCCACCTCTCCCTCTTTCTACCCCCCCACCTCTCCCTCTTTCTACCCCCACCTCTCCCTCTTTCTACCCCCACCTCTCCCTCTTTCTCCCCCCCCACCTCTCCCTCTTTCTACCCCCACCTCTCCCTCTTTCTCCCCCACCTCTCCCTCTTTCTACCCCCCACCTCTCCCTCTTTCTACCCCCACCTCTCCCTCTTTCTTCCCCCCACCTCTCCCTCTTTCTACCCCCCACCTCTCCCTCTTTCTACCCCCCACCTCTCCCTCTTTCTACCCCCACCTCTCCCTCTTTCTTCCCCCCACCTCTCCCTCTTTCTACCCCCACCTCTCCCTCTTTCTCCCCCACCTCTCCCTCTTTCTACCCCCTAACCTCCCTCCTCTCCCTCTTTCTACCCCTACCACCCCACCTCTCTCTCTTTCTACCCTCCCCCCCACCTCTCCCTCTTTATACCCTCTACCCCCACCTCTCCCTCTTTCTACCCCCCACCTCTCCCTCTTTCTACCCCCCACCTCTCCCTCTTTCTCCCCCCCACCTCTCCCTCTTTCTACCCCCACCTCTCCCTCTTTCTACCCCCCTAACCTCCCTCCTCTCCCTCTTTCTACCCTCTACCACCCCACCTCTCTCTCTTTCTAACCTCTACACCCCACCTCTGCCTCTTTCTACCCTCTACCCCCACCTCTCCCTCTTTCTACCCCCACCTCTCCCTCTTTCTACCCTCCACCTCTCCTCTTTATACCCTCTACCCCCCACCTCTCCCTCTCCTACCCCCACCTCTCCCTTTATACCCTCTACCCCCCCCCACCTCTCCCTCTTTCTACCCCCACCTCCCCTCTTTCTTTCCCCACCGCTCCCTCTTTATACCCTCTACCCCCCACCTCTCTTTCTCTTTCTCCCTCTTTCTTCCCCCCCGCTCCCTCTTTCTACCTCTCCCTCTTTCTACCCCCACCTCTCCCTCTTTCTTCCCCCACCCCCCTCTTTCTACCCTCCACCTCTCCCTCTTTATACCCTCTACCCCCCACCTCTCCCTCTCCCTACCCCCCACCTCTCCCTCTTTATACCCTCTACCCCCCACCTCTCCCTCTCCCTACCCCCACCTCTCCCTCTTTCTTTCCCCCACCGCTCCCTCTTTCTACCCTCTACCCCCCACCGCTCCCTCTTTCCCTCTCTTTCTACCCCCACCTCTCCCTCTTTCTTCCCTCACCTCTCCCTCTTTCTTCCACCTCACCTCTCCCTCTTTCTTCCCCCCACCTGTCCCTCTTTCTTCCCCCACCTATCCCTCTTTCTTCCCCCCACCTCTCCCTCTTTCTCCCCCACCTCTCCCTCTTTCTACCCCCACCTCTCCCTTTCTTCTCCCTCTTTCTACCCCCCACCTCTCCCTCTTTCTACCCCCCCACCTCTCCCTCTTTCTACCCCTACCACCCCACCTCTCTCTTTTCTACCCTCTACCCCCACCTCTCCCTCTTTCTACCCTCTACCCCCCACCTCTCCCTCTTTCTACCCTCCACCTCTCCCTCTTTATACCCTCTACCCCCCACCTCTCCCTCTCCCTACCCCCCACCTCTCCCTCTTTATAACCTCTACCCCCCACCTCTCCCTCTCCCTACCCCCCACCTCTCCCTCTTTCTTTCCCCACCGCTCCCCTTTATACCCTTCCCCCCACCTCTCCCTCTTTCTACCCCCACCCTCCCTCCTCTCCCTCTTTCTTCCCCCTCACCTCTCCCTCCTTCTACCCTCTACCTCTCCCTCTTTCTACCTTTCACTCTTTCTTACCTCCACCTCTCCCTCTTTCTACCCCCACCTCTCCCTCTTTCTAACGCCCACCCCTCCCTCTTTCTACCTCCCCACCTCTCCCTCTTTCTACCCCTCACCTCTCCCTCTTTCTACCCCCCCCTCCCTCCTCCCCTCTTTCTTCCCCCTCACCTCTCCCTCCTTCTACCCTCTACCTCTCCCTCTTTCTACCTCTCCCTCTTTCTTACCTCCACCTCTCCCTCTTTCTTCCCCCACCTCTCCCTCTTTCTACCCCCTACCCTCCCTCCTCTCCCTCTTTCTTCCCCTCACCTCTCCCTCCTTCTACCCTCTACCCCCCACCTCTCCCTCTTTCTACCCTCTACCTCCCCACCTCTCCCTCTTTCTACCCTCTACCACCCCACCTCTCCCTCTTTCTACCCTCTACCACCCCACCTCTCCCTATTTCTAACGCCCACCCCTCCCTCTTTCTACCCTCCCACCTCTCCCTCTTTCTACCTCCCCACCTCTCCCTCTTTCTACCCTCTACCCCCCCACCTCTCCCTCAGGTATAGTGCTGGTGCACTGTGCAGTGGGGGTGAGTCGTTCAGCCACCCTGGTTCTTGCCTACCTGATGCTGAGACAGAACCTGACCTTGGTGGATGCCATCTGCGCCGTGAAGGACAACCGCGGTGTGATCCCCAACAGAGGCTTCCTCCGACAACTCATCAACCTGGACACCAAACTGTATGGCCACCTCCGCAACACTACCTACACCTAGAAGACTGATTATATCAGCTTCTATTCTATTCTCTTTCGTCTATTTGAGCAGTGGGTCACAAACCTTTTCTTTTTTGGGAAACATTTATAAAAAATAATCATACTGTGACACTTTCTGTATTTTCAAAGTTCTATATCTTGAAAATGTAATTGCTGACATGCAAAACATTTTGGTACTGTACCAGCAGTAGACTAATGAAACAAATACCAAAATATAGTTTGAGTGTAATTTTCCTTTAAGTTGGTGAAGGCTATGTGGGAGACTTGCATTCTAGTTCCCAGTATTCAAAGTTTAGCTGTATTCCATGTTCTGCTTTTCCTAGCAGTGTCTGGCTGTAGAATTATTTTTACATACCTCCCTTTAGAGATAAGACCTCTGATGGTTTGGAGGTCAAACTTGAGAAACCTGTCTTATTGGCAAATAAGTGGCAATATTATGTAGCCTACTGTAACTTAAGCTTGTGTTGTACACATTTTCGGCAACATACATTTGTTTATTGAGTATTTTGTATGTTTCAAGCTGATATGAGTATGAAATTACTATGACATATTAAAGTATGTGTGTATACATTTTCCTAGTACTTCCCTGTTTCTTCCTTGTGTTGCAGAAGCTCCGGGTTCCAACCACAGAACCTGTGACTTCTCTATTTTCTCCCAGCATGACACCATGCCCCATGGCATAAATACTGTACCTCCACATCATGGTGTCGGTTCATCTGTAAAGGCTTTGAATTTAAATGTCATTTAATATTTCAATGCATGTCTCTTCTAATTGTACAGGGTTAGCCTATATGAAAAGGTGACACCTTAAATTAATAGCCTATTCACCCAGCAGGTCAAAATTCACAGGCTTGTCTGGAGCCTATCCTCTACTGGCCTTTAAAGGTCCAATCCATCCGTTTTATCTCAATATTAAATCACGCCGACTCGGTCTCAACCTTTAAGTCTTTATTGAAGACTCATCTCTTCAGTAGGTCCTATGATTGAGTGTAGTCTGGCCCAGGAGTATGAAGGTGAACGGAAAGGCACTGGAGCAACGAACTGCCCTTGCCGTCTCTGCCTGGCCGGTTCCCCTCTCTCCACTGGGATTCTCTGCCTCTAACCCTATTACGGGGGCTGAGTCACTGGCATACTGGTGCTCTTTCATGCCGTCCCTAGGAGGGTTGCGCCACTTGAGTGGGTTAAGTCACCGACGTGATCTTCCTGTCCGGGTTGGCGCCCACCCATGGGTTGTGCCGTGGCGGAGATCTTTGTGGGTTATACTCGGCCTTGTCTCAGGAAGGTAAGTTGGTGGTTGAAGATATCCCTCTAGTGGTGTGGGGGCTGTGCTTTGGCAAAGTGGGTGTGGTTATATCCTTCCTGTTTGGCCCTGTCTGGGGGTATCGTTGGATGGGGCCGCAGTGTCTCCCGACCCCTCCTGTCTCAGCCTCCAGTATTTATGCTGCAGTAGTTTGTGCTGGGGGGCTAGGGTCAGTCTGTTATATCTGGAGTATTTCTCCTGTCTTATCCCGTGACCTGTGTGAATTTAAGTATGCTCTCTCTAATTCTCTCTTTCTTTCTGAGGATCTGAGCCCTAGGACCATGCCTCAGGACTACCTGGCATGATGACTCCTTGCTGTCTCCAGTCCACCTGGCCGTGCTGTTGCTCCAGTTTCAACTCTTCTGCCTGCGGCTATGGAACCTGTTCACCGGACACGCTACATGTCCCAGACTTGCTGTTTTCAACTCTCTAGAGACAGCAGGAGCGGTAGAGATACTCTGAATGATCGGCTATGAAAAGCCAACTGACATTTACTCCTGAGGTGCTGACCTGTTGCACCCTCAACAACCACTGTGATTATTACTATTTGATCTTGCTGGTCATCTATGAACGTTTGAACATCTTGGCCATGTTCTGTTATAATCTCCACCCGGCACAGCCAGAAGAGGACTGGCCACCCCTTATAGCCTGGTTCCTCTCTAGGTTTCTTACTAGGTTTTGGCCTTTCTAGGGAGTTTTTCCTAGCCACCGTGCTTCTACACCTGCATTGCTTGCTGTTTTGGGTTTTAGGCTCGGTTTCTGTACAGCACTTTGAGATATCAGCTGATGTAAGAAGGGCTTTATAAATACATTTGATTTGATTTCTGGGTCAAAACTAACTAGCTTACTGTGATTGTTTTAAATTAAAATTGTCATAAAGAAACAAACCTAGATATAATCACAGATACATTTCTCAAGCAATAATTTGGCTAGGACTGTCTGGGAGTGGTCTGAGTCGGGAGGGGGAAACTGAAAACTAGTTGTTATTGGCAGAGAGGTTTGGAACTCTTTAAACAAATTTACCACCTGGTGATGACAATATAGTGTATATATAGTGTATATAAAACACAGGAAAATCGGCACTGGGCCTTTAAAACAGAATTACCTGGTTCCACTGCTAGATATGATGTGGCTCATTAATGTATCATCTGGGACTTACCAGCTAATGCAAACAATGACCACATACACATTTTGCAACAAAGGAGTCTCCATTTCCAATTATGTTATGGCTCAATTAACCACCTGATAAATATGTTTGTCTGGTGGAATTACAGATATTCTTACCTGACAATAAAATAGTGCACAGGACCGTGTGCTTCAAGAAATCTCACATGTTAAACTGGAATCTCCTGACTTCCCCCTTGCACATTGCGTAGGAGTTGTCATGCAGGCTTTTTCTATAAGTGCTTCCTCCTTTTTAGTTTTTAATAACACACTGTCATACAGGGAGACAGATCTG
This sequence comes from Oncorhynchus keta, assembly GCF_023373465.1. NCBI lineage: Eukaryota > Metazoa > Chordata > Actinopteri > Salmoniformes > Salmonidae > Oncorhynchus > Oncorhynchus keta. The sequence continues at coordinate 32,007,787 of NC_068445.1, forward strand.
TTCGACCTGAACTGTGAGAAAATGTTACTCACTGTGGTGTTGTGTTTACCTGTAATTTTTTTCCCGTGGAGCGACTCATTACCGACGAGACGACAGCCGGGTCCAGTCAACAACCGACCGATTATTGGTGCGTAAAAAAAATAATCGTTTTTTGTTGTTGGGTAAAACGCTAAAAAAAAATACAATATAGAAAAAACTAACAAATTGTATACAACGGTACAAACATTACAAACAGTCAGAGGAATACCGACAATACATTATAAATACTTGTACAAAGATTGAGTTTTGATGCCTATGAGAAGAAGAACTTGTGTTAATATACAGCTAAATTGGTTTTCGACTCAAATGTACATGTATGAATATGGAATTTAGCTAAAAATAACAATTAGGTTGCATAGAGCAATAACTTTGTTTTGAAGAGGAATAAAGTCAATACATGCTAAATTGAAATTGTTATAGAATTTATATATGAATGAAAATGAATGGACTCTAGAGGCAGAAACTGAAGACAGTGAATTACTTTTGCTCATTATGTAGTCTACAGATACTCTCATCAAACTTCACTGGAACTTTTTGAGAAGTCCTGATGGATGGATACTGTTATGGACTGTAGCTTATAATGTCTGTATGTCCCACAGGAATTTTAACTCAAGAAGTAGAAGATGATGTGATGAAGCCATTTGGAAAGACCTACATCCCTGCTTCCTATGTCAAGTATATAGAGTCAGCGGGAAGTAGAGTGGTACCTATCAGGTAGGCCGACATAAAGTTCTCAACTTCTCACTTTTGATAAGTATCCTTTTTCCTCTGTTTCATGAACAAAGCAAAATCCATACCCCAAGGGGGTACATACCAATATTACATCTACACTGCTGTAAAAAAGATTTGCTCCTTTCAGATTCTCTATTTTTGCATATTCTTGATAGTGAATGTTATCAGATCTTCAACCAAAATGCAACTGGGTCATAAAGCAAGACAATGATCCAAAACACACAATCAATTCTAGATGAAAATGGCTAAAAGGCAACACATTTGATGTTTTGGTCCAGACCTTATCCCAATTGAGATGTTGTGGCGGGACTTCAAACAAACAGTTCACGCTTGAAAACCCACAAACCCTCTTCCATGCAGTTCTGCATGGAAGAGAGGGCCAAAATGAATCCACAGCGACATGAGAGACTGATCAACAACTACAGGAAGATGGGCCTCCCGGGTGGCGCAGTGGTCTAAGGCACTGCATTGCAATTGTGCTAGCTGTGCCACCAGAGATTCTGTGTACGAGCCCAGGCTCTGTCGCAGCTGGCCGCGACCGAGAGGCCCATGGGGCAGCGCACAATTGGTGCAGCGTCGTCCGGGTCAGGGAGGGTTTGGCTGGCAGGGAGGGTTTGTCTGATCGTGCACGGGCTGGGAGATGACCAGGGCGCCAGGTGTACAGGTTGGATGTGCATTGTGTCAAGAAGCAGTGCGGCTTGGTTGGGTTTTGTTTCGGAGTCCGTACAGGAGTTGCAGCGAATTGGTTACCACGAAATTGGGGAGAAAAAAGGGGAGGAAAAAAAACTACAGGAGTCATTACAGCTAAAGGTGGCAACTGGTGACAACCAGTTATTGAGGGGGACAATTCCTTTTTCACACAGGGGCATTGGGCATTGGGCATTGCATAACTTTGTTTATGAAATAAAGTAAATGTGTTGTTTGTTAAGTCAGGTCCCCTTGAGATAATATTAGGCTTTGGTTGACGATCTGATGACAATCACTATCAAACATGTGCAAAAGTAGAGAAGATTTGAGAGGGGGCACATCCTGGAAATAACATATTGAACATAGCAGCCTATGTCATCCAAAATGTATTTCTCAAACCTTCAAAAGCTTTACCCCTTTTAATCAGTGCCTGTTCCTCTCCTACAGGTTGACTCAAAGTACTGCCGAGTATGAGAAGATTTTCAAGTCAATTAATGGGTCAGCTATTGTATTATAATTTCTTTCCTATATAGGAATTGTGTGTATTTTATTGTTTTTACGTGATTGCAAACCAATGTAAAATTATTGATTGATTTATTGATTGATTAATCTCACAGCATGCTACTCATCGGAGGTTCGTCAGATCTCGAGACGTCAGACTTTGCAAAGGTGGCAGGGATCTTCTACAGGCTTGCCCTCAAGGTCAGTGGTGCTGCTGAACAAAGCTGGCTATTGTCTGTCTATCTAACGCTCTGTAGGCCTCTTTTTACATCTGTCCATTTGATTGTATGTATGTTTACCATCAGTAAACATCTCACATTATCCCAAAAGTGTCTAATAGCCTGATGTGTTCCCTTGTTTCAGGCCAATGATGCTGGAGACTCTTTTCCTATCTGGGGCACATGTCTAGGGATGCAACTGCTGACTTGTCTGGTGGCTGGAGAGAACCTGCTGACCAAAACCACAGCTGAGAACATGGCCCTTCCCCTGAACCTCACCAAAGGTATGGCCCAATCCTTTCACACCTCTGTAGGGGAGTCAAGTGCTAAGAATAAGGTCAAAGATACGGTTTGGGACTGGGTCTGAAGCATAGACTGAATGGTCTGAAGACTTCCTAATGATGCACATGCTAAAATGGACCACTGGAGGGCAGAGAATACTGCCGATCAAGACAGAAGAAGAGTGGTCTTATGTCAACATTTCAATGAAGCTCATGAGGGAAACTACATCCTGACAACTCCCACACTTATTGTAAAACAGTTTCTATCTTCACGTAGTGCATTTATGCTTCCTCTTGAATGAGTTTTGCTCCCTATGGTTGTAACCTAAAGAACTACATTGGAATGTCTTTCCTCTCTCCCTGCAGAGGCCCATTCCAGTCAAATGTTCCAGGGGTTCCCCAGTGATGTCATGAAGGCATTATCCCAGGAAGCTTTGACAGGGAATTTTCACCACTATGGAGTGACCATGAAGGTGCAATCAGATTTCAAATGAGTATTGGTTAGTGTACAGCTCTGTTGAACACAATATGACTCTGTACTGGTGTTGACTATTAACTCCTTTGCTTACAGACATTCAAGGAAAATGAGAAGTTACAACGTTTCTTCTCCATCTTGTCCACGAACACAGCTGAAAATGGTGCCATCTTTGTCTCAACCATGGAAGGTATAATCAACTACAAGTAGAATTACAGTTTTAAATGTGTCATCCATTCAATGAATAAAATGGGCCTGTAAAAGATCACAGTGATTTACATAGTTTTTTACATAAAGCAGTTTGGGTGGTCTGCATAATCTGTATGAGCTATGCTGTACATATGAATGGTTGTTATCATTATAATAATTGTATTCACTAAATTGTATAGTGTAATGATACTATTGCTCTGATTGCTCACCACCAGGAAGGATGTCTAAGGAAATAGGGTGTAGTCTGCTCGCTGTCATAAGGTAACGTGAGATCCTGTGTTGAGTTTGGAACTGTCTTCCCCCCCAGGGAGGACCTACCCCTTCTATGGGGTCCAGTGGCATCCTGAGGTGAACCGTTTCCAGTGGGACCCCAAACTCAACTTCCCCCACTCCTCAGACGCTGTACGCGTGGCCTCCCTACTGGCTGAGTTCTTTGTCAATGAAGGTGGGTAATCAGATCACACCTATTGAAGTTTAATCGTTGTGTTCTTTACAGTCAGACAGATACAGTATATTGTATTGTACATGTTATTTTATGACAGTGTAGTGTTAACTAGTGAGGTTTCGTAAATTGTGAAATTTGGCCTTTTGGATGCACAATACAGTTTTATTCTGTGTTAAAAGGCAGGAGAAGTATGCATCACTTCGACCAGCCTGAGGAAGAGGCTGTGTCACTCATATACAACTACACACCAACCTACGCTGGCAACTTCACTGGATACGAGCAGATCTACTTCTTCTGAGATGTTGAAGTTCTGCCCTCACAACTCTATAATTCATCCCTGATGTTATTATGGGATGTTATGAGAAGTTTACCATGGGCACGAATTGTTGTTGGGCGTAAATTCTTATTGTTGAATGAATTCAACCTTCTGGCCCAATCTACACTGAACAAAAATATAAACGCAACATGTAAAGTGTTGGTACCATATTTCATGAGCTGAAATAAAATATCCCAGAAATGTCCCTTTGCCAACTTTCCTTTGCATTTCTCCTTTGCCAAGATAATCCATCCACCTGACAGGTGTGGCAGATAAGATGATTAAACAGCATGATCATTACACAGATGCACCTTGTACTGGGGACAATAAAAGGCCACTCTAAAAATGTCCAGTTTTGTCACACAACACAATACCACAGATGTCTCAAGTTTTGAGGGAGTGTGCAATTAGCATGCTGACTGCAGGAATGTCCACCAGAGCTGTTGCCAAAGAATTGAATGTTAATTTCTCTACCATAAGCCACTCAAGTCTTTTGAGAGAATTTGGCAGTATGTGCGGTTGTGAGGTGGCGAGCGGTTTGCTGATGTCAACTTTGTGAACAGAGTGTCCCATGGTGGGGTTATGGTATAAGGTATAAGCAACAGACAACGAACACAGTTGCATTTTATCAATGGTCATTTGAATGCACAGAAATACCGTGACAAGATCGAGGCACATTTTTTAAGGAATCTGTGACCAACAGATGCATATCTGTTTTCCCAGTCATGTGAAATTAATAGATTAGGGCCTTTTGCATTTATTTAAATTGCCTGATTTCCTTATATGAACTGTAACTAAAGTAACATCTTTGAAATTGTTGCAGGCTGCGTTAATATTTTTGTTCAGTATAATAACATCGTATGCGAGCCTACGACCGACCAATCCATCCAGTCTTAGAGCTCTCTTCATGTAGTGTTGTAGTGTATCTAGTCGTGATGTGTGTTTTGTCCTATTTTTTTTTTAATCCCCGCCCCAAGCCCCCGTTCCCTTTTGACTTTTTATAGGCTGACATTGTAAAAAAGAATTTGTTCTTAACTGACTTGCCTAGTTAAATAAAACAAATAAAACGGGTCGTCACTAGTTACCACAGCCACAAAGACAACCTCGCCTATTTCTACAATATGTCTTCTTAAAATTAGATTTGAATCCTAACCATATCATTTACCCTAACCTTAAATACACTGCTAACCTTATGCCTAATCCTAATCTTAAATGAAGACCAAAAAGCACATTTTTGTTTTCATCTTTTTTTAAACAACATAACCAATCTTGACTTTATGGCTGTCCTATCTAGTGGAAACACTCCAAGTGCTGCCAGGGCAGGTAGCGATTGGACCATCTGGATGTCTATCGCTTTTTTTTTTGGGGGGGGGGGGCAGTTATATACAGATGCTGGGTCAGTTATATACAGTCATTGGTTTGAAGCAGCTTGCGAATATATCCAATTATTGAAGGGTAAATCAGTGGTAGCCTGTTTAATTGAACTGTGGAAGGCTGGCATTTATTTTCGAAGTTAGCAACGACATCAGTATCTTAAAGATGAACCGCCGTGTAAATTATCGCTCCATTTTGCCTTTACGCCAAGAACTTTACTGATAGGCTACATTTAGGGCCATACGGTGTTTTTATTGGATATATGCTATATTTTCTATTTTGGGCTGGATATCGAATCATACGGTGATTTGAATACAGCCAACTGCAGTATCAACCGTTTGTTGATAAACACGAATCCTTTCTCATACAGGACCACCTCCGGTGCATTGATGCACCCGTTTCAGTGGTTTAACGGTGAGCGTTAATTTTTCTCTTTGATGTTGACCGAAATTGTATGTGTTAAATGCGAAGGACTATTCGACTCTTATTTCAAGGGTTATTGGACTATAAAATAAAAACAACTTAATTTATTATATTTGGTTGATATTTTTAATTTGGCAAGAATGAAGGAGATTAAATACATAAATATTTTTGGGGGTCGTTTTCTTTAATTGCATTAGCCTACAGTTGAATATATTTGTGCCACTATGGCTTTCAAGTGGGATTGGTTAAATTGAAATGGCAATATTGAAACTGGTAGTCGAGGCTATCAATCCATTATTTATTCACACAGTCATATTCTATTTATTCAGTGCTCTTGCTATCAACGTTTATTGACTATAGGGGATCCACTCAAACTGGGCTTGACCTGTATTGCTATTTCAATAATTCATCCCTTCATTATTTGTCATGTAATCTCATTGCTTTCTTATTGCTGCTTGATGTTCCTTGTTCATGACTCTTACCATCCTCTGCAACTTTCATGTAATCTCATTGATTCTCTTAGAAAGAGCTATGGTGAACTTCAAAGTGGTGTGGTTGGAGAATGAAGGTCTTTAGAATTCACAACATTTCTTCTTAATGGTCCAGTGTTTGGCTCATTCCAGTATTTGTACCTTTTTGTTTACATTTATTTTGCAGCACACTAATTTTTGAATTTATAAACTATGAATATAGATTGGAGTGCACATGCTATTCTGAGATCCTGGACTGAATATCATGCCTTGATCTATAAAATATATTCAGCCACTGTTTGACAAAAATGGACGTTTGGAAGATATTTAAAAATAAAATAAACACGTTTCTGATATTAAAGGCTCCATCAGGCTGCAGACCAAGACACGGTATGCCAGACCGTTTGACCTCCTCTGAATGTCATGCCAAACACTCCTCACAATATCAGTGTTGTTTCCCATGGCCTTGACATAATCTTTTGTGACATTTAGTGATGATTGAATTTGAGGAGGAGAATCTCCACACTCAGCCAATACCAGGATCTATTACTATATATTTAGGTCACAATACAGAGGTGATTTGTATTCCTGGAGAGTTACTGGATATCTCTATAGCCATAATAACATGACAATGACAAAGGAGCTGGAAGTGGAACCAGACTGGCAACCAGGCAAGTATATCCTCATTCTGTAGGTCAGGAGATTGGAATTCCATGCAACTACAGGAGGCCTACAAAATGTTACCTGCTGTGGCCAGGAACGATAGGATACAGAAAAAACATATGCTAGTAAATTGGCTGATACCACATTACATGTATCTACTAGTATTCGGCATCACTAAATGCCATCTATGGCAGTATACAGCTGGTTTTGAAATCCTAACATGCTCCCCAAATTAGAATACTTATGATCTGAGGATTTTTAAGAGCAGGTGCAGAGGGTGGACCTTCAGCAACCCTCATGGCTGGGCTAGATAAGTGGTTGTTTCTAGTGTCTTACATGTACTGTACACAGACTGATTTGCGTGTGGTTCTCATCTTTTATTTTTCTTGAAAGCACAGATGAATGCTTGTGCTCATGTGAGCTGATTAATATTTGATTGAAGCTCTGTCTGTAAAAGGAGGCAGCAGTAAAAGCCTTGTGTGAGTGTAGTCCTCAAACCTCTCCTTAAATCTGCAAAAGTGATTACTACCCACTACCCAAGCCTTTACCTTTTATGAAAATGTTAATGACTCATTGAGAAATCAGCTCTGTTCTAGAATGAGAACATTAGTGTCAGTTTTAGATTTACAATGTTAGGAGCAGTTCTGGACTGAGAATGTTAGAGCAGGGGAACGGTTTTAGAACATGAGAACAGTTCTAGATTCAGAATATATAACAGCAGGAGAACAGTAATGCATTCAGAATGTTAAAGCAGGGTTTTCTATGCATCATCTGGCTCTGATGCCATGGCAACGGGGGTCCCTCTGGAGAGTGCCAATATAGGTCATTGGTCATGGGGGGGCTCCTCTCACAGTCAGTTAGCTAGTACACACACACACACACACACACACACAGAGACATTCATGTACGACCCACATTTGAGTCTGAGTTCAGAGGCATTGCAGGTGATATGTTTCATCAACTGTGAACAGATATGAATACACAGACAAGGACTCTCTTTCGACTTCTCTCTCTCAATGAGACTGAAGAACTTTCTCTCTCTTTACCTCTTTTTCTGTCTTTACTTTAGCCCCCCCTCATGAAACAACCTCTGTTACACACACACACACACACAGAGAGGACCATGTCTAATAGACGTCCCCTTAACAGAGGAATAAGATTGCTGGGTGAGTCACCTTGTGTGTGTTTAGAACTAGACCAACATATAATTATCTTTATCCAGTTTACCACTGTTCTCTATGATTCTCCACTCTCCTTTTGACATGTCCAGATATGATGAGAATGCTATAACCACACAGAAACAGTGTCACGACACCAACCAAAAACAAAGAGACTATCAACCTGGTCTCATTCAAGACAGTAACCCTAATCCACCTAGAGTTCAGCTGTAGAGGAGTGTGTAGCTGGTGTGTGTGTGTCACTGGCATATTGCACAAAAAACATTGATGACAGTAAATCTCAGTGAGATAAAAATAATGGTGTTCCAAAATTCCATCTAGACACCGTTTCCCTAGAGCACACAAAAAACGACACGTACCTCGGCCTAAACATCAGCGTCACAGGTAACTTCCACAAAGCTGTGGACGATCTGAGAGACAAGGCAAGAACGGCCTTCTATGCCATCAAAAGGAACATAAAATTCAATATACCAATTAGGATCTGGCAAAAAATACTTAAATCAGTTATAGAACCCATTGCCATTTATGGTTGTGAGGTTTGGGGTCCACTCACCAACCAAGAATTCACAAAATGGGACAAACACCAAATTGAGACTGCATGCAGAATTCTGCAAAAATATCCTCTCTGTACAACGTAAAACACCAAGTAATGCATGCAGAGCAGAATTCGGCATATGATCAAAATGCAGAAAAGAGCCGTTCAATTCTACAACCACCTAAAATGAAGCGATTCCCAAACCTTCCATAACAAAGCCATCACCTACAGAGAGATGAACCTGGAGAAGAGTCCCCTAAGCAAGCAGGTCATGGGACTCTGTTCACAAACACAAACAGACCCCACAGAACCCCAGGACAACAACACAATTGGACCCAACCAAATCATGAGAAAACAAAAAGATCATTACTTGACACATTGGAAAGAATTAACAAAAAAACAGAGCAAACTAGAACGCTATTTGGCCCTAAACAGAGACTGCACTCTGGCAGAATACCTGACCACTGTGACTGGCCCAAACTTAAGGAAAGCTTTGACTATGTTCAGACTCAGTGAGCATAGTCTTGCTATTGAGAAAGACCTTAGGCAGCCCTGGCAATCAAGAGATGACAGGCTATGTGCACACTGCCCATAAAATGAGGTGGAAACTGAGCTGCACTTCCTAACCTCCTGCCAAATGTATGACCATATTACAGACTCATATTTCCCTCAGATTACAGATCCACAAATAATTAAACAACAAATCCAATTTTTATAGACTCTCATATCTATTGGGTGAAACACCACAGTGTGCCATCACAGCAGCAATATTTGTGACCGGTTGCCACAAGAGAAGGGCAAACAGTGAAGAACAAACACTATTGTAAATACAACCCATATTTATGTTTATATATTTTCCCTTTTGTACTTTAACTATTTGCACATTATATGATATTTGAAATATCTTTAATTTTTTTGGAACTTTTGTGAGTGTAATGTTTACTGTTCATTTTTATTGTTTATTTCACATTAGTTTTTTTTATCTACTTCACTTGCTTTGGCAATGTTAACATATGTTTCCCATGCCAATAAAGCCCTTAAATTGAATTGAGAGCGAGAGAGAGCGCTTACGTTGTTTTCTTTCGTTGATGAGTTATTATAAATACATCAGAGTTCAATGAATTAACAGTCTGTCTCATGTAACAATATCTCTGATTTAATTAAAATGGCACCAAAAACTTTCTGTGAATTGAAATGGCTCTAGTTCAAACTTGCAGTAAGGGTTCATTTGACCTGGCTCACACAAAGACCTCTCTGTCAGCCTACCCGTGTCTCATTAAATCTCCACGGTCAGCCTTCCTCTCTCCCCCACAGTTCCTCTCCTTGTCCCGGTTCTATCTCCCCCCCTGACCTTAAACTGATCATCGACCGACTTGAATGCTTCAGTGATAATGTGGTCTAATAGACACACACATACTGCACACACAGATGGGCTACAGACAACAAACCCACGTGGGCAGACAAACCTTCTTTGCGTGGATTTCATTGGTGAATATATGCGCATAAAAATAGAATCAAATGATCTCATAGTTCTATTTCTATGTAGATGCATGTCTTTGATGTGTAAGTAGCAATTTAGGGGGAACGGCCAGAGTAGTCCCTCAACCCTGCCGTTAACGGGCAAGCACACTACATCCTGAAACAGAAAGGTCTTGGCAGAAGCAGTAGTACACTTCTCTGTCCTATTCAACAACTCATGTCCACCAGCCTTGGAATTGGACATTCTCTTTGTCTCCTTGGCCTGTTCTTCTGAGTTGATTTAATTTAAATGCAGTTGACCAACACCTTTCAGGACCTTGTATGTTTTATCAGAGTATTCCCTTGTTTGTCTTTCTCAATCAAGGCTTCCTGCAGACATCAAGTCATTTTTCCCAAAAAATGCTGGCAAATAGAGGACTCAATATTGTCCTGAGAAATGTAAACCACTTTAAATTGATACGAAGTAAAGGCCCTGATGTGTAAAATAGTTAGACCTTTCTCAGTGTTTGATGAAAGAGTGTCTTTGTGGATATTTTGGGAAGGCGTAGAAACATCAAAGCTACATGATGTCATTCATGTCTTCCAAGACATTGTGCATTATTTATAAATCAGTTAGTCAGATCTTATCTATATTCTCCTATTAATATGGTTTATTTTATTGCAAAACAAGAAAGGAATGTAAATTAATTGAACAGCTTAAATTTCTTTGTCAACAATGCCATTATGTCTTATTTTCTCGGTTTTATCAAACCATTAGTTCTGTTGTAAGTCTTAGAAATCAGGATATGCCTTGTATGATGCCGACTAGATACCGTTGTGTACCATTGTCTTGGAGCAGAGATGGAGCCATGTTCTTTCATGGAGTGTAGACGCCATGTTCTTTAATAGAATGGCGATTGCATGGTCTTTCATGGAGCAGCGATGCCATGGTCGTTGTACTTTCTTTGAGAGAGAGTGAGGTATAGACAGAGGTGTGTGTGTGTGGTCTGTGTGTGCGTGCTTACGTCTGTATCAGAGGTGGACACCGCTACAGCACTGGCAACCCTGATCTTCAGCTGTGATGTCAGTGTGTGTGTGTGTGTTAGTGTGTGTCTATAGTCTAAACCCTATATGTATTACCTTTTAACATGCCTCTGTGCTCTCAAAATTGTACTTGTTGCCTCTTAATTCTTAGCACTGTGAGGGTGCTGAATGTGTCAGATTATAACTGTGTGCTGGGTGTTTATTTGTTTCTAACACGGTACACTGTGCATGTGTACTTTATCATCTTTGGAGGATGCCTCTTTAACACTATTCTTGTCCCAATGGTGTTTCTATGGTCATAACACTACACTTGTCCCCTGTGTAGGGTGCTACTATGTTCTAAACACTTTTCTCGTCCCCTGTGTAGGGTGCTTCTGTGGTCTGGGACTGGTCTACTCCAACAAGTCGTGCACCATGCCTCCCATCACCTTCCAGGACCTGCCCCTCAACATCTACATGATCATCTTCGGAACAGGCATCTTCATCTTCATCCTCAGCCTCATCTTCTGCTGTTACTTCATCAGGTGAACTTTGTACAGAGTGGAATATAATAGTGGGTCAGAGAGCCTGTTGGCTGCAGGGTAAGAGACATCCACACAGACATGCTGTCAGAGCGGTCCATTTTCCTGTTAAGAGAGAGACAGCTGACATTTCCTTCTGTTGACAATGAACTCTCTGATAAGCTGAGGGGACAACTGTGAGGAAATGAGGCGGCAGGAAGCTGCCTGCCACAGTGTGAGGACAGACTTCACTGGAACTAGGGGAGTGGGGTTCAACGTAACACCCTTGAGAACACCAAAACCCAATGTATATTCAAATCAAGTCAAATTTTATTTCTCACATACACATGGTTAGCAGATGTTAATGCGAGTGTAGCGAAATGCTTGTGCTTCTAGTTCCGACAATGCAGTAATAACCAACGAGTAATCTAACCTAACAATTTTACAACAACTGTACATGTGACTTAAGTGTGTAGCGGTATTGTATTTTCTGTATTGTTATATGGTGGTAGGCTAAAGTATACAGTACCAGTCAAAGGTTTGGACACACCTACTCATTCAAGTTTTTTTTTCTTTATTTGTACTATTTTCTACATTGTAGAACAATAGTGAAGACATCAAAACTATGAAATAACACATATGGAATCACGTAGTATTAAACAAATCAAAATCTCAGCTAAAGAAAGAAACATCCCTTTTTCAGGACCCTGTCTTTCAAAGATAATTAATAAAAATCCAAATAACTTCACAGGTCTTCATTGTAAAGGGTTTAAACACTGTTTCCCATGCTTGTTCAATGAACCATAAACAATTAATGAACATGCACCTGTGGAACGGTCGTTAAGACACTAACAGTTTACAGACGGAAGGAAATTAAGGGCATAGTTATGAAAACATCGGACACTAAAGAGGCCTGTCTACTGACTCTGAAAAACAGCAAAAAAAGATGCCCAGGGACCCTGCTCATCTGCGTGAACGTGCCTTAGGCATGCTGCAAGGAGGCATGAGGAATGCAGAAAAAATTGCAATGTCTGTACTGTGAGACGCCTAAGACAGTGCTACAGGGAGACAGGACAGACAGCTGATCATCCTATCAGTGGCAGACCACGTGTAACAACACCTGCACAGGATCGGTACATCTGAACATCACACCTGCGGGACAGATACAGGATGACAACAACAACTGCCCGAGTTACACCAGGAACGCACAATCCCTCCATCAGTGCTCAGACTGTCCTCAATAGACTGAGAGAGGCTGGACTGAGGGCTTGTAGGACTGTTGTAAGGCAGGTCCTCACCAGACATCACTGGCAACGTTGTTGCCTATGGGCACAAACCCACCGTCGCTGGACCAGACAGAACTGGCATAAAAGTGCTCTTCACTAATGAGTCACGGTTTTGTCTCACCAGGGGTGATGGTCGGATTCGCGTTTATCGTTGAAGGAATGAGCGTTACACCGAGGCCTGTACTTTGGAGCGGGATTGATTTGGAGGTGGAGGGTCGTTCATGGTCTGGGGCGGTGTGTCACAGCATCATCGGACTGAGCTTGTTGTAATTGCAGGCAATCTCAACGTTGTGCATTACAGGGAAGACATCCTCCTCCCTCATGTGGTATCCTTCCTGCAGGCTCATCCTGACATGACCCTCCAGCATGACAATGCCACCAGCCATACTGCTCCTTCTGTGCGTGATGTCCTGCAAGACAGGAATGTCGGTGTTCTGCCATGGCCAGTGAAGAGCCCGCGTCTGAATCCCATTGAGCATGTCTGGGACCTGTTGGATCGGAGGGTGAGGGCTAGGGCCATTCCTCCCAGAAATGTCTGGGAACTTGCAGGTGCCTTGGTGGAAGAGTGGGGTAACATCCCACAGCAAGAACTGGCAAATCTGGTGCAGTCCATGTGGAGGAGATGCACTGCAGTACTTAGTATCTGGTGTGGCCACCAGCTGCATTGACTGTTACTTTTGATTTTGACCCCCCTTTGTTCAGGGACACATTGTTCAATTTCTGTTATTCACATGTATGTGGAAGTTGTTCAGTTGATGTCTCATTTGAATCTTGTTATGTTCATACAAATATTTACACATGTTAAGTTTGCTGAAAATAAACGCAGTTGACAGTGAAAGGATGTTTCTTTTTTTGTTGAGTTCATTTTATATTTGAGATTCTTCAAAGTAGCCAACCTTTGCCTTGATGACACGCTGTTGGCATTCTCTTAACCAGCTTCATGAGCTAGTCTCCTGGAATGCATTTGTTAAAAGTTAATTTGTGGAATTTCTTTACTTCTTAAAGTGTTTGAGCCAATCAGTTGTGTTGTGACAAAGTAGGGGTGGTATACAAAGGATAGCCCTATATGGTAAAAGACCACGTCCATATTATGGCAAGAACAGCTCAAATTAGCAAAGAAAAATGGCAGTCCATCATTACTTTAAGACAAGAAGGTCGGTCAATCTGGAAAATGTCAAGAACTTTGAAAGTTTCTTCAAGTGCAGTCTCAAAAACCATCAAACACTATGAGGAAACTGGCTCTCACGAGGACCGCCACAGGAAAGGAAGACCCAGAGTTACCTCTGCTACAGAGGATAAGTTTATTAGAGTTACCAGTCTCAGAAATTGCAGTCCAAATAAATCTTCACAGAGTTCATGTAACTACACATCTCAACATCAACTGTTCCATTAGAGACTGCATGAACTAGGCCTTCATGGTCCAATTGCTGCAACAACAAAAAAACTACTAAAGGACACCAGTAAGAAGAGACTTGCTTCGGCCAAGAAACACAATGGATATTAGACCGATGGAAAACTGTCCTTTGGTCTGATCTGTCCAAATTCTAAATGTTTGGTTCCAACCGCTGTGTCTTTCTGAGATGCAGAGTAGGTGAATGGATGATCTCTGCATGTGTAGTTCCCACTGTGAAGCATGGAGGAGGAGGTGTGATGGTGTGGGGGTGCTTTGCTGGTGACACTGTCCATGATTTATTTAGAATTCAAGGCACACATAACCAGCATGGCTACCACAGAATTCTGCAGCGATACGCCATCCCATCTGGTTTGCGCTTAGTGGGACTGTCATTTGTTTTTCAACAGGACAATGGCCAAAAACACCTCCAGGCTGTGTAAGGGCTTTTTGACCAAGAAGGAGAGTGATGGAGTGTTGCATCAGATGACCTGGTCTGCACAATCACCCAACATCAACCCAATTGAGATGGTTTGGGATGAGTTGGACCGCAGAGTGAAGGAAAAGCAGACAAGAAGTGCTCAGCATACAGTTGAAGTCGGGAAGTTTACATACACCTTAGCCAAATACATTTAAACTCAGTTTTTCACATTTCCTGACATTTAATCTTAGTAAACATTTCCTGTCTTCGGTCAGTTAGGATTACCACTTTATTTTAAGAATGTTAAATGTCAGAACAATAGTAGAGAGAAATTATTTATTTCAGCTTTTATTTCTTTCATCACATTTCCAGTGGGTCAGAAGTATACATTCACTCAATTCGTATTTGGTAGCATTGCCTTTAAATTGTTTAGCTTGGTCAAACATTTTGGGTATCCTTCCACAAACTTCCCACAATAAGTTGGATGAATTTTGGCCCATTCCTCCTGACAGAGCTGGTGAAACTGAGTCAGGTTTGTAGGCCTCCTTGCTCGCACATGCTTTTTCAGTTCTGCCCACAAATCTTCTATGGGATTGAGGTCAGGACTTTGTGATGGCCACTCCAATACCTTGACTTTGTTGTCCTTAAGCCATTTTGCTACAACTTTGGAAGTTTGCTTGGGGTAATTGTCCATTTGGAAGACCCATTTGCGACCAAGATTTAACTTCCTGACTGATGTCTTGAGATGTTGCTTCAATATATCCACATAATTCCCCTTCCTCATGAAGCCCTCTATTTTGTGAAGTGCACCAGTCCCTCCTGCAGCAAAGCACCCGCACAACATGATGCAGCCACCCCACTGCTCTACAGTTGGGATGGTGTTCTTCGACTTGCAGGCCTCCCCCTTTTTCCTCCAAACACAACGATGGGCATTATGGCCAACCAGTTATATTTTTGTTTCATCAGACCAGAGGATATCTCTCCAAAAAGTACAATCTTTGTCCCCTTGTGCAGTTGCAAACCGTAGTCTGGCTTTTTTATGGCGGTTTTGGAGCAGTGGCTTCTTCCTTGCTGAGCGGCCTTTCAGGTTATGTCGACATAGGACTCATTTTACTGTGGATATAGATACTTTTGTACCGGTTTCCTCCAGCATCTTCACAAGGTCCTTTGCTGTTGTTCTGGGATTGATTTGCAGTTTTCACACCAAAGTACGTTCATCTTTAGGAGACAGAATGCGTCTCCTTCCTAAGCGGTATGATGGCTGCGTGGTCCCATTGTGTTTAAACTTGCGTACTATTGTTTGTACAGATGAACGTGGTACCTTCAGGCGTTTGGAAATTCCTCCCAAGGATGAACCAGACTTGTGGAGGTCTACAATTATTACATTTTTCCCCCCATGATGTCAAGCAAAGAGGCACTGAGTTTGAAGTTAGGCATTGAAATAAATCCACAGGTACACCTCCAATTGACTCAAATCATGTCAATTAGCCTATCACAAGCTTCTAAAGCCATGACATAATTGTCTGGAATTTTCCAAGCTGTTTAAAGGCACAGTCAACTTGGTGTATGTAAACTTTTGACCCACTGGAATTATGATACAGTGAAATAATCTGTCTGTAAACAATTGTTGGAAAAATGACTTGTGTCATGCACAAAGTATATGTCCTAACTGACTTGCCGAAACTATAGTTTGTTAACAAGAAATGTATGGAGTGGTTGAAAAATGAGTTTTAATGACTCCAACCTAAGTTTAGGTTCTGACTTCAACTGTATGTGGGAACTCCTTCAAGACTGTTGGAAAATCATTCCAGTTGAAGCCAAGAGTGGCTACTTTGAAGAATTTCAAAGCAAAACATTTTGGGGGTTTGTTTAACACTTTTTGGTTACTACATGATTCCATATGTGTTATTTCATACTTTTGATGTCTTCACTATTATTCTACAATGTACAAAATAGTTCAAATAAAGAAAAACACTGGAATGAGTAGGTGTGTCAACTTTTGACTGGTACTGTATATTCCCACTCAATACACAATGACAGTTGCTGCTGTTAGTGTTGGGTTGGAACATAAGCCTTAGTGAAAGAGAAAGAAAAGGAAAGAAATGCATTCTCCACAGTGTCATCTGGCAATAATGATACCTGTCATCCAGGATGAGGGTCCAATGTAATAAGCTGGGGTTCATTTAACAACAAAACAAAATAGCTCTGACTGGAAGAATCTAGCAGAAATCAACCGCTTCCAGACTAATCTCAGATAGACATGGTATTTCATTTCATTTTGTGTATGGTTGTAAATCATTTGTTCTATATTCATCAGAGTAGACAGCGAGGGAGAGAGGGTAGTCAATAGAGAAGTGGGGATATTGTCATTGTTCTGACAACTTGGTTCATATTTTTTGAGTGTGAATGATGGACTGTTTTAATTAACTGCCATTTTTGAATATGAACTCCTAAGACTGCAGACAGGGTATATGATTCTCTGTATGGCCAAGTCAATATTTACCTGTAGATAATGATTCACATTGTCAAAGCCAAATTGTTACACACACGCACACATAATGAGTGCACTGTGCTTCCCAGGCCCCTAAATAATTTTCCAACTCAAACAATGGAGAGCAGATCTCTATCACTTCGCTAACTGTGTCTCTTATGTTTTGGGGTCCTTGCTATGGCAGTTTTTTTTTTTTTACACTTGTGTGTGTGTGCGTGCGCGCGTGTCTGTGTGTGTGTGCGTGTGTGCATGTGCGCATTTAATCTGCCCCAAAATGACAGGACATTTATATGTAGCCCAGCCAAGCCCTATAGTTGTTGTTTTGACCAATTTAGTGTTGTTGATGACTGATAACATTGCACCATGTAGAACAATGTGAGGATATTTGCTTTATATACATGGTGTTTTCCCAGGCCTTAAAGAATGTAGTGAACTGGGTAGACATGTGCACACGGTACAGTGAAATGGCTGCTTGCTAACTCCTCAACAAAGGAGTACAATAACAATATCAATCAAGAAAAACATTCCAAATACAGAAGTAAAAAAGTAACAAGTAGAAAGAAAATGTACACCAGTGGCGGTCGGCGCTGTTTAAGACGAGGGAGCGTGACCTTATTTCTGTTACAGCATATTAGATGACTGTCATTCATATTCCATTCACCCAGTTCACTGTAACATCCATAGCTTTAGGTTTCTACATGATACTCACATGTTCCCTGTACCCATCATGAGGTTGCTACAACCTAGCCTATGACTGAACGTTTACAAAGTAGGTGCACAGGTCGAGAGAAATGTGAGTAATCAAGGTGACAGACAGTGACACATTCAATACCGCGTTTAACACTCTTGCCTGCATCTAGCTGATCTAGGGTGTAATCATTAGTCCCACAGTTGAAAATGTGAGTTTCTATTGGACAAATTCAGGTATGTTTATCCCCGTTTCGTTCCATTTGCTTCCATTTAAGAAATGTTTTTCCAAGCCAAACCTTCATGTCCTGACTGCTAACCACTACACACAGCCTACATCATTGTAATAGTCAACATAGCTACTGGAACTAACACATTGGTAAACCAGCTACAATCGTGCAGTACAGTCAGCAAGCAGTTTACACTGGCAGGCCACAGTGGCAATAAATACTTTGACTTGGAGAAGTTCCTGTGTCTGATAGCTACAGCCAGCTAGCTAGCATAGCATCCCTCTTTGTTTGAGCCAGGTGTTTGAGTAGCCTAAACTAGCTAGCTAAATTGTGAAAGTAAAAAAATAAAAACACAACCAAATATACTGTAACTATCTTTTTTCTTTCTCTCGCTTCTTTTTAATTTTGGAAGAAACTTTTAAACAATTTTCTTTCCCTCTTTTTGAGTCAACTACTCACCATATTTTATTCACTGCAGTGCTAGCTATCTGTAGTTTATGCTTTCAGTACTAGATTAATTATCTGATCTATTGATTGGTCGGGAAAACATGTTAGTTCATGCTGCAAGTGCTCTGATAGGTTGGAGGAGGTCTTCCGGAAGTTGTCATAATTACTCTGTAAGTCTATGGAAGGGGATGAGAACCATGAGAATGAGAGTGGCGCAATGAACTAACATGTTATCCACCCGTGTTGTCCTAGGTTTGTATTGAAGTCAGTGTACCCAGAGGAGGACAGAAGATAGCTGTCCTCCTGTTACACCATGGTGCTACCCCACAGAGTGCTGCTGAGGCTACTGTAGACCTTCATTGCAAAACAGTGTGTTTTAATCAATTATTTGGTGACGTGAATATTTTTAGTATAATTTTATATAAAAAGTCAACTTAAAAAATATGTATATTGTTTCACTATT